>NW_027510475.1:0-309676 GCF_048772815.1 Callospermophilus lateralis | reverse complement strand
TCAGTGGAACCGAGTTTTATGCCCCCCTATTTGAACTTCAAATGAACCTGCATTATGATAAAGCACTCTGGGAAACATCTGCACCTTTACACATTTAATCACATCGTCTTGACAATTTCTTGAAAACATAAACAATGTTTAAGTCTATAGAATTATACTGTTGTAGAGACGGACAAGGCACGGCACCTAAGATACTACCAAAAACAGGGAAACTTTCCATTTTATTAGCAACCGGATTCAGAGGGCATTACTTCTGTTATAATCAATTAATTCCCTGAAACTCACGTTTAGGTAGTTTCAGAATTTTGTACCCAACATATAAGGGAAGGGGCGTAGAAGTTCACAGCCTGCAGAAGTTCACAAAAAGCAGATTTTTTTTCTGTTTTATTCCTCTGTTCTGGGCAAGTTAACTTTTCAAGGACACCTGGGTGAAGGAGAGCTTTTTTTTCCCTTTATTTTTCCCCCTTCCAGCTGATACCATGGAGCCCAGTTGGTAACTTCTTTATCTTTTAAATGTAGCCATCTCTGTGAAGCCCCAGATCAATGCCAAAGGCCTTGTTCACATATTTTGTGAAAAACTAGTAAGGGGGTGTCTAACTTAGGAGTGCTGATATTTTTAGCCAGTGACCAAGTACAACAGGGCAACATGGAAAGAGGAAGTTTATCTACTTTGAAGTCTTTCATGGGGACTCTTTTCCTGAAAGTCCTAAAGTCAGCCATGCTGAAGACTTCCGTAGAAGGTCAATTAATGTTTTTCTGTGGGCCTGGAACAGAGGGGGGAGATGGGGAAGGCATGGCTGTGAGCAGCTCCGTGGATCTGAGAATGAGGTAGCAGAGATGTGAAAGAATACTGGCAAAGGTGTTTGTGATTTTCCTAGCAACAAAAAGGTGAGCAGTAGAACAGGTAGAACAGAGGAGAAGATAGGAGTTAGTATCCCTAAAAGCCTGTGAGGGACTTTAAATTCTTAGTAACCTGTTTTCACTAATGACAAAGAAACTTTAAAGGCCATTTTCACTACATCTTGGATAGGGGTCTGAGGGTTCTCCTCAGCTGGTTTGAGCTTTGGGTTAGCTGTTAAGAGGAACTGGTGGGACCCGGTGTGGGCACTGACTGGAGAAGAGAGGAGTGATTCGGTGGAGGGTTACCTCAGTACCTGCTACCTCAGAAAGGGGGAAATGGTCTGAGATCCGGCGGAGGTTTGGGTTTTTGATCTAGTAATTGGAGGGGAGAAATCATGTTGCTGAGGTGAGAGTGACAGCAGAGAGTCTGGAGCGGAAGGCTGAGTGTGAGGACCTATTGGAGAAGCATAGTTCAGGATGTGAGCGAAGGAGGGAAAAGGCCTCCACATAGGGAAATCTCCTTTCACCCTTTTGAGGACATTCAGAAGTTAAAAAGGTCATGCAGAATTTGAGGATCTAGAGACCCCTCTAGGGGCCAACAGTTTGGGTGATCTAATTGGTAATAGGGCCAATGCTGTGTACAGAATTTGATGAGGAGTTTGGGTTCCATCATGCACTGCCTGTATGATCACATCCCTAGACATACAGAAGAAGTCAGCATTCCCCCCACACAACCGTGACTGTTTGTGGCTTTGGTAGTCCACCGGGCAAACATAGTAATCTAGGCTAGCCAACCTGCATCTGGCTCGCGTGTCCCTACATCCATAATGATTGTTTCCATTATCAATGGTGCAGAATGGATTTAATGGAAATTTAGTGGGATCCTCTTCATCAGGTATATCCCAATAGGAAAGACCTATAGCCAGTTGACAAATGTCTGGGTGGATAGATGTCCACCAAGTCCCTAAGTGGGCTGCATGCGAGATAGATCATACTTCTTTACCAGTAGGATTTGTGATCAGCCATCGCTGCTGAACGGGTTTAATAGGTTTAGGACTACTGGTGGTCAAGGGAAGAGTCTATAGCCTTAGACACAGGGTAAATACACAATTTGAAAGTTTTACCAATCTTTTCCATTTTCCAGCCAGAGTCTGGCAGGGCGCAGGCTTGAGATGAGAGGTATGGATCCAGGAAGTGATTCTGTCTTCCTTTACCGCTGTAGGTGTTATAAGTAGCACCTTGTATCATCATTTCCAGTGGGGTTTCAGGGATGACACCTGATGTCGACTTATGTAGATGAAGTCTCTTACTTGATATTGATGTAGAGTCCATTCGTCCCCAGGTTGATAGGCATTGGCCATCTGTTTTCACAGGTATCCCTGAGTTCTTTCAAGAGCTTTAATTCAGTCAAGCAATGGGGTGTGGAAGGAATCGTTAGGTCTTAGAGTTGGGGTTAGGTCCCTTACTGAAGGAGGGGAACCATGGACAATTTCATAGGGGGTAAGGTTACACAAAGAAACAGAGGGAGTGTTTCTTCCATGAAATAGTGCATAAGGAAGGAGCATAGTACAATCTATTATGCAGGTTTCTAAGCTTAATTTCGTTATGGTCTCTTTAATGGTTCTATTCATTCTTTCTACCTGTCCTGAACTCGGTGGTTTATAAGCACAATGTAACTTTTAATTAATCCCCAGGGTCTTGCCTAACCCCTGACTTACTTGGGCTACAAACGCCAGTCCATTATCAGACCTTATTACTTTAGGCAGGCCGTATCTTGTAAAAATATCTTTCAGGATCTTCTTGACAACCATTTGCGCTGTTTCATTTTTTTTCTTTTTTCCTGGAAAAGGCTTCAATCCATCCTCAAAATATATCTACAAAGACTAGGCGATATTTAATTTCAAACCTTGCTGGCTTAATTTTAGTAAATTCCACTTCCCAGAATTGTCCTGGTCTGGTTCCTCGTAGGTGCTTTTTTGCAGGAAGCTTGGAAGGGTAAGCATTAACCATGACAGACCTGACAGGCTTTTGTTACCCATTCAGTTATTTCCTTTTGCTTTGAGTCGGTTAGTAAAAAACTCTGTTCTTCATCCTTCAGGAATGAATGCAATTTCTTTGAACCAAGGTGAGTGAGTTGATATACATTTTCTACTGACATATTTAGAGCCGTGACTATAGGAGTTTTTATTGAAGGATTTAGAAATTCCACTTGTGGGCCTTCAGGGTTAAAAGTTATTTTGGCCCGGAGCTTGGTGAGCAGATCTCTGCCCATCAATGGGGCCGGGCATTCTGGGATTACTAAGAACGAGTGATGGATTTTTCCTTTCCCCTGGTCCATGGTCCTCTTAGTTGTCCAAACCCGATATTTTCTGCCATTAGCCCCTTGAATTAGAGACCTTTTTATTTGATAGAGAGACCAATGGGGCCATAAGGGCAGAGTATATTGCCCCTGTATCCACTTCAAAGTTTGCTAGGGTCCCCTCCACTTCAAAATTTACCCTGAGCTCTCGGAGGGGATCTGAGACCCAACATTCTTAGTCATCCTCCAGAGTCAGAATGGCTGGCTAGAGTGGCTGTCTCTTTCAATGGCACTCTTTGAAGCAGTGTCCTTTTTCTTTACAGTAGGCACATTAAATTGAGGCCAGGGGTGGCCTCTAGTCTGGGCCCCGGTATCCCTTCCTGTCTCCATGTTTCTTATTTCTGGCCTATTTGTTGTTGTGACCAGGACCTTAGTCAATGCCTTAGTCTGTCTTTTGTTTCTTTTATCCTTCCTTTGCTCCCTACTCTTCCTCACTTTCTTTCTTATAGTATACCTTCTCGGCTACTCTGACTAAATCTCTCAAAGTCATATCTTGTAATCCATCTAAGCATTGTAACTTTCTTTTAATATCCAGGGCAGCTTGCCCATAAAGGCCATCTTGACAGATGACTTTTGATCCTCTGCCTGAGGATCGAAAGAGTATATCTCCTATATGCCTCCATAATTCTCTCTAAAAACATAGAGGGAGATTCATCAGGCCCTTGAATAATCTCTCTTAACTTGGCAAAATTTGTAAGTTGCCTAGCGGCCACTAAGATACCCACAATTAGAGCCCAGTGATAAGTGGACAGATGCTCCCTACCTTCAAAGGTGTTGGGGTCCCAGTTTCGTCGATTCAAGGGAAAGCCGGTTTAAATATGTTGGGAAGTTTTGTCGGTTACACATCTGGTCAGAGGATATTTTTCTCTAGCATCCAGGAGGATTCTCTTTTGTTTCTCTGTCATGAAGAGACAACCCTAGGTGTTGTTGGCAGTCATCCCAAGTAGGCTGGTGTGAAAACATCAATGACTCAACCACACCTAGGAGCCGGTTGTGGTCCTCGGTAAAACGGGGATTTTTATTTTTCCAGTTATATTGGTCTGAAGAGGAGAAAGGTAAATACTGGTAGGCTTGCATTTTTCCCCCAAGGCCGTTGTCAATCATTGGCCCCTAGGGATGGAGGGGGAGCATCATTCGAGTTCCAGGTTTTTCAATCATTCACCGCTGGTGAGTACCTTTAGCCGGGCTAGCTTCCTCCAGAAGAGGAGGGGCTGTGTGTGCCGCGGGGAAATTATCTGGAGGGCGCTGGGCTGGCTTAGCTTTCTCCAATGGTGGAGAGGTTGAGTCAGCAGCAGGGGAATCACTTAGAGGGTGTTGGTCTTTGGGGGACGTGGGCAGGAGATAAGGAGGGGGACGAGAGTCCAGTAGAGTCAAATCTTGTGTCTCAGGGAGAACAGAGGTTGGAGGAGGAGGAGGAGCAGAGGGTTTGAGAGATCATGGGGGAAGCAGTAGGAGTGGGGGTAGGGGCAAGGAAATGCTTCACCCATGAAGGAGATTTGCAGAGGTCCTGCCAAGTTAAGATATATGGCTGTTGATCCAGATGGCTATGTGGCCCTGGCTGAAAGACAATATCGTCTGACTTTTTAAATTAGTGGGAAGTAGAAAGATCCTTCTAGGGGCCATCCGAATACAAAGGTGGGCCATTCTGAGGCACAGAGAGTCTGCCAGGTCCAGAATTTTACTGAAAAAGAAAGATTCTGAGCCCTTAAGGGTACTTTGGTCCAGTGATCGAGGGTTAGGGACACAGGCATTGAAGTGCTCTGTCCCATAATGAAAGATACACAAACAGTAAAAGCAACGACACACGACACAGACAAGACAAGAAAATAAAGACAGACAATGGAACTTCGAACACTGAGACCAGGACTAAGTATCTGGCCCAACCCGATGGGCTGGCGATACTGAATCTGAAACAAAATATCACTGAATTGAGGAGACTATTGCTCCTCGATTTCCCGAATACTCTGGAGCATCCCCCAGGGATGTGGCCTGTGGCTCTGTGACACGTATGTCAGCCACCGTCGGAGAGAGCTCACACTCTTCATTGACAGCCATTTTGCGAAGCCCTAACCTGAAACCTGAAACCAGAAAGAGGCACCATACATACCCCAAGAGGAGCCTGTTGGGGTCTCTCGTTCGCCGCTGCCGGATCTCAGTGGAACCTCCATATGTAAAGGTCAGGCGAGCATCGGGTTAAGAGCCCACCAAGAGACTGTCTCATGCAAAAGCAAAGGGTTTATTGGGGATTCAGCATGTTGGGGCTCAGAGCTCACTTGAATAGAGCAGAGAGCCCTGAGAACAGCTTAAGCAGAGCTTATATACTTTCCTTGGAGAGGGCAGAGAGGGAACTTTATTGTTTGGTCTGGGCGAGTGAGCAGTTTGCGTGCAACCGGGTGAATGAGTACATTCTGTAGGTTGGCAGTTGGGGACAGCACATTCTGGGAACAAGATTAGCAAACAGTTCTCAAGATTTCAATAGTGTTTTGTTAAGCATACAGAAAAACAGCAAGCGACATTTACCTATTTTACTAAATTTTCATTACCGAATATACTTTGCCAGATTTCCTAATGTCTCTATTGAAATCTGCTTTCCTACATATTTTCCCCAGTACATCATTGTGACTGACTCTTCACAAGTGCTGACATTTACATTCACTCTATACCCGAAACCCCATAGCTAAAGAACTTTTGGTGCAAATCCTATACTTACTCTCCGTTCTAAACTTACCAACTATCGTCCTAATCCTACCGACTATGCTTTTTTTAATTTTTTTTCTTAAAGAAAGAGTTAGAGAGAGAGGGAGAGAGAGAGAGAATTTTTTAACATTTAGTTTTTTTAGTACTTGGCAGACACAACATCTTTGTTTGTACGTGGTGCTGAGGATCGAACTCGGGCCGCACGCATGCCAGGCGAGCGCGCTACCACTTGAGCCACATCCCCAGCCCCCCGACTATCCATTTTTGACTGGAAGTTCTTTTTGACAATCAATCATTCAAAGTACAAGGTCCTATGCCTTTGTATATTGATTTATCTGAGACATCTGTGCAGAAAATAAATCAAAGCTAAATATTGCAATCAAAGACCCAATGCCCTTCTGGGCTTCAAATATTACCTTTATTTCTGTTTTCGTACTTATATTTTACCTATATATTCTTGAAAATATCGAAGGTTCGCCATACCATTATTCATTCAGCAGAATGATTCCTAACCCCAATCGAAACTGTTATTAACCCTAACCATACACTCTTCCCTCAATCTAACTTTACAGAAGAGCAGGGACAGAGTTGATCTTAAAATACAGGAATGTACGGTTTCTTCCAACTGCTGAGAAACTCAAAGGTCCACGCAAAATGATCTCTGGAGAAGTTGTAGGCACATATGTAGGAACTGAGAGAGCAAAAGTCATCTTCCATTGAAAACAACCTGGTCAGGATGAAGGGATGTGTCTGAATCAGCCTCTCTCTTCTTAATATGGAGAAGAAGGACCAAACCAGGCCAGTGTGGAGAGCACTTCCCGGGTGCCTATGGTTGATATACCATTCGAACTTTTGAAAGTGTCACAGGATGTAGGGGCAGCCTCCATTTCATGGGACACTTTGAAGCAACTGTTAGAACAAAGTGGTTGCCAAGGCAGTGACCTCATTCAGATCATGAAGGAAGTGACCTCACCTAACATCCTTTGTGATGGAACACTCTGAACTTGAGATCCAGGAAGCTAGGCACCCAAATCCTGTTTCAGTCCCAGTCCCAGTCCAAGTGGTCTCAATTGTTCGGATTTACCAAGGACAGAGTCAGTCTTTCTTGGTACCTACGGAGGTGAGGATGCCCAAATGCCAGGAAAGCTCTGAAGAGTGGTCTTTCCTGAGAAAGCAGTTAGTGGATCACCGCTGGCTCCTGAGAACTTCACAGTGTTGACCAAGGAGACCAGATCTGAGACAGGACAGGACATTTCGGGGTAACATAGTATGGCCCACCAATCAGAGGACACTATGGATACTCTCAGACTGACTTGGGGGAAGAAATTGTCTTTGTGGATGTGGCTGTTGGTTTGTGGTTTGGTCTCATGTTCTGAGAATAGGTAATAAAGGCGGTTTTTTGGTTTGAAGTGAATTGTTTCTAATAAGTCTTATGAAAAGGCGAGTGTTTCTAAGTCTGTGTATCCCACTGTGTCCGTGGTTCTAGACATCAGAAAAGAGAATGCATCAATGGATGACTCCTGTCTAGTAGAAATCTTCCCAACATTCATCCTGCCAATTTATGAATGGACTGCGGCTTGCCTTATGAATGGGCAACACCTACTATCTTCCTAAGTTTCTATTTTGTTCCTGAATTCACTCCACTCTCCAAAATAGGCTCATGGTTATGTGTCCAATATATATACCACCTCCAAGCTCTGTGGCATGGCCGTGTACTGGATAGCTAAAGGGAATGGCGAGCATCTCAGAAAACTCAGATATCAGTGTGACCAGGAAAGTCTCAGTGGAGAAATCCTGCTTTGGGCCATTTGCTTACCTATTGTTCTGTTGCCCTGAATTTCAGAAAGCTTTTTGCCTCAGACTACTCCTTTGTGAAGCCTGAAGAAAAGAGTCTTCAAATGCAAATGAATGGGCATCACCTGTGGCTCTTTGCTTGATTTCTTTGGAAAGGGATGTGTCTGAATCAGCCTCATGACCCTGTGTGATGCTGTGGCTTAGATTCTTAGCACCTGATGGATCTAAAGAAAGATACCATGTGTGCATCCAAAACCAAAATGGCCAAATGAGGAGTCAGTGTGGATTAAGTCTTTTGCTTTCCTCTGTTAGGTTCCTGAAATCCATCAAGTGAGAATAGGGATCTTTTGGGTCAAATGAGTTCTTCAAACCCTGCAGAGACTAGCCCAGAGGTGCTTGGCTTTTCTCATGACTCCAAATCACATAAAGAATCTATACCTGAAAGTAAGTAGGCCCCAAATTGGAGATGCAGAGCAGTATTAAGTGCAGGCCTATTTAATCACTCTTGGTTCTCAGGAAGGGTGTCCAGGCCACCCTGACTTTAGGCAAATGAGGGGCAAGGGAACTTATTTGGATACTGTCTTTGTCTGTGCCCCTCATGGAAATTTCCAGCCAGAGGTTATGATAAGTGTCTATATGGAGAATGTTGAGGGCCATGTGGGAGTGTTTTGGTTTTAATTCTGGTCGTTTGTGTGGCGGTTGGAAGAGATGACTTAGTTCACCTGGGCTTGAACTCTGGTGTTATTAGAGACTGAATTCTGGAACTGTCCTCAGAGAAGTATTGCCATGAATTGTGTTGGAATTTTAGGAGGCAACACATGAGAGTCATCCTGAAAACTGAGATCCTGGCCAAGGTGGCTTCCACAGAGCACTGGGAATCTCAGCAAGGATTTCACGTGATTTTATTCTGAAAGTCTTGGCAGCCATAATTGAGAGTCAAAACACACATAGACCTCACATTTTAGACCTCAATGGGCCTGGATTCATGTGAAATATTGGCCACTCTTTGGGAAGCCTTGCCTGTGAGAGTTCTCCAGAGATTTCTTTGAAATGAGCTTCCTCCCCATTTAATGTTTCCTAAATAATTTGAAACCCACAGTGCCTCCAACTTCATCTGTGAAAAATAGCTAAATACATACCATGAATTTTTTGAAATTTCAATGACCAGGTGGCAATGGAGAAACTTTGGATGACTTGTTGCTGGTCATGAGTGTACCAGACTGTGCTTGGATTTACTTGGTTTCATGAAAATAGTGTAGAAAAGAGATCCCTGTAAGTTGGAGACTGCTGAGTAGTGGGCCTAGAGCAGTGGTGTGCAGGTATGTGATAAAACATCTGTGGTGGTACCATGTGGATCTGCCCTTGGATTCCAAATGGCTTGAGACTGACATGGTGAAGTCAGCAGACCCTATTATATAAAAGCATCTTGTTATATGGAGAGGTTTCCGGGCAATGTTCAGAATCAGATTGCTATGGACAAGCGGGCAAGCTATGTGGGGTAGAAGCCTGGTTGGTGCATTTTCCTGCAGACCTTGACCCACCACATGTGACAGAACTCCCTCCATCACTGGTACCTGTTGAACTCCTTGTATTTCCTGAAGCAAATACCAAATTCACAGTGCAGCGGCAAGAAACACCTCGAAAAGTGGAAGATGATCAAATGGCTTCACAGTCCACATGGGAAGACACTAAGACCCCAGTGGCCACAGTTTACCTACAAAGAGAGAATTCAGCACTGCTTCCTCATGTTCATTGGAAAATAAATAACCATATCTTCCAGGTCACAGAGATCAGACCCAGCTTTGTTGGTCTCACTAGAAAGGATGCTAAAATTCCTGACAACAACATATATTTCAAGTGCCCAACCTCAGAGGCAGTTTCTCAAGAGTCTTTAGGCCCAATGAGCTCCATGTTTGTGGAGTGTTTACCCTGTCCCTCACTTTTGGAAACTCCTCTACCACATCCAAGATTGTGAACTCCTGAATATTTTCCATTTCCGATATGTATTCACAGATTTCCTAACTCTTCTTCTCTAATTGTGTTTATTTGGGGCAAAGGTAATGTAAAGGCAATGTTCTGGATGAGAGTGGGAATATTTTTGTGTAGCACATATTTGCATACACATTGGATTCATTTTCCTATTTTCCATTCGAATTACTGAATTCCTGACATTAACCCATACCCTAATAGACTCTGACTACTAATCCTAAAATGATGGACAAAAATAACCAAACAGAATGGAAATGAAAGCAGTTCAGAGAAGGCATGGTGTATAGTTGGACTTTCCTTTTGAATGATAAAGGGTAGGTGTTATAAATCTAGTCAATTTTTAATTGAAATTGATCTCCATGTGTTTTTAAAGTTAACAAATATGTGAATTCCTGTCTCCCTTTCTCTGCAGCCTGTTCAGCACATGTATTTTTATATGCAAATATAGAAACATAACTGGTATCACACGTATATCCTTGTGAGTTTGGCTGTCTTGGGAGATACAAATTGTGGGAAGAGATCACTCCTCCTAAACGCTGTTGGAACTGAAACTTCAACCTATGGGTGAACTTCCTAGTTGAACAATATTATACATAAATCCATGTTCAGTAAAATGATTATTTTTGGATCTGTGGATGATATATGATTCATAGTGAATTTCGATTGGCATGCATATTGATACATTTTAGTGTCTGTGTGTGTGTGTGTGTGTGTGTGTGTGTATATATATATATATAAATACATAAATGCACACACACATATCTATATCTATCTATCTATCTATCTATATATATATATATATATATATATATAAACTCTCAAGATTTTTCAAAATATGAAATATATGTTTCTTATTATACACTCCCTAAATTCATTCGTGTTCATATATGTAAATTTATAGTCAACATTTCACAAGATTATTCTCATAAAAATTCATCCACTTGAAATACGTATTCGTTTCCTAGTACTGAAAACTAACTTCAGTGAATAGTGCATACAAATCATAATATTTCTACAGTAACTGAGCCAGTTTAGCATCAATGCAAGTAGATTCCTATGGGATATGATGTGTATTTTGACGTTCATTTTCATTCAAAACTGGTGCATTACTATTTTTTCAGTTTTTGCACATCATTGGATATATATTTCATCCACAAGTTAGGAAATTTATAGGCTTTTTTTATACTTACAATCAAATCCTGCTTCAGAACATATGAATTCCTCTATATTTCTTGACTCATCTTTTCATGAGATTTCTTTCCAAACACATTATTTTCCATTTCCATAATAACTTTTGAAGCTAAACTCACACACCCTTCATAATAAAACATAACCCTAATATTACCATTAGATGTATAACTCGTTGGAATGAATGATTGTATATCAATATAAGATTTTTATATATTTTCAGATATCAATTCAATCCATGATTTAAAGTGGAAACAGTATATTATTTATTCACAGTATTGTCAATTCATTCATTTCTTCAACATTCATAGACACAGGGTACAACTCTGTGTACCCCCAATACTAATTTATACCTCTTCAAAATATTGCTCCCAAAATGTTAGAAGAAATACTCATGTCACCTGATCTACATATACATTTTATCACAGTAATATTCTGATCACAAAATGCAAAGGTCACACTTCTGATTGTATCAAATCCTAGATGGAAAGTGATCCTGGATTACTAAAAACATCCATGTCCAGGTTTCCTAATGCTCTCAAATTTCAATCATATTGGTGACTAAATATTTGTTTCTTCCTAAGATTATATATTGAAACTCAACCTTGTTGATAATGTCTAATCCTATCATTCACTTTATACTTTGCCTGATTTCATAATGTGTGTATTGATATCTGATTTCCTACATAATTTTCCCAGTTCATCATTGTGACTGACTCTCCACATGTGCTGAAATTTACATTCACTCTCTAACCGAAAACCTAGGGCTATTGAACTTTTGGTCCAAATCCTATACTCACTCTTCTTCCGAAACAGACCGACTATCTTCCTAATCCTAACAACTATCCCTTTTTGACTGGATGAACTCTTCTACATTCAATCATCCAGGGTACAAGATGATATGCCATTGTATATTGATTTATCAGAGACATCTGTGCGAACGAAATTCAATGCTAAGTATTCCAATCAAGGGCCCAATGCGCTTCTGGGCTTAAAATCTTACCTAGATTTCTGTTTTCATACTTATATTTCAAATCTATATTCTTATAAATATCCCAGGTTCCCAATACCATTATTCATCCAGCAGAATGATTCCTAACTTAAATAGAACATGTTATTAACCCTAACCATACATTGTTCCCTCAATCTAACTTTATAGAAGAACAGGGACAGAGTTGGTCTTAATATAGAGGAATATAGGGGATCTTCCACCCGCTGAGAACCTCAAAGGTCCATGCAGAAATTATCCCTGGGGAAGATGAAGGCAGCTATAAAGGACCTGAGAGGGCAAAAGTCATCATGTAAGGCAAACAACCTGGTTAGGATGAAGGGATGTTTATGAATCAGCCTCTCTCTTCTTAATGTAGAGAAGATGGACCAAACCAGGTCTGTGTGAGAGCTGTTCCCGGGTGCCTATGGTTGATATATCGTTCTAAGTTGTGAAAGTGTCACAGAAAGTAGGGGCAGCCTCCATCTCATGGGACCCTTTGAAGGAACTGTTAGGACAAAATGGTTGCCAAACCAGTGACCTCATTCAGTTCCGAACGGAAGTGACCTATCTCACTTCCTTGGTCTTGGAACACTCTGAACTTGGAATCCCAGAAGCCAGGCACACAGAACCAGTCCCAGACCCAGTCCCACTGGGCTCACTTGTTTGGTTTTACCAAGGACAGAATCAGTCTTTCTTGGTACCTACTGATTTGAGAATGGCCAAATGCCAGGAGAGCTTTGGAGAGTGGCCTTTCCTGAGAAAGAAGGTAGTGGCTCAAAGCTGGCTCCTGACAACTTCAAAGAGTTTGCCAAGGAGTCCAGATCTGAGACAGTACAGGGCATTTTGGGGGAACATAGTATGGTACAACAATCAGAGGTAATTCCGGAGAGTCAAAGACCTACTTGGGGGAAGAAAGTCCTATGTTGTTGTGGGTGTGAGTTTGTTGTTTTTTCTCATGTTCTGAGAATTGGTAGGAAAGGCAGTTTGTTTGATTTGAAGTGGACTGTTTCTAGTAAGTCGTTTGACAAGGCAAGTGTTTCTATGTCTATGTATCCACTGTGTTTGTAGTTGTAGACATTAGAAAACATAATGCATCAATGAATGTGTCCTGTCTAGTATAATGCTTCCCAGAATTCATACTGCCCAATTTATGATTGGACTGCAGCTTTCCTTATGGATGGGTAGCAATTACTAACTTCCTAATTTCCTGTTTTATTCCTGAATTCTGGGCACTCTCTGGAATAGGCTCATGGTTTTCTGTTCAAGATACTGTGACATGGCCATGTACTGGAGAGCTGAAGGAAATGGGAGCATCTCAGGAAACTCAGATATCAGTGTGACCAGTAAAGTCTATGTGGAGAAACCCTGCTTTGGGAATTTTGCTTACCTATGGTTCTGGTGCTGTGAATATCTAGAAGGTCTTTGCCTTAGGCCACCCCTTTGTGAATCCTGAAGAAAAGAGTTTTCAAATGGAAATGAATAGGCATCACCTGTGGCTCTTTGTTTTATTGCTTTGTAAAGAGATGTGTCTGAATCAGCCACTTGGCCCAGTGAGATTATTTGGAGAAGTACATCAGTATTAATGGCAGGAGTATTTGATCATTCCTGGTTAACAGGAAGGGTTTCCAGGCCACCCTGACTTTAGGCAAATTAGAGGCAAGGGAGATTATTTTGGACACTGTCTTGGTATGCACCCCTCATGGAAACCTCAACCCAGAGGTTATGATGAGTGTCTATATAAAAGAAGATGAGGGCCATGTGGGAGTGTTTTGGTATTAATTGTCGTCAGTTGTGTGGCAGTAGGAAGAGATTCCTGGATCAATCTGGGCTTGAACTATGGTGTGATTCCCCTTAGAGACTGAGTTTTGGAACTGAACTCAGAGAAGTATTACTATGAATTCTGTTGGGATTTTAGAAGGCCATGCAGGAGAGTTGCCCTTGGAGACTGAGATTTAGGCCCAGGATGGCTTTCCACAGAGCACTGGGAATCTCAGCTAGGATATCACATGATTTCATTCTGAAAGACTTGGCAGCCATACTTGAGAGTCAAATAACACATGGAACTCACATTGTAGACCTCAATGGGCCAGGCTTCATTTGACCTTTTGGCCACTCTTTGGGAAGACTTGCCTGTGAGAGTTCTCCTGAGCTTTCATTGAAATGAGCTTCCTCACCATTTAATGGTTCCTGAATGAATTGAAATCCACAGTGACACCAACTTCATCCTTAAAAAATGGCTAGATAAATACCATGGAATAATTCCCAAGAGCAGGTGGCACTGGAGAATCATTGGATGTTCTGTTGCTGATCATGAGTGTACCAGACAGTGCCTTGATTTACTGGGTTTCATGAAAATGGTGTAGAACAAAGATGCCAGTACGTTGGAACCTGCTTAGTAGTGGGCCTAGAGCAGTGGTTTGCAGGTGTATGATAAAACATCTGTGATGGGGCCACATGGATCTGCCATTGGCTTCCAAATGCCTTTTGACTGACATGGTGCAGCCAGCAGACCCTTATATGTAAAGGCATCTTGTTACATTGAGAGGTTTTAGGGCAATGTTCAGAATTGGGTTGCTACAGACAAGGGGGCAAGCTTTGTTGAATAGAAGCCTGGTTGGGGCGTTCTCCTGCACACCCTGACCCACCACACGTGAGAGTACTCCCTCCAGCACTGTGTCCCCGTTGAACTCATGGTATTTACTGAAGCCAATACCAAACTCCCAGTGCAGCAGTAAGAATCACCAGGAAAAGTGGAGAATGACCAAATGGCTTCTCAGTCCACAAGAGGAGACACTTAGCTCCCAGTGGCCACAGTTTACCTACAATGAGGGAATTTAGAACTGCTGCCTCATGTTCACTAGAAAAGAAGAAACCATGTCCTTCAGGTCACATATATGCAGATCCAGCTTTGATTGTCTCACTACAAAGGAAGCTGAAGCTCTTGACAACAACATATATTACAAGGGCCCAACCTCAAAGGCAGTTTCTCAAAGAGTCATTAGGCCAGCAGAACTCCATATTTGTGGAGTATTTACCCTATCCCATACTTTTGGAAATTCCTCTACTGCCTCCAAGGCTGTGAACTCCTGAGCATTTTCATTTCCACATATGTATTCACAGATTTTCTAACTCTTCTCCACTAATTGTGTCTTAATTGGGGCGAAGGTTATGTCAAGGCATTGTTCTGGATGAGAGTGGGATGATTTTTGTGTAGCACATATTTGCATACACATTAGATTCATTTTCATATTTTCCATTTGAAATAATGAATCCCTGACATTAACCCATAACCTACTAGACTCTGACTACTAATCCTAATATGATGGAGAACAAGAAACCTAACAGAATAGAAATACAGGCCGTTCATAGGAGGCATGGTGCATACTTGGACTTCCCTTCTGCTTTATCAAGGGTATGTGTTATAAATCTAGTCAACTTTTCATTGTAATAGTTCTCAATGAGTTTTTAAAGTTAACACATATGTAAATTTCTGTCTCCCATTCTCTGTAGCCTATTCATCACATGTATTTTTTATGCATATTTAGAATCCTACCTGGTATCACAAGTACATTTTTGTAAGCTCACTGATTTTGAAAGATACATATTTTGATAAGATATCAATCCCCCTAAATCATGATGGAACTGAAAATTAAACCTATTGGTGAATTTCCTAGATGAACAACATTATATATAAATCGATGTTCAGTAAAATGAATATTTTTGGATATGTGGATGATATGTATTACACGGTGAATTTCGATTAGCATATAGATTGCTACATTATAATGTCTGTGTGTGTCTGTCTATCTATCTATATATATATATATATATATATATATATATATATATATATATATACTGTCCAGATTTTTCAAAATGTGAAATATATGTTTCTTATTATACACTCCTTAAATTCACTCATGTTTCTATATGTGGTTTATAATCAACTTTTCACAAGATAATTCTCAGAAATATTCATCTGCCTGAAATACATAATTATTTCCTAGTACTGAAAACTAACTTCAGTGAATGGAGCTTACAAATCCTAATATTTTTACAGTAACTGAATCAGTTAAACATCAATGCAAGTAGAATCCTACGGGACATGATGTGTATTTTGAAGTTCATTTTTATTCAATATTGGTACATAATTATTTTTTCAGTTTATGGACATCATAGGATATATGATTTCATCCACAAGTTCAAAAATTTATAGGCATTTGTTTCACTTTTAATCACGTCCTGCTTCAGAACACATGTATTCCTCTAAGTTTCTTGACTGGTCTTTTCATGAGATTTCATACCAAACACATTAATTTTGATTTCCATAATCACTTTGGAAGCAAAACTCACATACCATTCATATTAATTATCACTCTGATATTACCATTAGATGTATAACTGGTTTGAATGAATGATTGTATGTCAATATAAGATTTCTTATATCTTTTCAGATATCAATTCTATCCATTATTTAAAGTGGAACCAGTTATATTATTTATTCACACTATGGTCTATTCATGCATTATCTCTATATTCATAGACACAGTGTACACCTCTTTGTACCCCCAATACTAATTTATACGTCTTCAAAATATTGCTCCCTGAAATGGTGGAAGTGGACTCATGTCACCTGATCTTCATATACATTTAATCACAGAAATATTCTGGACACAAAATGCAAAGGTCACACTTATGATTGTATAAAAGCCCAAATGGAAAGAAAACATGGATTACTAAAAACATCCATGTCCAGGTTCCCTAATGCTCTCAAATGTCAATTCTATTGGTGACTACACATGTGTTTCTTCTTAAAATTATATATTCAAACTCAACCCAATGGAAAATGTCTAATCCTATCCCTCACTTTATAATTTGCCTGATTTCATAATGTCTCTATTGCTATCTGCTTTCCTACATATATTCCCCAGTTCATCATTGTGACTGACTCTTCACATGTGCTGACATTTACTTTCACACTCTAATAAATAACCTATTGCTAAAGAACTTTTGTTCCAAATCCTATACTCACTCTTCTTCCTAAACATACTAACTATCTTCTTAATCCTACCGAGTATCCCTTTTTGACTGGATGTTCTCTTCTACATTCAATCATTCAAGTAACAAGGTCTTATGCTATTGTGTATTGATTTATCTGAGACATCGGTGCAGAATGTAATTCAACGCTAAGTATCACAATCAAGGGCCCAATGCCCTTCTGGGCTTCAAATCTTACTTAGATTTCTTTTTTCATACATATATTTCATCTCTATATTCTTAAAATAATCACAAGTTTCCAATACCATTATTCATGCAGCAGAATAATTCCTAACCCAAATGGAACATGTTATTAACACTAACCATACACTGTTTGTGTTAATAACATGTTTACAGAAGAGCAGGGACAGTGTTGATCTTACAATACAGGAATGTAGTGGATCTTCCATCTGCTGAGAACCTCAAAGCGCCATGCAGAAATGATCCCTGGAGAAGATGTAGGCAGGTATGAAAGACCTGAGAGAGCAAAAGTCATTTTCCATCGCAAACAACCTGGTCAGGATGAAGGGATGATTCTGAATCAGCCTCTCTCATCTTAATGTAGAGAATATGGACCAAACCAAGACTGTGTGGAAAGCTGTTCCTGGTTCCCTATGGTTGATATACCATTCTAATTTGTGAAAGTGTCACAGGAAGTAGGGGCAGCCTCCATCTCATGGGACCGTTGAAAGAAACTCTTAGGACAAAGTGGTTGCCGAGGCAGTGATCTCATTCAGTTCCTGAAAAAAGTGACCTCAACTCACTTCCTTATTGATGGAACTCTCTGAACATGGGATCCAGGACGCCAGGCACCCAGATCCAGTCCCAGTCCCAGTCCCAGTGGTCTCACTTGTTTGGATTTACCAAGGACAGAATCAGTCTTTCTTGGTTCCTCCTAAGGTGAGGAGGAAAAATGCCTGGAAACCTCGGAAGATGGGCTTTTCCTGGAAAAGCAGGTAGCGGCTCACTCCTGGTTCCTGACAACTTCACAGAGTTGGCCAAGGAGACCAGATCTGAGACAGAACAGGACATTTTGGGGGAACATAGTATGGCCCACCAGTCGGAGGATACTCCGGATAGTCTCATACCTATTTGGGGGAAGAAGGTGTCATTGTCAGTGTGGGTGTGGGTTTGTGGTTTTGTCTCATGTTCTGAGAATAGGAAGTAAAGTCAGTTTGTTTGGTTTGGAGTGAACTGTTTTTATTAAGTCGTTTGACAAGGCAAGTGTTTTTGTCTGTGTATCACACTGTGTCCGTGGTTGTAGACATTAGAAAAGAGAATGCATCAATGGATATGTCCTGTCTAGTAGAAAGCTTCCCAGCATTCATCCTGCCCATTTTATGAATGGACTGTGGATTGCCTTATTAATGGGCAATACCTGCTACCTTCCTAATTTGCTGTTTTTTTTCCAGAATTCTGGACACTCTCCAGAATAGGCTCATGGTTTTGTGTCTAAGTTATGTACAACCTCCAAGCTCTGTGACAAGGCAATGTTCTGGATAGCTGAAGGAAATGACGAGCATCTGAGAAAACTCAGATATCAGTTGACCAGGAAAGTCTCAGTGGAGAAACCCTGCTTTGGGCCATTTGCTTACCTATTGTTCTGTTGCCCTGAGAGTCAGGAAGTCTTTGTCTCAAGCCACCCCTTTGTGAATCCTGAACAAAATAGTTTTCAAATGGAAATAAATAGGCTTCACCTTTGGCTCTTTCGTTAATTGATTTGGAAAGAGTTGTGTCTGAATCAGCCTCTTGGCCCAGTGTGATTCTTTGACTTAGATTCTCAGCACCTGATGGATCTAAAGAAAGATCCCATGTGTGCATCCAAATCAAAAATGGCAAAAAGAGCTGTCATTGTGGATGAAGTCTCTTGCCTTCCTCTGTAAGGTTCCTGAATTCCATCAAGTGAGAATAGGGATCATTTGGGTCAGATGAGTTCATCAAAGCCCTTCAGAGGCTATCCCGTAGGTGCTTAGGTTTTCTCATCACTCCAATTCACATAAAGTATCTTTAACCGACACTCAATAGGCCTCAAATGGGAAAAGTGGTGCAGTATTACGGGCAGGCCTTTTTGATCACTCCTGGTACAAAGGAAGGGTGTCCAGGCCACCCCGAATTTAGGCAAATGAGGAGCAATGGAGCTTATTTTGGACACTGTCTTGGGCTGCGTCCCTCATGGACACCTCCAGCCAGAGGTTATGATGAGTGTCAATATGGAAGAAGATGAGGGCCATGTGGGAGAATATCGGTTTTATTGTGGTCATTTGTGTGGCAGTTGGAAGAGATGACTGGGTCCACCTGGGCTTGAACTCTGGTGTGATTCCCCTTAGAGACTGAGTTCTGGAACTCACCTCAGAGAAGTATTGCCATGAATTGTGTTGGGATTTGAGGAAGCCACGCATGAGAGTCATCTTTGGAGACTGAGATCAAGGCCCAGGGTAGCTTTCCACAGGGCAATCTGATCTCAACCAGGATATCACATGATTTTATTCTGAAAGACTTGGAAGCCATTGTTGAGAGTCAAAACAGACAATGACATCACATTTTAGACCTCAATGGCCCTGGCTTCATGTGACCTTTTGGCCACTCTTTGGGAAGCCTTGCCTGTGAGAATTCTCCAGAACTTTCATTGAAATGAGCTTCCTCAACATTTAATGGTTCCTGAATGAATTGAAACCCACAGTGCATCCAACTTCATCCTTGAAAAATGGCTAGATAAATACCATGAAAATTTTCAATTTCCCATGACCAGGTGGCACTGGAGAACCATTGGACATTCTGTTGCTGATCATGAGTGTACCAGACCGTGCCTTGATTGATTGGGTTTCATGAAAATAAGTTGGAGCCTGCTGAGTAGTTGTCCTAGAGTAGTGGTTGGCAGGTGTGTGAAAAACATCTGTGGTGGGGCCATGTGGATCTGCCATTGGCTTCCAAATGGCTTGTGACTGACATGGTGCAGTCAGCAGACCCTCCTATGCAAAGGCATCTTGTTATATGGTGAGGTTTCAGGGCAATGTTTACAATCAGGTTGCTATGTTTAAGGGGGCAAGCAATGTGGGATAGAAGCCTGGTTGGTGCATTCTCCTGCATACCCTGACCCACCACGCCTGACAGAACTCGCTCCAGCACTGTGTCCCAGTTGAACTCCTTGGATTCCATGAAGCAATTACTAAACTCCCAATGCAACAGCAATAAACACATATAGAATCCTACCTGGTACCACACCTACATTCTTGTGAGGTGAACGACTTGGCAGATACAAATTGTGAGAGAAGATCACTCCTCCTAAACACCGTTGGAACTGAAAATATAACCAATGGATGAGCTTCCTAGTTTTACAACATTATACATAAATCCATGTTCAGTAAAATGAATATTTTAGATCTGTGAATGATAAATATTTCATGATGAATTTCGAATAGCATATATATTGCGAGTTTTTAATGTGTTTGTGTGTATGTATATATATGTGTATATATATACATACACACATTCTCCAGATTTTTCAAAATATGAAATATTTGTATCTTAATATACACTCCCTTAATTCATTCATATTCATGTATGTGGATTTATGATGATCTTTTCTAAATATTATTCTCAGAAATATTCATCCACCTGAAATGCTTCTTTGTTTTTTGTACTGAAAACTAACTTCAGTGAATGTTGCATACAAATCCTAATATATCTAGAGTAACTGACCCAGTTTAACCTCAATGCAAGAAGATTCAAATGTAACATGATGTGTATTTTGATGTTCATTTTAATTCAACACTGGTACATTACTATTTCTTCAGTTTATGCACATCATAGGATATATATTTCATCAAAAAGATGACAAAATTATAGGCGTTTTTTCACTTTCAATCACTTCCTACTTTAGAACACATGTATTCTTCCATATTTCTTAACTGGTCTTCTCAAGATTCTTTTTTCCAAACACATTATTTTCGATTTTCATAATCACATTGAAGCAAAACTCACACACCCTTCATGATAAACCATAACCCTAATATTAACATTGATGTATAACTTGTTGGAATGAATGATTGTATATCAATATAAGATTTTTCATATTTTCAGATATCAATTCAATCCACCATGTAAAGTGGAACCAGTTATATTACTTATTCACAGTTGGTCTATTCATGCATTATCTCTATATTCATAGACACAGGGTACACCTGTTTGTACCCCAAATACTAATTTATAAGTCTTCAAAATATTGCTCCCAAAAATGGTGGAAGAAATTCTTATGTCACCCGATCTATATATACATTTTATCACAGTAATATTCTGGACACAAAATTCAAAGGTCAAACTTTTATTTGTACCAAAGCCTAAATGGAAAGTGAACATGGATTACTAAAATCATCAATTTCCAATTTGCCTAATGCTTTCAAATATCAATCCTATTGATGACTACATATTCGTTTCTTCCTAAGATTATATATTCAAACTCAACCCTGTTGAAAATGTCTAATCCTATCACTGACTTTATACTTTGCCTGATTTTGTAATGTCTGTATTGATATCTGCTTTCCAACATATTTTCTCCAATTCATCATTGTGACTGACTCTTCACTTGTGTTGACATTTACATTCACTCTGTAACCGAAACCCTATTGCTAAATAACTTTTGTTCCAAATTTTATACTAACTCTTCTTCCTAAACCTACTGACTATCTTCCTAATTTTACCGACTATCACTTTTGAATGGATGTTCTCATCTACATTCAATCATCCAAGTAAATGTAGGGCGAGTGTCAGAGGATGAGAGCACCAAGAGACTATCTCATGCAACAGAAAGGGTTTATTTGGGGTCCAGCATGCTGGGGCTCAGAGCTCACTTGAATAGAGCAGAGAGCCCTGAGAACATCTTAAGCAGAGCTTATATAATTTTCTTGGAGAGGGCAGGGAGGGAAGTTTATTGATGGGTCAGGGCGAGTAAGCGGTTTGTGTGTAAACGCGTGAGAGAGTACATTCTGCAGTTTGGCAGTTGGGGACAGCACATTCTGGGAACAAGATTAGGAAACATTTCTCAACATTTCAACAGTGTTTTGTTAAGCGTACAGAAAAACAGGAAGTGACAAGTACATATTTTATTAACATTTCATTCCCCACTTCTTCTTCTGGCTACTTTTAATCATAAAAGTGATTGTTGGGGGGTGTCACATTTTATGTATGCTAGTGGGGTATTAACATAAGTTTAACTTGTCCAATTTGAGCTTGGAGAAAAGAAATTACATGGTTGAGAAACAGGGTTTTATAGTAAGCAATAAAATGAGGATTATTATTGGACCGGCCAGGGTTGATTAAAATGTAGTTAACCAGGGGGACTGTGTAAACCAAGACTCAAACCACCAATTTTGGGTCTCTATCTCTCTTTGATGCTCTTCAAGGCATCTTTTTAATTTACTCATAGAGTTTGTTACAACTCCAGTATGGTCGACATAAAAAAAAAAAAAAAAAAAAAAAAAAAAAAAAAAAAAAACATTCTTTCCTCAATGCAGCACAAAGGCTCCCTTCTCTCATGAAATGGAGGTCCAACCCTCGACTTTTCTGTAAAACAACTTCTGCCTCAGTCTTTGGCTGGGCACAAATCACGAGTCTCCACACAGCTTGTAGATTCAAACAGCAATTCTTTATTCCCGAACTCACACCGGCCGTCTACAAACACGCTCTGGGGGAATCCACGTTCTCTGCCCAAATCCACTCTCTCCCAAATCCACTCTGCATGGGCTTCTGTCTCCCAAAATATACTGTCTGACCCTAAGCACTCAAGAGGAACTCAGCAGCAGGATACGCCCTATTCTAAAGGGGGAACACCCTAATCTCCTATTATGCTAAACTGCCCTATTCTAAAGGGGGAACACCCTAATCTCCTATTATGCTAAACCGCCCTATTCTAAAGGGGGAACACCCTAAACACGGATCGTGCCCTGGTCCTTGAGCAAGGTCACCTTTCAGAAGTCCTTCCACTAGACAGCATGGGAGTAAGCTGGCAAGGAATTTATCATACCTACTTGGCTGATGGCTCCCAGCAAACTTCAAAGAGAGAGGTAAAAGATTCCTGCAAAGCTGTGATGGAATTTTCTAATATCTTTAAGTTTTGATCTATAGCTGCTTCTAATTGGGTCATTGGTTGTGTCCCATGGACCAGGGCAGTGGTTCCTGTGCGAACCCGGGCAGCAACTCCTATTCATAATAGAATGGCTAAGGTGAGAGATATATGTTCCCACCTGAACCGGGTTGTATGCCCCTCTATTTGATCTTCAAATGAACCTGCGTCATAATAGAGCACTCTGGGAAACATCTGCACCATTACACAATTAATCACTTCTGTTGACCATTTCATAAAAACATAAACAACGTTTAAGTATATAGAATTATATTGTTGTAGGGACGGAAAAGGCAAGGCACCTAAGATAGCACCAAAGACAAGGAAACAGTCATATTTGGTTGCAACCAGATTCAGAGGGCATTGCTTCTGTTGTAATCAATTAATCCCCTGAAACCCAAGTTTAGGTAGTTTCAGAATTTTGTACCCAACATGTAAGGGAAGGGGCTCTGAAGTTCACAGTCTGCAGAAGTTCACAAAGAGCAGTTTTTGTTTCTGATTTTTCCTCAGTTCTGGGCAAGTTAAATTTTCAAGGACACCTGGGTGCGGGAGAGCTTTTTTTTCCCCTTTTTTCCCTCTGCCAGCTGTTTCCACGGAGCCCAGTTTGCAACTTATCCATCTTACAAATATAGCCATCTCTATGAAGCCCCAGCTCAAGGCCAGAGGCCTTGATCACATATGTTGTGAAAAACTAGTAAGGGTGTGTCTAGCTCAGGAGTGCTGATTTTTTTCAGCCAGTTGCCAGGTAGACCAGGGCAACACAAAAAGAGGAAGTTTATCTACACTGAACTCTTTTATAGGGACTCTTTTGCTGAAAGTCCTAAAGTTAGCCATGGTGAAAACTTCTGGATAAGGTCAGTTAAGACTTTCCTGTGGGCCTGGTACAGAGGGGGAAGACAGGAAATGCAGGGCTGAGCGCAGCTCTTTGGATCTGAGAATGAGGAAGGAGAGATGTAAAAGAATAATGGAAAAGGGTTTTGAGATCTTCCTAGCACCAAAAACATGAGTAGTAGAACGGGTAGAACAGAGAGGGAGATGGGAGTGAGTATCCCAAAAAGCCTGTAAGGGACTTTAAATTCTTAGTAACCTGTTTTCAGTGATGACAAAGCAACTTTAAAGGCCATTTTCATTACATCTTGGAAAGGGGTCTGAGGGCTCTTCTCAGCTGGTTTGAGCTTTGGGTTAGCTGGTAAGAGGACCTGGTGGGACCTAGTGTGGGCACTGACAGGAGAAGAGAGGAGTGAGTGAGTGGAGGGTTACCTCAGTACCTGCTACCTCAGCAAGGGGGCAATGGTCTGAGAAACGGTGGAGGTTTGGGTTTTTAATATAGTAATTGGAGGGGAGAAATCAAGTTGATGATGTGGGAGTGACAACAGAGAGTCTAGAGCAGAAGGCTGAGGGTGAGCATGTATTGGAGAAGCATAGTTCACGATGTGAGCAAAGGAGAGAAAAGGCCTCCACATAGAGGAATCTCCTTTCACCCTTTTGAGCACTTGCAGAAGTTAAAAAGGTCACACAGAATTTGAAGATCTAGAGACCCCTCAGGGGGCCATCAGTTTTGGTTGTCTAATTGGTAATATGGCCAATGCTGTGTACAGAATTTGATGAGGAGTTTGGGTTCCATGTGGCAGTCCCTGTATGCTCACATCCCCATGACTTACAGAAGATGTTGGCGTTTCCAGCACACAGCCTTGACTGTTTGTGGCTTTGATAGTACACTGGGCAAACATAGTAATCTAGGCTAGCCAACCAGCATCTGGCTCGCGTGTCCCTACATCAATAATGTTTGTTTCCATTATCTATGGTATGGAAGGAATTTAATGGAATTTTAGTGGGATCCTCTTCATTAGGGATATCCCAATAGGGAAGACCTATACGCAGCTGACAAATGTCTGGCTGGAGAGATGGCCACCAGGTCCCTAAGCGGGCTGTATGCAAGATAGACCATACTTCCTTTCCAGTAGGATTTGTGATCAGACATCGCTGCTGAACAGGCTTATGAGGGTTAGGACTACTGGTGGTCAAGGGGAGAGTCTATAGCCTTATCCACACAGCGAATCCACAATTTGAAAGGGTTTCCAGTCTTTTCCAGTTTCCAGCCAGAGTCTGGACAGGGCACAGGCTTGAGATGAGAGGTAGGGATCAAGGAAGTGATTTTGACTACCTTTAACCTGTAGGTGTTATAAGTAGCACCTGGTATGGTCCTTTTCAGGGGAGTTCCAGGGATGACACCAGATGTCGTCTTACATAGATGAAGTCTCTATTTGATATCGCTGTAGAGTCCCCTCATCCCCAGGTTGGTAGGCAGTGGCCATCTGTTTTCACAGGTGTCTCTGAGTTCTTTCAAGAGCTTTAAGTCTGTTAAGCAAGGGGGTGTGGAAGGAATCGTTAGGTCTTAGAGTTGGGGTAGGACCCTTACTGGAGGAGGGACACCATAGAGAATTTCACAGGGTGTGAGGTTACACAAAGAAATAGATTGAGTATTTCTTGCATGAAACAGTACATAAAGCAGGAGCATAGTGCAATCTTTTATGCCGGTCTCTAAGCTTAATTTCGTTATGGTCTCTTTAATGGTTCTATTCATTCTTTCTACCTGTCCTGAACTCGGGGGTCTGTAAACACAATGTAATTTCCAATTAATCCCCAGGGTCCTTGCTAACCTCTGAGTTACCTGGGCCACGAACGCCGGTCCATTATCAGACCCTATTACTTTAGGCAGGCCATACCTTGGAAAAATATCTTCCAGAATCTTCTTGACCACCATTTGCGCTGTTTCATTTTTTTTCTTTTCTTTTTTTTGGGGGGGAAAGCTTCAATCCATCCTGAAAATGTATCTACAAAGACTAGGAGATATTTAAGTCCATTCCTTGCTGGCTTAATTTCAGTAAAGTCCACTTCCCAGAATTGTCCTGGTCTGGTTCCTTGTAGGTGCTTTCCTGCAGGAAGCTTGGAAGGGTAAGAATTAACCAATTGATGGAACCAACAGGCTTTTGTTATCCATTCAGTTGTTTCCTTTCACTGTGAGTCGGTTAGTGGAAAACTGTTTTTGATCCTTCAAAAATGAATGCAGTTTCTTTGAACCAAGGTGAGTGATTTGATGTACATTTTCTACTGACATAGTTAGAGCCGTGATTATAGGAGTTTTTACTGAAGGATTTAGAAATTCCACTTGGGGGCCTTCAGGGTTAAAAGTTATTTTGGCCCAGAGCTTTGTGAGCAGATCTCTGCCAATCAATGGGGCCATGCATTCTGGGATTACTAGGAAGGAGTGATGGATTTTTCCTTTCCCCTGGTCCATGGTCCTCTTAGTTGTCCAAGCCTGATATTTACTGCCATTAGCCCCTTGAATTAGAGACCTTTTATTTGATAGAGGTTCCAATGGGGCCTTAAAGGCAGAATATATTGCCCCTGTATCCACTTCAATGTATACTGGGGTCCCCTCCACTTCAAAAGTTAACCTGAGCTCAAGGAGAGGATCTGAGCCCCGACTTTCTTAGTAATCCTACAGAGTCAGAATGTCCAGCTGGCCTGGCTGTCTCTTTCTAGGGCACTCTTTAGCCCAGTGTCCTTTTTTTTAGAGTAGGCACATTGAATTGAGGCCAGGGGTGGCCTCTAGTGTGGTCCCCGGTGTCCCTTCCTGTCTCCATGTTTCTTAATTTCTGGTCTATTTGTTGTTGTGACCAGGACCTTAGTCAATGCCTTAGTCTGTCTTTTGTTTCTTTTATCCTCCCTTTGCTCCATACTCTTCCTCAGTTTCTCTCTTAGTATACCTTCTTGGCTTCTCTGACTAAACCTCTCAAAGTCATATCTTGTAATCCATCTAAGCATTGTAACTGTCTTTTAATATCCAGAACAGCTTGCCCAATAAAGGCCACCATGACAGATGCCTTTTGATTCTCTGCCTGAGGATCGAAAGGAGTAAATCTCTTATATGCCTCCATAATTCCCTGTAGGAACATGGAGGGACATTCATCAGTCCCTTGAATAATCTCTCTTACCTTGGCCAAAATAGTTGATCGCCTAGCGGCCACTAAGATACCCACTATTAGAGCCCGGCAATAAGAGGAAGGATGCTCATTACCTTCACAGGTTTTGGGGTCCCAGTTGGGTCTGTGCAAGGGAAAGGCGGCTTTGCATATGTTGGGAAGTTTTGTCGGTCACCCATCTGGTCCGAGAATATTTTTTTCTAGAATCCAGGAAGATTCTCTTTTGTTCCTCTGTCATGAAGAGAGTCCCTAGGAGTTGTTGGCAGTCATCCCAAGTAGGCTGGTGTGAAAACATCAATGATTCAACCACACCTGAGACCCAGGTGGGGTCCTCAGTAAAAGGGGGATTGTTATTTTTCCAGTTATTTAGGTCTGAAGAGGAGAAAGGTAAAAACTGGTAGGCTTGCACTTTTCCCCCATGGTTGTCATCAATCATTGTTCCTTAGAAATGGAGAGGGAGCATCACGGGAGTTCCAGGGATTTCAATCATTCAACGCCGGCAAATTCCTTTAGCCGGGCCAGCATCCTCCAGGGGAGGAGGGGGTGTGTTTGCTGCAGGGGAGTTATTTGGAGTGCGCTGGGCTCGCTTAGCTTCCTCCAATGGCGGACAGGCTGAGTCAGCAGCAGGGGAATTACTTAGAGGGTGTTGGGGGTTGGGGGACGAGGGCAGGGAATAAGTAGTAGGACGAGAGTCCAGTAGAGTCAAATCTTGTGACTCAGGGAGAACAGAGGTTGAAGGAGGAGGAGGAGCAGAAGGTTTGAGAGAGCATGAGGGAAGGAGTAGGAGTGGGGGCAGGGGCAAGGAAAAGCTTCACACATGGAGGAGGAGAATTGCAGATGTCCTGAAAAGTTAAGATATATGTCTCTTGATCCTGATGTCTATGTGGCGCTGGCTGAAAGTCAATAATTCTGACTTTTTAAATTAGTGGGAAGTAGAAAGATCCTTCTAGGGGCTATCTGAATCCAAAGGTGGGCCATTCTGAGGCACAGAGAGTCTGCCAGGTCCAGCGTTTTACTGAAAAAGAAAGATTCTGAGCCCTTAAGCGGACTTTGGTGCAATGATCAAGGGTCAGGGAAAGAGGCATTGAAGTGCTCTATCCCATTATGAAAGATAAACAATCAGTGAAAGCAACGACACACGACACAGACAAGACAAAACAATAAAGACAGGCAATGGACGTCCAACACTGAGACCAGGACTGAGTAGCCGGCAAAACCTGATGGGCTGGATATGCCGAATCTGAAACAAAATATCACTGAGTTGAGGAGACTATTGTTCCTCGATTTCCCGAGTTCTCTGGGGAGTCCCCCAGTGACGTGGCCTGTGGCTCTATGACATGTCTGTCAGCCATCGTCGGAGAGAGCTCACACTCTTCATCAACAGCCATTTTGCCAAGCCCTAACCTGAAACCTGAAACCAGAAAGAGGCGCCTTACATATCCCGAGAGGAGCCCGTTGGGGTCTCTCATCTGCCGCTGCTGGATCTCAGTGGAACCTCCATATGTAAAGGTCGGGCGAGCGTCCGGGGAAGAAACCACCAAGAGACTGTCTCATGCAAAAGCAAAGGGTTTATTATGGGTCCAGCATGCTGGGGCTCAGAGTTCACTTGAATAGAGCAGAGAGCCCTGAGAACAGCTTAAGCAGAGCTTATATACTTTCCTTTGAGAGGGCAGGGCAGGATGTTTATTGATGGGTCCGGGCGAGTGAGCTGTTTGTGGGCAACTGGGTGAGGAAGTACTTTCTGCAGTTTGGCAGTTGAGGACAGAACATTCTGGGAACAAGATTAGCAAACAGTTCTCAAGATTTCAACAGTGTTTTATTAAGCATACAGAAAACAGGAAGTGATAAGTACCTATTATATTAACCTTTCGCTACCGAGTACACTTTGCCAGATTTCCTAATGTCTCTATTGATATCTGCTTTCCTACATATTTTCCCCAGTTCATCATTGTGACTGACTCTTCACATGTGGTGACATTTACATTCACTCTATACCCGAAACCCTATAGCTAAAGAACTTTTGGTCCAAATCCGATGCTCACTCTCCTTTCTAAACCTACCGACTATCTTCCTAATCCTACTCATTATCCCTTTTTGACTGGAAGTTCTCTTTGACAATCAATCATCCAAAATTCATGGAACTTTGCCATTGTATATTGATGTATCTGAGACATCTGTGCAGAAAATAAATCAAAGATCAGTATCACAATCAAGGTCCCAATGCTCTTCTGGGCTTCAAATCTTAAATAGATTTCTGTTTTCATACTTATGTTTCACCTATATATTGTTGTAAATATCGCAGGTTTCCAATACCATTATTCATCCAGCAGAATGATTCCTAATGCAAATTGAACCTGTTATTAACCCTAACCATACACTGTTCCCTCAATATAACTTTACAGAAGAGCAGGGACAGAGTAGGTCTTACAATATAGGAATGTAGGGGAACTTCCTATTGCTAAGAAACTCAAAGGTACATGTAAAAATGATCCCTGGAGAAGTTGTAGGCAGCTATGAAGGAACTGAGTGAGCAAAAGTCATCTTCTCTTGCAAACAACCTGGTCAGGATGAAGGGATATGTCTGAATCAGCCTCTTTCTTCTTAATGTAGAGAAGAAGAACCAAACCAGGCTGTGTGGAGAGCTGTTCCCGGTTGCCTATGGTTAATATACCATTCAAACTCGTGAAACTGTAACAGGAAGCAGGGGCAGCCTTCATTTCAGGGGACCCTTGGAAGCAACTGTTAGGACAAAGTGGTTGCAAATGGTGTGAGCTCATTCAGTTCCTAAAGGAAGTAACCTCAGACCTCACCTCACATCCTTGGTGATAGAACTCTCTGAATTTGGGATCAAAGAATCCAGGCACCCAAATCCCACTCCAGTCCCAGTAGCAGTGGTCTCACTTCTTTGGATTTACCAAGGACAGAATCAGTCTTTGTTGGTACCTACTGATATGAGGATTGCCAAAAGCCAGGAAAGCTCTGAAGAGTGGCCTTTCCTGAGAAAGCAGGTAGTGGATCACCGCTGCCTCCTGACAACTTTACAGAGTTGGCCAAGGAAACCAGATCTGAAACAGGACAGGCAATTTCGGGGGAACATAGTTTGGCCCAATAGTCAGAGGACACTCCGGATAGTCAGAGACCTACTTGGGGGAAGAAGGTGCTTTGTGGGTGTGGGTGTGTGTTTGTGCTTTTGTCTCATGTTCTCAGAATAGGTAGGAATGGCGGTTTGTTTGGTTTGGAGTGAACTGTTTCTAATAAGTGATTTGATAAAGCAAGTGTTTCTATGTCTGTGTATCCCATTGTGTCCTTGGTTGTAGACATTAGAAAAGAGAATGCATGAATGGATGTGTCCTGTCTGGTAGAAAGCTTCCCAGCATTCATCCAGCCGAATATATGAATGCACTGCGGCTTCCCTTATCGATGGGCAACACCTGCTATTTTCCTAAGTTCTGGTTTTATTTTTAAATTCTGGCCACTCTCCAGAATAGGCTCATGGTTTTGTGTCCAAGAGAAGTACCACCTTCAAGCTCTGTGACATGGCCATGTACTGGATAGCTGAAGGGAATGGCGAGCAACTAAGAAAACTCAGATATCAGTGTGACCAGTAAAGTCTCAGTGGAAAAACCGTGCTTTGGGCCTTTTGCTTACCTTTTGTTCTATTCCCCTGTATGTCAGGAATTTCTTTGCCTCAGGCCACACCTTCGTGAAGCCGGAACAAAACACTTTTCAAATGGAAATGAATGGGCCTCACCTGTGGCTCTTTGCCTAATTGCTTTAGAAAGGGGTGTGTCTGAATCAGCCTCTTGGCCCTGTGTGAGGCTGTGGCTTAGATTCTTAGCACCTGATTGATATAAAGAAAGATCCCATGTGTGAATCCAAAACCAAAATGCCCAAAAGAGGAGTCATTGAGGATAAAGTCTCTTGCCTTCCACTGTAAGGTTCCTGAACTCCATCAAGTGAGAATAGGGATCATTTGGGTCAAATGATTTCTTCAAAGCCCTGCACATGCTAGCCCAGTGGTGTTTGTGTTTTCTTATGACTCCAATTCACATAAAGATTCTAAACCCCACTGTCAGTAGGCCTCAAATTGGAGAAGCAGAGCAGTATTACAGCAGGCCTATTTGATCACTCCTGGGTTACAGGAAGGGTGTTCAGGCCACCCTGACATTAGGAAAATAAGGGGCAAGGAAGCCTATTTTGGACACTGTCTTGGGCTGTGTCCTTCATGGAAACTTCCAGCCAGAGGTTAAGATGAGTGTCTATATGCAATAAGATGAGGGTCATGTGGGAATGTTTTGGTTTAATTTTGGTCATTTGTGTTGGGGTTGGAAGAGATGAGTAGGTCAACCAGGACTTGAAATCTGGTGTGATTCCCCTTAGAGACTGAGTTATGGAACTGAACTCAGAGAAGTATTGGCATGAATTGTTTTGAGATTTTAGGAGGCCACACATGAGACTCGCTCTTGGAAACTGAGACCTAGGCCCAGGCTGGCTTTCCACAGAGCACTGGGAATCTCACCCAGGATATCACAAGATTTTATTCTGAAAGACTTGGCAGCCATAGTGAAAACACACATAGACCTCACACTGTAGACCTCAATGGGCCTGGCTTCATGTGACCTTTTGGCGACTCTTTGGGAAGACTTGCCTTTGAGTGTCCTCCAGAGATTTCATTGAAATGAGCTTCCTCACAATTTAATGGTTCCTAAATGAATTGAAACCCACAGTGCCTCCAACTTCCACCTTAAAAAATGGCTAGATAAATACCATAAAATTTTTGAAATTCCTATGACCAGGTGGCACTGGAGAACCTTTGTATGCCCTATTGCTGATCATGAGTGCCTTTATTGACTGAGTTTCATTAAAATGGTGTAGAACAGAGATGCCAGTAAGTTGGATACTCCTCAATTGTAGGCGCAAGCTTTGGTGTGCAGGTTTGTGATAAAACATCCGTGGTGGGGCCATGTGGATCTGCCATTGCTTCCAAATGGCATGTGACTGACGTGGTGCAGCCAGGAAACCCTTATATGTAAAGGCATATTGGTATATGGAGAATTTTTAAGGCAATGTTCATAATCAAGTTGCTATGGACAAGGGGACAATCTATGTGGGCTAGAAGCCTGGTTCTTGCATTCTCCTGCAGTCCATGACCCACTACACATGACAGAACTCCCTTCAGCACTGTGTCCCAGTTCAACTCCTTGTATTTCGTGTAGAAAATACCAATCTCCCAGTGTAGCAGCAAGAAACACCACGAAAAGTGGAGAATGACCAAATGCCTTCACAGTCCACACGGGGAGACTCTTAGACCCCAGTGGTCACAGTTTACTTACAAAGAGAGAATTCAGTACTGTAGCCTAGTGTTCATTGGAAAATAAGAAACCACGTCCTCCAGGTCACATAGATGTAGACCCAGCTCTGATGGTCTCACTAGAAAGAAAGCTAAAGCTCCTGACAACAACATATATTTTGAGTTCCCAACATCAGAGGCAGTTTCTCAAGAAGACTTTAGGCCAGAAGAGCTACAAGTATGTGGAGTGTTTACCTTGTCCCTTACATTTGGAAACTCCTCTACCACATCCAAGGTTGTGAACTCCTTTGAATTTTCCATTCCAGATATATATTCACAGATTTTCCAACTCTTCTCCTCTAATTGCGTCTTATTTGGGGCGAAGGTAATGTGAAGCCATTGTTCTGGATGAGAGTGGGAAATTTATTGTGTAGCCCATATTTGCATGCACATTGGATTCATTTTCCTTTTTTCCATTCAAAATACTGAATCCCTGACACTAACCCATACCCTACTATACTCTGACTACTAATCCTACTATGATGGAGAATAATAACACAAACAGAATAGAAATACAAGCCGTTCAGAGGAAGCATGGTGTATAGTTGGACTTGCCTTTTGCATGATAAAGGGTAGGTGTTATATATCTAGTCCATTTTTCATTGAAATAGTTCTCTATGTGTTTTTTTCCTTTAATTTTTATTGTTGGTTGTTCAAAACTTTACCTATTGCTTGACATATCATGTTTCACACTTTGATTCAAGTGGGTTATGAACTCCCATTTTTACCCCGTATACAGGTTTCAGCATCACATCTGTTACACATCCACTGTTTTACGTATTGCAATAGTAGTGTCTGTTGTAGTCGGCTGTCTTTCCTATCCTCTACTATCCCCCATCCCCTCCCCTCCCATCTTCTCTCTCTACTCCATCTACTGTAAATCATTTCTCCCCCTTGGTTTTCCCCCCCTTTCCCCTAACTTCCTCTTGTATGTAATTTTGTATAACCATGAAGGTCTCCTTCCATTTCCATGCAATTTTCCTTCTCTTTCCTTTTCTCTTCCACCTCTCACCCCCGTTTAATGTTAATTTTCTTCTCATGCTCTTCCTCCCAACTCTGTTCTTAGTTACTCTCTTTATATCAAATAAAACTATTGGCATTTGTTTTTTTTTTTTTAGGGATTGGCTAGCTTCACTTAGCATAATCTGTTCTAATGCCATCTATTTCCCGGCAAATTCTATGATTTTGACATTTTTTAATGCAGAGTATTATTCCATTGTGTATAAATGCCACATTTTTTTTCCTTCGTCTATTGAAGGGCATCTAAGTTGGTTCCACACTCTTGCTATTTTGAATTGTGCTGCTATTAACATCAATGTAGCAGTGTCAATGCAGCATGCACTTTTTAGGTCTTACGGAATACACTGAGAAGGGGAATAGCTGGGTCAAATGGTGGTTCCATTCCTAGCTTCCAAGAAATCTCCATACTTCTTTCAAATTGGCTGCACCAATTTGCAGTCCCACCAGCAATGTACAGGTGTACCCTTTTCCCCACATCGTCGGCAGCACTTGTTTGACTTCATAATGGCTGCCAATCATACTGGAGTGAGATGGTATCTTAGGGTGGGTTTGTTTTCCATTTTTCGGACTGCAAGAGATGGTGAGCATTTTTTCATGTACTTATTGATTGATTGTATGTCCTCATCTGAGAAGTGTCTGTTCAGGTCCTTGGACCATTTGTTGATTGGGTTATTCGTTTTCTTATTGTTTAATTTTTTGAGTTCTTTGTATACTCTGGATATTAGGGCTCTATCTGAAGTGTGAGGAGTAAAGATTTGTTCCCAGGATGTAGACTACTTATTTACCTCTCTTATTTTTTCTTTTGATGAGAAAAAACTTTTAAGTTTGAGTAAGTCCCATTTGTTAGTTCTAGTTATTAACTCGTGTGCTATGGGTGTCCTATTGAGGAATTAGGAGCCCAACCCCACAGTATGTAGATCATAGCCAACTTTTTCTTGTATCAGATGCAGTGTCTCTGATTTGCTATCAAGCTCCTTAATCCATTTTGAGTTAACTTTTGTGCATGACGAGAGAAATGGATTCAGTTTCATTTTGTTGCATATGAATTTCCAGTTTTCCCAGAACCATTTGTTGAAGATGCTATCCTTCCTCCATTGCATGCTTTTAGACCCGATTGGCATTGCATTTAACATATAGAGAATTTTGGTTATATTGCCATTTTGATGATGTTAGTTCTGCCTATCCATGAACATAATATATTTTTCCATCTTCTAAGATCTTCTTCTATTTCTCTCTTTAGGGTTCTGTAGTTTTCATTTTATAAGTCTTTCACCTCTTTTGTTAGGTTGATTCCCAAGTAATTTTTGTGTGTGTGTGTGTGTGTGGATATTTGAATGGAGTGGTTGTCCTCATTTCTATTTCAGAGGATTTGTTGCTGATATACAGGAATGCCTTTGATTTATGCGTATTGATTTTATATCCTGCCACTTTGGTGAATTCATTTATTAGCTCTAATAGTTTCTTTGTATACCTTTTTGGGTCTGCTAAGTATAGAATCATGTCATCTTCAAATAGTGATAATTTACGTTCTTCTTTTCCTATTTTTATGCCTTTGATTTCTTTAATCTCTCTAATTGCTCTGGCCAGTGTTTCGAGAACTATGTTGAACAGAAGTAGTGAGAGAGGGCATCCCTATCTTCTTCCAGATTTTAGAGGGAATGCCTTCAATTTTTCTCCATTCAGAATGATGCTAGCCTGAGGCTTAGCATAGATTGCTTTTACATTATTGAGGTATGTTCCTGTTATCCCTAGTTTTTCCAGAGTTTTGAACATAAAGGGATGCTGTACATTGTCGAATGCTTTTTCTGCATCTATCGAGATGATCAAATGGTTCTTATTTTTAAGTCTATTGATGTGATGAATAACATTTATTGATTTCTGTACATTGAACCAGCCTTGCATCCCAGGGATGAATTCTACTTGATCATGGTGCACAATTTTTTTAATATGTTTTTGTATCCGATTCGCCACAATTTCATTGAGGATTTTTGCATTTTTCCTGAAATAGCTTGAAAAGTAATGGTATTAGTTCCTCTTTAAAGGTTTTGTAAAACTCTGCTGTATACCCATCCGGTCCTGGGCTTTTCTTAGTTGGTAGTCTTTTGATGGTTTATTCTATTTCCTCAATTGTTATGGGTCTGTTTAGGTTGCCTATATCCTCCTGACTCAATCTGGGCAGATTATATGACTTGAGAAATTTATCGATGCCTTCACTATCTTCTATTTTATTGAAGAATAAGAATTCAAAATAATTTCGGATTATCTTCTGTATTTCTGAACTGTCTGTTGTGATACTGAATTCTCCCTATTCTTTTCTTTGTTAGCTTGGCTAAGGGTCGGTCGATTTTATTTATTTTTTCAAAGAACCATCTTTTAGTTTTGTCAATTTTTTCAATTGTTTCTTTGTTTCGATTTCATTAATTTCAGCTCTGATTTTAATTATTTCTTGGCTTCTACTTCTTTTGCTGTTGTTTTGCTCTTCTTTTTCTTGGATTCTGAGATGAAGTATGAGATCATTTATTTGTCTTTTTTTTTTTTCCTTTTTTTAAGGAATGAAATCCAAGCAATGAATTTTGTTCTTAGAACTGCTTTCAATGTGTCCCATAGATTCTGATATGTAATGTCTGTGTTTTCATTTATCTCTAAGAATTTTTTAATTTCCTCCTTGATGTCTTCTATAACCCATTGATCATTCAGTAACCTATTTTTCATTCTCCATGTGATACATGATTTTTCCTTCTTTCTTTCATTGTTGATTTTCAGTTTCATTTCCTTATGATCAGATAAGATGCCTGGTATTATATCTACTCCTTTATATTGTCGAAGAGTAGCTCTGTGACATAATATATGATTTATTTTTTGAGAAGTATCCATGTGCTGCTGAGAAAAAAGTGTAACTGCTTGATGTTGAGTGGTATATTCTATATATATATATCATAAGTCTGGGTTATTAATTGTGTTATTGAGTTCTATAGTTTCATTATTCAACTTTTGTTTGGAAGATCAGTCCAGTAGTGAGAGAGGTGTGTTTGAGTCTCCCATGAGTATTGTATATTGGTTTATTAGAATCTTGAACTTGAAAAGAATTTGTTTGATGAACATAGCTGCACCAATATTTGGGGCATATATATTTATGATTGTTTTGTCTTGTTGGTGTATGGTTTCCTTGAGCAGTATGTAGTGTCCCTCTTTATCCCTTTTGAATAACTTTGGCTTGAAATCTATTTTATTTGATATGGGTATGGACACTTCTGCTTGTTTCCGAAGTCCATATGAGTGATATGATTTTTCCCAACTTTTCACCTTCAGTCTATGTATATCTTTTCCTAACAAATGTGTCTCCAGTAGGCAGCATATTGTTGGGTCTTGTTTTATGATCCATTCTACTAGCCTGTGTCTCTCAATTGGTGAGTTTAAGCCATTAACATTTAGGGTTATTATTGAGATATGGGTTGTTCTTCCAGCCATATTTGTATATTTATGTTACTAAACATGGTTTGTTTTCCTCCTTGATTATTTTCCCCCCTTTACTCCTCTACCTCCCACTGTTGGTTTTCATTGTTATTTTCCATTTCCCCTTCCTGTGATGTTTTGTCAAGGATGTTTTTAAGAAATCGTTTTCTAGCTGCAAATTCTTTTAACTTTTGTTTATCGTGGAAAGTTTTAATTTCATCTTCTATCCTGAAGCTTAATTTCGCTGGATACACAATTCTTGGATGGAACCCATTTTCTTTCAGTGTTTGAAAAATATTATTGCAGGATCTTCTAGCTTTCAGAATCTGTGTTGAAAGATCAGCTGTTATCCTGATTGGTTTACCACTAAATGTAATCTGCTTCCTTTATCTTGTAGCTTTTAAAATTCTCTCCTTTTTCTGTATGTTGGGCATCTTCATTATAATATGTCTAGGTGTGGATCTCTTATGATTTTGCACATTTGGCATCCTGTAAGCTTCTAGGATTTGCGATTCTGTCTCATTCTACAAGTCTGGGAAGTTTTCTCCTTTATTTCATTGAATATATTGCTCATTCCTTTTGTTTGGACCTCTATACCTTCCTGTATCCCAATGACTCTTAAGTTTGGTCTTTTTATGTTATCCCATATTTCTTGGATGTTCTGCTCATGGTTTCTTAAAAGTCTTGCTGAGCTGTCTGTGTTCTTTTCAAGTTGAAATAATTTGTCTTCATTGTCTGATGTTCTATCTTCTAAGTGTTCTACTCTGCTGGTAGTATTCTCAATTGAGTTTTTAAGTTGGTTTATTGATTCCTGCATTCCTAGGATTTCTGTTTGTTTGATTTTATAATCTTTATCTCCCTGTATAGTTGATCTTATGCTTCTTGGATTTTTTTTATGTAATTCATTATCAAGGTGATCTTTCATTGTCTGATTTTGCTCTCTAATGTCTTCCTTGAGACTCCAGATCATCTGAAGCATGTATATCCTGAGTTCTTTATCTGACATTCCATCTTCTGCAGATATTACCTCTTCTAACGTTGACTTTACCTGCATTGCTTATGGTCCTTTCTTTCCTTGTCTTTTCATACTGTTCATATTCCTTTCTGCTTGGTGAAACTGTTGTGTTATTGAATTTTTCCCCTATATATTTATATTGCTCTTGTATAGTTTCAAAGTCTCCCTCGCAGGCACGGGTGGTGGCTCTGCCCCTCCTACAATTGGGACAATGTGCCTACCCCACCAGCAGGCTGCTGGGCCTGTTCTGTAAGTCGGTAGCTGGTCCACCTACCTTGAAGGTGCGAGCAGCAACTCTGCCCCTCTGCAGGCACTGGGCCTGTTCTGCCAGTGGGTCGCAAGTCGGGCTACTTTGCAGGCGTGGGCGGCAGCTTTGACCATCCGCGGGCCACTGGGTCTGTTTTGTCTGTCCCTTGCAGGTCTGTCTACCTTGCAGGCGCCTGTGGCTGCTCCGCCCCTCCCCCAACCGGGACGATGTGTCTACCATGCTGGCGGGCCATAGGCCTGGTCTGTCGGTGGTTGCAGGTCCACCTACCTTGCAGGCGCAGAGGGCGTCTCTGCCCCTCCGCAGATTGCTGGGCCTGTCCTGCTGTGGGTCACAGGTCTGCCTACCTTGCAGGCCCGGCGGCATTGCCCCTCCCCCAACCAGGGCGATGTGTTTTCCACGGTGGCGGGCCACTGGTCCTGTTCAGCCGGTGGGTCGCAGGTCCGCCTACCTTGAAGGAGCGATTGGCAGATCTGCCCCTCCCTCTCTCGATGTGTTTTTAAAGTTGACAAATATGTGAATTCCTGTCTCCCTTTCTCTGTAGCATATTCAGCACATGTATTTTTATATGCACATATAGAATCCTACCTGGTATCACACGTACATTTTTGTGAGGTTGCTGACTTGGCAGATACAAATTATGAGAAGAGATCACTCCTTCTAAACGATGTTGTAACTGAAAATTTAAGCTATGGGTGAGCATCCTAGTTAAACAATATTACACATAAATCCACGCTCAGTAAAATGAAGATTTTTGGATCTGTGGATGATATATATTTCATGAAGAATTTCAATTGGCATATATATTGCTACTTTTTAATGTCTGTTTTGTGTGTGTGTGTGTGTGTATACACACTCTTGTATATATATATATATATATATATATATATATATATATATATATATGCACACTCTCCATATATTTCAAAATATGAAATAGATGTGTCTTATGTACAGTCCCAAAATTCATTCATGTTCATGTATGTGGAATTATAATCAAATTTTCAAATTCATTCATGTTCATGTATGTGGAATTATAATCAAATTTTCACAAGATTATTCTCAGAAATATTCATCCACCTGAAATACATATTTGTTTCTTAGGACTGAAAACTAAATTCAGTGAATGGTGCATTCAAATCCTAATATTTCTACATTAACTGACTCAGTTTAACATCAATGCAAGAAGATTCCTATGGGACATGATGTTTATTTTGACGTTCATTTTTACTCAACACTGGTACATTACTATTCCTTCAGTGAATGCACATCAGAGGATATGTATTTCATCTACAATTTCACAAATTTATAAGCATTTGTTTCACTTTCAGTCACTTCCTGCTTCAGAACACATGTATTTCTCCAGGTTTCTTGACTGGTCTTTTTATGAGACTTTTTTCCAAAAAAAATATTTTCAATTTCCATAATCAATTTTAAGCAAAACTCACACACTCTTCATGATAAACCATAATCCTCATATTACCATTAGATGTAAAACGGGTTGGAATGAATGGTTGTATATCAATATAAGATTTCCTGTATATTTTCACATTTCAATTCAATCCATTATTTGAAGTTGGAACCAGTTATATTATTTATTCACAGTATGGTCTATACATGCATATTCTCCATATTCAAAGACAAAGAGTGCACCTGTTTGTTCCCCGAATACTAATTTATACATTTTCAAAATATTGCTCAGAGAAATGGTGGAAGAAATACTCAGGTCACCTTATCTACATATACATTGTATCACAGTAATATTCTGAACACAAAAAGCAAAAGTCACACTTATGATTGTACCAAAGCCTAAATGGAAACTGAACATGGATTCCTAAAAACATCCAGGTCCAGTTTGCCTAATAGTCACAAATATCAATCCTATTGGTGACTACGTATTTGTTTCTTCCTAAAATTATATATTCAACCTAAATGCAGTTAATAATGTCTAATCCTATCACTCACTCTATACTTTGCCTGATTTCCTAATGTCTCTATTGATGTCTGTTTTCCTAAATATTTTCCCCAGTTCACCATGTGAGTGACTCTTCACATGTGATGATATTTACTTTCACTCTCTAAGCGAAACCCTATTGATAAAGAATTTTTGGTCCAAATCCTGTACTCACTCTTCTTCTGAAAGCTACTGACTATCTTCCTAATCTTACTGAGTTTCCCTGTTTGAGTGGAAGTTCTCTTTTCCATTCAATCATCCAAGGTACAAGGTCCTATGCCATTGATTATCGATTTATCTGAGACATATATGCGGAACATAATTCAAAGCTAAGTATCACAATCAACAGCTCAATGCCCTTCTGAGCTTCAAATCTTACCTAGATTTCTGTTTTCATACTTATATTTTATGTCTATGTTTTAATAAATATCACAGGTTCCCAATACCATTATTCATCCAGCAGAATGATTCCTAACCCAAATCAAACATGTTATTAAACCCTAAACATACACTGTTCCCACAATCTCACTTAACAAAAGACCAGGGACAGTGTTGGTCTTACAATACAGGAATGTAGGGGATATTCCATATGCTGAAAAACTCAAAGGTCCATGCAGATGTGATCCCTGGAGAAGATATAGGCAGCTATGAAGGACCTGAAAGAGCAAAACTCATCTTCCATTGCAAACAACCTGGTCAGGATGAAGGGTTGTATCTTAATGAGCCTCTCTGTTCTCAATGTAGAGAAAATGGACCAAACCAGGCCTGTGTGGAGAGCTGTTCCTGGGTGCCTATGGTTGATTCACCATTCTAACTTGTGAAAGTGTCACAGGAAGTAGGGGCAGCCTCTATCTCATGGGACCCTTGGAAGCAACTGTTAGGACAAAGTGATTGCCAAGGCAGTGTCCTCATTCACTACCTGAATTAAGTGATCTCACCTCTCTTCCTTGGTGATGGAACTCTCTGAACTTGTGTGCAGAAGCCAGGCAACCAGAGCCAGTCCCAGTCCCAGTCCCATTGAGGTCACTTGTTTGGATTTACCAAGGACAGAATCAGTGTTTCCTGGAACCTACTGATGTGAGGATGGCCAAATGCCAGGAGAGCTTTGTAGAGGGGCCTTTCCTGAGAAAAAGGTACTTTCCCATTTCTGGCTCCTGACAACGTCACAGATTTGGCCAAGGAGACCATATCTGAGACAGGACAGGCCATTTGGGGGTACATAGTATGGCCTACCAGTCAGACGACACTCAGGATAGTCACAGAATTACTTGGGGGAAGGAGGTGTCTTTGTGGGTGTGGGAGTGAGTTTGTGGTTTTTTCTCATGTTCTGAGAATAAGTAGGAAAGGCAGTTTGTTGGGTTTGGAGTGGACTGTGTCTAGTAATTCCTTTGACAATGTGAGTGTTTCTATATCTGTGTAACTCTCTGTGTCCGTGGTTGTATTCATTAGAAAAGAGAATTCATCTATGGATGTGTCCTGTCTAGTAGAAAGAATTCCAGCATTTATCCTGCCTAATTTATGAATGGACTGTGACTTGCCTTATCAATGGGCAACACGTACTATCTTCCTAAGTTCCTGTTTTCTTTCTGAATCTGGCCACTCTCCAGAGTAGGCTCATGGTTTTTTGTCCAAGTTATGTACCACCTCCAACCTCTGTGACATGGCCAATGTATTCTATAGCTGAAAGGAAAGGGAGCATCTCAGAAAACTCAGATATCAGTGTGACAAGGAAAGTCTCAGTGGAGAAAACCGGCTTTGGGCCTTTTGCTTCCCTATTCCTCTGTTGCCCTGAATGTCAGGAAGGTCTTTGCCTCAGGCCACCCCTTTGTGAATCCTGAAGAAAACAGTTTTCAAATGGAAATGAATGGGCATCACCTGTGGCTGTTTGCTAAAATGCTTTGAGAGATATGTGTGTGAATCAGCCTCTTGGCCGTGTGTGAGGCTGTGTCTTAGATATTCAGCGCCTAATGGATCTTAAGAAAGATCCCATGTGTTCATCCAAAACCAAAATGTCTAAAAAATCAGTCATTGTAGATGAAGTTTATTGCCTTTCTCTGTTAGGTTCCTGACCTCCAACAAGTGAATTTGGGGATCCTTTGAATTAATCGAGTTCTTCAAAGCCCTGCAGAGGCTAGCCCATATGTGCTTGGGTTTTCTAATGAATCCAAATCACATAAAGAATCTATACATGACAGTCAGTAGGCCTCAAATTGGAGAAGCAGAGCAGTATTAGTGGCAGGCCTATTAAATCACTCCTTGTTTACAGGAAGGGTGTCCAGGTCACACTGACTTTAGGCAAATGAGGGCAAGTTAGATTATTTCAGACTCTGTCTTGTGCTTTACCCCTCATGGAAACCTCCAGCCAGAGGTAATGATGAGTGTCTATATGGAAGAAGATGAGGGCAATGTGGGAGTGTTTTGGATTTAATTGTGGTCATTTATTTGGCTGTTGGAAGATAAGACTGGGTCCACCTGGGCTTTAACTCGGGTTTGATTCACCTTAGAGACTGAGTTCTGGAACTGACCTCAGAGAAGTATTCACATGAATTGTGTTGGGATTTTAGGAGGCCACGCATTAGACTTGCCCTTTGAAACTGAGATCTAAGCCCAGGGTGGCTTTCCACAAAGCACTGAGAATGTCAGCCAGGATATACCCGGATTTTATTCTGAAAGACTTGGCAGGCATATTTGAGAGTCAAAACACCCATGGACCTCCCATTGTAGACCTCAATGGGCCTGGCCTCATGTGACCTTTAGGCCACTCTTTGGGAAGCATTGCCTGTGAGAGTTCTCCAGATCTTTCATTGAAATGAGCTTCCACAACATTTAATGGTTCATGAATGAATTGAAACCCACTGTGGCTCCAAATTCCTCTTTGAAAAATGGCTAGATAAATACCATGAAATTTTTAAAATTCCCATGACCAGGTGGCACTGGAGAACAGTTAGATCTCCTGATGCTCATCATGAGTGTACCAGACTGGGCCTTGATTTACTGGGTTTCATGAAAATGGCATAGAACAGAGATGCCAGTAAGTTGGAACCTTCTGAGTAGTGCGCCTTGAGCAGTTGTGGGCAGGTGTGTGACAAAACATCTGTGGTGGGGCCATGTGGATCTGCCATTGGCTTCCAAATAGCATGTGATTGACTTGCAGCAGCCAGCAGACCCATTTATGTAAAGGCACCTTGTTATATAGAGAGGTTTCAGGGCAATGTTCAGAATTGGGTTGCAATGGAAAAGGGGGCAATGTAGCAAGCAATGAGTGATAGAAGCCTGGATGGTGCATTCTCCTGCAGACTCTAACCCACCACAAGTGACAGAACTCCCTGCAGCACTGTGTCCCAGTTGAACTCCTTGTATTTTGTAAAGCAAATATCAAACTCACTGTGCAGCAGCAAGAAACACCACGAAAAGTGGAGGATGACCAAATGTCTTCACAGCGACACGGGGAGACACTAAGCCCCCAGTGGCCACAGTTTACCTACAAAGAGAGAATTCAGCACTGCTGCCCCATGTTCATTGGAAAATAAGAAAACATGTCGTCCAGGTCACATAGATGCAGACCCATCTTTGATGGTCTCACTAGAAAGAAAGCTAAAACTTCTGACAACAACTTATATTTCAAGTGCCCAATCTCACATGCAGTTTCTCAAACAGTCTTTAGGCCAGAAGAGTTCCATGTTGGTGTTGTGTTTACCATGTCCCTTGCTTTTGGAAACTCCTCTACCATCTCGAAGTTTGTGAACTCCTGAGCATTTTCCATTCCAGACATGTATTCACAAATTTTCTAACTCTTCTCCTCTAATTGTGTCTTCCTTGGAGCGAAGGTAATGTCAAGGCATTGTTCTGGATCAGAGTGGGAAGTTTTGGGTTGCACATATTTGCACACACATTTGATACAATTTCCAATTTTCCATTCAAAATAAAGAATCCCTGACACTATCCCATACCCTACTTGACTCTGGCTACTAATCCTAATATGATGGAGAAAAATAACACAAACAGAATATAAATACAAGCAGTTCAAAGGAGGCATGATGTATATTTGGACTTGCCTTTTACATGATAAAGTTTATGTGTTATAAATCTAGTCAATTTTTAATTAAATAGTTCTCCATGTGTTTTTAAAGTTCAAAATATGTGTATTACTGACTCCCTTTCTCTGTAGCCTATTCAACATATGTATTTTTATATGCACATACTGAAAGCTACCTGGTATCACACCTACATTTTTGTGAGGTGGCTTCCTCAGCAAATACAAATTGTGAGAAGAGATCACTCCTCCTAAACGCTTTGGAACTGAATATTCAACCTATGGGTGAGCTTCCTAGTTGAACAAAATTATACATAAATCCATATTCTGTAAAATATATATTTTTGCATTTGTGGATGATGTATATTTCATGATGGATTTCGATTGGCATATATTACTACATTTTAAAGTCTGTGTGTGTGTTTTGTGTGTGTGTGTGTGTGTGTGTGTATATATATATATATATATATATATATATAGTCTCCATATTTTTCAAAATATGAAATATTTGTGTCTTATTTAGAGTCCCAAAATTCATTCATGTTCATGTATGTGGATTTATAATAAAATTTTCACAGAAATATTCATCCACCTGAAGTACATATTTGTTTCCTAGTACTGAAAACTAACTACAGTGATTGGTGCCTTCAAATCCTAATATTTCTACAGTAACTGAACCAGTTTAACATCAATGCATGTAGAATTCTATTGGACGTGTTGTGTATTTTGACGTTCGTTTTTATTCCACAGTGGTACATTACTCTTTCTTAAGTTTATGGACATCATAGGACAAATATTTCATCAAAAATTTCGCAAATTTATAGGCATTTGTTTCACTTTCAATCGCTTCCTGCTTCAGAACACATGTATTCCTCCAGGTTTCTTGACTGGTCTTTTCATGAGACTTCTTTCCAAACAAATTATTTTCGATTTTCATAATCAATTTGAAGCAAAGTCACACACTTTTCATGATAAACCAAAATCCTCATATTTCCATTAGATGTATAATGGGTTGGAATGAATGATTGTATATTAATATAAGATTTCTTATTTGTTTTCAAATTTATTTCAATCTATTATTTCAAGTTGAAACGAGTTTTATTATTTATTCACAGTATGGTCTATTCATGCATTTCCTCTGTATTCATAGACACAGGGTGCACCTTTTTGTAGCCCCAATACAAATTTATACATCTTCAAAATATTGCTTCCAGAAATGGTGGAAGAAATACTCATGTCACCTGATCTACATATACATTTCATCACAGTAATATTCTAGACACAAAATTCAAAGGTCACACTTATGATTCTACAAAATCCTAAATAGAAAGTGAACATGGATTACTAAAAACATCCATGTCCAGGGTGCCTTATGCTCTCAAATGTCAATCCGATTAGTGACTACATATTTGTTTCTTCCTAAGATTATATGTTTAACCTCAACCCTGTTGAAAATATCTAATCCTATCACTCACTTTATACTTTGCCTGATTTCCTAATGTCTCTATTGATATCTGCATTCCTACATATTTTCCCCACTTCATCATTGTTAGAGACCCTTCACATGTGCTGTTATTGAAATTAACTCTCTAACCGAAACCCTATTGCTAAATAACTTTTGGTCCAAATCCTATACTCATTGTTCTTCTGATACTTACCGACTATCTTCCTGATCCTACTGACTATCTCTGTTTGAGGGGATGTTCTCTTCTACATTCAATCATCCAAGGTACAAGTTCCTATGCCATTGTATATCAATTTATCTGAGATACCTGTGCAGAACGTAATTCAAGCTAAGTAATCCAATCAAGGACCCAATGACTTTCTGGACTTCAAATCTTACCTGGATTTCTGTTTTCATACTTATATTTCACCTATATATTCTTGTAAGTATTGCAGTTACCCAATACCATTATACATCCCGTAGAATGATTCCTAACCCAAATCGAACTGGTTATTAAGCATAACCATACACTGTTCCCTCAATATAACATTACAGAAGAGCTGGAACAGAGTTGGTCTTACAATGCAGGGATGGAGGGGATCTTCCACCTACTTAGAACCTCAATGGTCCATGCAGAAATTATCCCTGGAAAACATGTAGGCAGGTATGAAGGACCTGAGAGAGCAAAGGTCATCTTCCATGGCAAACAGCCTGGTCAGGATGAAGGGTTGTGTCTGAATCAGCCTCTCTCTTCTTAATGTAGAGAAGATGGACCAAACCAAGCCTGTGTGGAGAGCTGTTCCTGGGTGACTATGGTTGATATACCATTCTAACTTGTAAAAATGTCACAGGAATTGGGGCAGCATCCATCTCATGGGACCCTTGGAAGCAACTGTTAGGGCAAAGTAGTTGCCAAGGCAGTGATCTCATTCAGTTCCTTAAAAAAGTGACCTCACCTCACTTCCTTTGTAGTGGAACTCTCTTAACTTGGGAACCAGGAAGCTAGGCCCCCAGAGCCAGTGCCAGTCCCAGTTGGCACACTTGATTGGATTTACCAAGGACAGAGTCAGTCTTTATTGGTACCAACTGATGTGAGGATGGCCAAATGCCAGGAAAGCTATGAAGACAGGTGTTTCCTGAGAAAGCAGGTAGTTGTTCTGGCAAAGACACCAAATCTGAGAAAGTACAGGCCATTTCGGGGGAACATGGTATGGCCCACCAGTCAGAGGAAACTCCGGATAATCAAAGACCTACTTCTGGGAAGGAGGTGCTTTGTGGGTGTGGGTGTGAGTTTGTGGTTTTGTCTCATGTTCTGAGAATAGGTAGGGATGGTGGATTGTTTGTTTTTGAGTGGATTGTTTCTAGAAAGTCGTTTGACATGGCGAGGGTTTCTAAAAGTGTATCCCACTGTGTCCGTGGTTGTTGACATTTGAAAAGAGAATGCATCAATGGAAGTGCCCTGTCTAGTAGAAAGCTACCCAGCATTCATCCTGCGCAATTGATGAATGGACTGCAGCTTGCCTTATGAATGGACAACACCTACTATCTTCCTAAGCTCCAGTTTTCTTCCTGAATTCTGGCCACTCTCCGGAATAGTCTCATGGTTTGGTGTCCAAGATATGTACCGCCTCCAAGCTTTGTTACATGGCCATGTACTGGATAGCTGAAGGCAATGGGAGCATCTCAGAAAACTCAGATATCAGTGTGACCAGTAAAGCCTCAGTGGAGAAACCCTGCTTTCTGCCTTTTGCTAACCTTTTGTTCTGTTGCCCTGAATGTCAGGAATTTCTTTGCCTCAGGCAACCCCTTTGTAAAGCCTGAAGAAAACAGTTTTCAAATGAAAATGAATGGGCATCACCTGTGGCTGTTTGCTTAATTGCTTCAAAAGGGATGTGTCTGAATCAGCCCCTTGGCCCTATGTGAGGCTGGGGCTTAGATTCTCGGCACCTGACAGATCTACAGAAAGATCCCATCTCTGAATCCAAAACCAAAATGGCCATAAGAGCAGTCAATGTGGATGAAGTCTCTTGCCTTCCTCTGTAAGTCCTGACCTCTATCAAGTGAGAATAGATATCATTTGGGTCAAATGAGTTTTTCAAAGCCCTGAAGAGGCTAATGCATAGGTGCTTGGATTTTCTCATGACTCCAATTCACACAAAGAATTTATACTCAACAATCAGTACAGTCAAAATGGAGAAGCAGAGCAGTATTAAGGGCAGGCCTATTTGATCACTCCTGGTTCACAGGAAGGGTGTCCAGGCCACCCTGACTTTAGGCAATTGAGGGGTAAGTGAGCTTATTTTGGACACTGTCTTGGGCTGCATCCCTCATGAAAACCTGCAGCAAGAGGTTATGATGAGTGTCTCTATGGCAGAAGATGAGGGTCATGTGGGAGTGTTTTGGTTTCAATTGCGGTCATTTGTGTGGCAGTGGAATAGGCCACTAATGAGATTCGCCCTTCTAAACTGAGATCTAGCTCACTCCTTGGGAAAAATTGCCTGTGAGAGTTCTCCAGATCTTTTATTGAAATGAGCTTCCTCACCATTTAATGGTTCCTGAATGAATTGAAACCCACAGTGCTTCCAACTTCATCCTTGAAAATTGGCTACATAAATACCATGAATTTTTTGCCATTCCAATGACCAGGTGGCACTGGAGAACATTTGATGTCCTTTTGCTCATCATGAGTGTACCAGATAGTGCCTTGATTGTCTGGGTTTCATGAAAATGGTGTAGAACAGAAATGCCAGTAACTTGTAGCCTACTGAATAGTGGTGTGTGTGCAGGTGGTGTGCAGGTGTGTGATAAAACATCTCTTGTGGGGCCATGTGGATCTGCCATTACTTCCAAAGGGCTTCAGACTGACATGATGCATCCAGCAGAACCTTATATGTCTGAAACCTCTCCATGTAAAGGCATCTTTTTATATGAAGATTTTCAGGGCAATGTTCAGAATCAGGTTGCTATGATCAAGGGGGCAATCTATGTGGGATAGAATCCTGGTTGGTGAATTCTCCTGCAGACCCTGACCCACCATACATGACAGAACTCCCTCCAGCACTGGGTCTCAGTTGAACTCATTTTATTTAGTGAAACAAATACCAAACTCCCAGTGCAGCGGCAAGAAACACCATGAAAAGTGGAGGATGAACAAATGGCTTCACAGTCCACACGGGGAGACACTTAGCCTTCAGTGGCCACAGTTTACCTACAAAGAGTGAATTCAGCACTGCCGCCTCATGTCTTTTGGAAAATAAGAAACCATGTTCTCCAGGTTACATAGATGCAGACACAGCTTTGATGCTTTCACTAGAAATGAAGCTAAAGCTCCTGACAAAAACATATATTTCAAGGATCTTCTAGCTTTCAGAGTCTGTGTTGAAATATCAGCTGTTATCCTGATTGCTTTACCCCTAAATGTAATCTGCTTCCTTTCAATTGTAGCTTTTAAAATTCTCTCTTTATTCTGTACGTTGGGTATCTTCATTATAATGCGTCTAGGTGTGGATCTCTTATGATTTTGCACATTCGGCGTCCTGTTGGCTTCTAGGACTTGGGAGTCTGTCTCATTCTTCAAGTCTGGGAAGTTTTCTCGTATTATTTCATTAAATACATTGCTCATTCTTTTGGTTTGGACCTCTATACCTTCCTGTATCCCAATGACTCTTAAGTTTGGTCTCTTTATGTTATCCCATATTTCACGGATGTTCTGTTCATGGTTTCTTAACAGTCTTGCTGAGCTGTCTATGTTCTTTTCAAGTTGAAATACTTTGTCTTCATTGTCTGATGTTCTATCTTCTAAGTGTTCTACTCTGATGGTAGTGTTCTCAATTGAGTTTTTAAGTTGTTTTATTGCTTCCTGCATTTCTAGGATTTCTGTTTGTCATTTTTTACAACTTCTATCTCCCTGTATAATTGATCTTTTGCTTCTTGGATTTGTTTGTGTAATTCATTGTCGAAGTGATCTTTCATTGTCTGATTTTGCTGTCTAATGTCTTCCTTGAGACTCCAGATTATCTGAAGCATGAGTATCCTGAGTTTTTTATCTGACATTCCATCTGCTGCAGCTATTACCTCTTCTAAAGTTGTGTTGACCTGCATTGCTTGTGGTCCTTTTTTCTTTGTCTTTTCATACGGCTCGCGTTTCTTTCTGCTTGGTGAAACTGTTGTGATTTTGAAATTTTCCCCCTATATATTTATATTGCTCTTGTATATTTGAAAAGTCTTCCTTGCAGGTGCGGGGTGTGGCTGTTGTGCTCTTCCAATTGGGGTGATCTATCTACCATGCTGATGGGCCGCTGGGCCTGTTCTCCTGATCGGTCGCAGGTCTGCCTACCCTGCAGGCGCGGGAAGCGGCTCTGCTAAGCCCCTCCTCTAATTGGTGTGACGTGTGTACCACACCCATGGACCCCTGGGGTGTTCTGCTAGTCGGTCTCAGGTCTGACTACCTTAGAGGCGCGGGCGGCGGCTCTGCTCTGCCCCTACTCCAATTGGGGTGACGTGACTACCATGCCGGCGGGTGGGTGGGCCTGTTCTGCCGTCGGTCGCAGGTCTGCCTACCTTACGGGCATGGGCGATGGATCTGCTCTGCCCCTACTCCAAATGGGGTGAAGTGTCTGCCGCGCTGGCAGGCCGCTGGGCCTCTTCTGCTGGTCGGGTGCAGATTTGTCTACCTTGAGGGCGCGGGTGGTGGCTCTGCTCTGCCGCTACTCCAATTGGGGTGTCGTGACTAAGAAGCCGGCAGGTTGCTGGGCCTGTTCCGGGCACCATGGGCAAAGACTCTGCTCTGCGCCTACTCCTATTGGGGTTATGTGACTACCATGCCGGTGGGCCACTTGGATTGTACTAGGTGCTGGAGAAGGCTCTGCTCTGCAATTACTCCAATTGAGGTGACGTGACTACCATGCCTGCTGGTCGCTAGGCCTGTTCTGGGCACCTGTGGTGGCTCTCCTCTGCCTCTATTCCAATTGGAGTGAAGTGAGTATCATGCAGGTGTGTCGCTGGGCCTGTTCCAGGCATGGGCAGCGGCTCTGCTCTGCCCCTCTGGCTTGATGACAAAGTGAGAGAGACTCGAGTGTTTCTGACTCACTTTCTTTACCAGGAGACCAACTGTTTCTGTCACCGCTGGTATTAATGAAGTTATCTCCTCCGCTGCTTTCTGATGACATCAGATCTCTGCCATGTTGGTATCCCATGCAAAAGGCAGCATTTCGTTCCCTTTGCTGGGTGACCAAAGCAATGGGTGAGTCCTGACTTGCCCTCACAAGCCTCGTCTCAATCCTGTTGCCACTGCCTATGAAGGCTCGGTTGATATTTACCTCCACATTATTCAGCAAGACCCGGACCGGGAAGCAGTTTCCACGGGTTCTTGAGCCCTGGGCCAGATCAGTTCAGGGAGGCCAAATTTGGCCGCTCTGGGCTCAGTGTATGTTCTAATAGGAGCTGGCTCCAAGACGCAGTTTCTGCGGGTTCTTCAGCACTGAGCCTGAGTAATTTGTCTGCGAAGCAAAGGTGAATGGAATCCTGAAATTACCTGTTCTATAGCTGAATGAGCTGCGATCAGTCGAAAACAGGGATGGTGACGTCAGCTCTTCAAGATGGTGGACGCTGGCTTCCTCTGTGGTCTGACCGGTATGGAGAATGGAATTGGACCACATCCATCCCCGTCTCAATCCCAGAATTCAGCACTGAGCACAGTAATTGCATAGCGGGCAGGAGCCCATAGAATCCGCACCACTGTATATTTGCGATGCTATTTCGTCTTTTCCCAGTGCGCGCCACACACTCTAGCTGCAGGGCAATTTGCTGAATAAGCAGCATGACCCTCCGTGCGGAAAAATCACTCGCGTTTGAGCCCCCGTACCTGATCCTCGTGAGATGGATATATGTCCACTAGGTTTTGGAGCACCCCAAATTTGCTGGAAATTCCTAACAAGATAGGTTTTAGCCGTTCTAACTCGTCATTTTCCCGCACAGTGACGTGGTACATGGGGGTAATGCACTCCATTCGCCGCCATCATGTGATCCCCCAAAGTTAGTTTTCAGTAGAAGGAAAAAAATATGTATTTCAGGTGGAGGAATATTTCTGAGAATAATCTTGTGAAAAGTTGATTATAAATCCACATACATGAATATGAATGAATTTAGGGAGGGTATAAAAAGAAAAATATACTAAATATTTTGAAAAATCTGGAGAGTGAATATATATATATATATATATATATATATATATATATATATATATATATACACACAGACACACACACACACAGACATTAAAAAGTAGCATTATGTATGTGAATTGAAATTTACCATGAAATATATATCATCCACAGATCCAAAAATATTCATTTAAGTGTACATGGATTCATGTTGTTTAAATAAAAAGCTCACCCATATGTTGAATTTTCAGTTCCAACAGCGTTAAGTAGGAGTGATCTCTTCTCACAATTTGTATCTGCCAAGCCAGCCACCTCACCAAATGTACGACTGATACCAGGTAGAATTCTGTATGTGCTTATAAAAATACATGTGATGAATAGGCTACAGAGAAAGGGAGACAGTTATTCACATATTTGTTAACTTTGAAAACACATGGAGAACTATTTCAATTAAAATTCGCTAGATTTATAACACCTACAATTTATCATACGAAAGGCAAGTCCAATTATACACCATGCCTCCTGTGAACCTCTTGTATTTGTATTCTGTTTGGGTTATTATTCTCCATCAAATTAGGATAAGAAGTCAAAGTCTAGTAGGGCATGTGTTAGTGTCAGGGATTCAGTATTTCGAATGGAAAATTGGAAAATATATCCAATGTGTATGCAAATATGTGCTACACAAAAATCTTCCCACTCTCATTCAGAATAATGCCTTGACATTACCTTCGCCGTACATAAGACACAATTAGAGGAGAACATTTAGAAAATCTGTGAATACATATGTGGAATGGAAAATGCTCAAAAGTTCACAAATTTGGAGTTGGTAGAGGAGTTTCCAAAAGTAAGGGACAGGGTAATCACTCCAAAAACATGAATTTCTGCCAGCCTAACATCTGAAGAAACTGCCTGTGAGGTTGGGCAATGAAATATATGCTGTTGTCAGAAGCATTAGCTTCATATGTAGTGAGACCATCAAATCTGGTTCTGCATCTATGTGACCTGGATGACATGGTTTCTTATTTTCCAATAAACATGAGGCAGCAGTGCTGAATTTTCTATTTGTAGGTATACTGTGGCCACTGGATTCTAGGTGTCTCCCCGTGTGGACTGTAAATTCATTTGGTCATCCTCCACTTTCGTGGTGTTTCTTGCTGCTGCACTGGGAGTTTGGTATTTGCTTCATTAAATACAAGGGTTCACCTGGGACACAGTGCTGAAGTGAGTTCTGTCAAGTGTGGTGTGTCGAGTTCTGCAGGAGAATGCACCAACCAGGCTTCTATCCCACATAACTTGCCCTATTGACCATAGCATCCTGATTCTGAACATTGCCCTGAAACCTCTCCATATAACAATATGCTTTTACATATAAGGTTCTACTGACTGCAAAATGTCAGTCACAATCCATTTGGAAGCCAATGGCAGATCCACATGCCCCCACCACAGATGTTTTATCACACACCTGCCAACCACTGCTCTAGAACAACTACTCAGCAAGATCCAACTTACTGGAATCTCTGTTCTACACCATTTTCATAAAACCCAGTCAATCAAGGCACTGTCCTGTATACTCATGATCAGCAAGAGGACATCCAAATGTTCTCCAGTGCTACCCGGTCATGGGAATTTCAAAAATTTCATGATATTGATATAGCCAATTTTCAAGGATGAAGTTGGAGGCACTGTGGATTTCAATTCACTCAGAAACCATTAAATGAAAACTCTGGAGAATTCTTACAGGCAAGGCTTCCAAAAGTGGCCAAAAGTCAGATTAAGCCAGGCCCATTGAGGTCTACAAAGTATGGTCCATGTGTGTTTTGACTCTCAAATATGGCTGCCAAGTCTTTAAGAATAATATCATGTGTTATCCTGGCTGAGATTCCCTGTGCTCTGTGGAAAGTCAACTAGGGCCTAGATGTCACTTTCCAAGGGCAACTCTCATGCATGGCCATCTAAAATTCCAACACAATTCCTGGCAATAATTCTCTGAGATCAGTAAAAGAACTCAGTCTCTAAGGGGAATCACAGCAGAGTGCAAGCCTAGGTGGACCCAGTGATCTCTTCCAACCGCCAGACAAATGTCCACAATTAAAACCAAAACACTCTCACATGGCCCTCATCTTCTTCCATATAGACACTCATTATATACTCTGGCTGGAGGTTTCCATAAGGGATGCAGCCCACGACAGTGTCCAAAATAAGCTCCTTGCACCGCATTTGCCTAAAGTAAGGGTGGCCTGGACTCTCTTCCTGTGAACCAGGAGTAATCAAATAGGCCTACCTTTAATATTGCTTGGCTTCTCCAACTTGAGGCCTTCTAGCTTTGGGGTTTAGATTCTTTAAGTGAATTGGAGTCATGATAATCAAGCACCTATTGCCTAGCCTCTGCAGGGCTTTGAAGAACTCATTTGACCCAAAGAATCCCTATTCTCACTTGATGGATATCTGGAACCTACCAGAGGAAGGCAAGAGAGTTCATCAACAATATCTGATCTTTTTGCCATTTTGGTTTTGGATGCACGCATGGGATCTATCTTTAGATCCATCAGGTGATGAGAATCTAAGCCACAGCGTCACACAGGGCCAACAGGCTGATTCAGACATATCCCAATCCTAAGCAATTAAGCAAAGAGCCACAGGTGATGCCCATTCATTTCCATTTGAAAACTCTTTTCTTCAGGCTTCACAAAGTGGTGGCTTGAGGCAAAAAACTTCCTGACATTCAACAGAACAATAGTTAAGCAAAAGGACCAAAGCAGGGTTTCTCCACTGAGACTTTCCTGGTCAACAGATATCTGAGATTTCTGAGATGCTAGCCATTTCCTTCAGCTATCCAGTACATAGCCATGTCACAGATCTTGGAGGTGGTACAAATCTTGGACACAAAACCATGATACTATTCTGGAGAGTGGGCTGAATTGAGAGAGAAAACAGGAAATTAGGAAGCTTGTAGGTGTTGCCCATCCATAAGGCAAGCCAGAGTCCACTCATGAATTGGGCAGGATGAATGCTGGGAAGCTTTCTACTAGACAGGACACATCCATTGATGCATTGTCTTTTCTAATGTCTACAACAATGGACTCAGTGGGATACACACACATAGAAACACTCACCTTGTCAAAGGACTTAATAGAAATATTCCACACCATACCAAACAAACCGCCTTTCCTACCTATTCTCAGAAAATGATCCACTACCTGCTTTCTCAGGGAAAGCCCCTCTTCAGAGGTTTCCTGGCATTTGGACATCCTCACATCTGTAGGTACCAAGAAAGACTGACTCTGTCCTTGGTAATTCCAAACATGTGAGACCACTGGGACTAGAACAGGGACTGTCTCTGGGTGCCTGGCTTCCTGGATCCCAAGTTCAGAGAGTTCCCTCACCAAGCAAGTGAGGTGAGATCACTTTCTTCAGGATCTGAATGATGTCACTGCCTTGGCAACCACTTTGTTGCTTCCAAAAGTACCATGAGGTTGAGGCTGCCCCGATTTTCATGTGGCACTTTCTCTAGTTAGAATGTTATATCAACCATAAGCACCCGGGAACAGCTTCCACACAGGACTGGTTTGGTCCATGTTCTATACATTAAGAAGAGAGAGAATGATTCAGACACAACCCTTCATCCTGACCAGGATGATTGCCATGGAAGTTGACTTTTGCTTTCTGAGGTACTTCATAGCTGCCTTCATCTTCACCAGGGTTTATTTCTGCATGAACATTTGAGTTTCTCAGCAGGTGAAGATCCCCTAGATTCCTGTAGTTTAATACCCACACTGTTCCTGCTCTCCTGCAAAGTTAGTGTATGGTTAGGGTTAATAATATTTTCGATTTGGGTTAGGAATCATTCTGCAGGATGAATAATGGGATTGGGAACCTGTGATATTTATAAGAATATATAGGTGAAATATATGTATAAAAACGGGAATCTAAGAAAGATTTGAAGCCCAGAAGGGCATTGGGCCCTTGGTTTGGATACTTAGTGTTGAATAATGTTCTGTACAATTGTCTCAGTTAAATCGAAATACAATGGCATAGGACCTTGTACCTTGGATGATTAAATATAGAAGAGAACATCCAGTCAAAAAGGGATAGTTGGTAGGATTAGGTAGATAGTCAGTAGGTTTAGGAAGAAGAGTGAGTATATGATTTGGAAAAAAAAGCTTCTTTAGCAATAGGGTTTTGTTTAGAGAGTGAATGTAAATGTCAGCACATGTGAAGAGTAAGCCAAAATGATGAACTGGGGAAAATATGTAGGAAAGCAGGTGTCAATAGAGACATTACTAAATCAGGCAAAGTATAAAGTGAGGGATAGGATTAGACATTTTCAACAGGCTTGAGTTTGAATATATAATCATAGGAAAAAACAAATATGTCGTCATGAATGGGAATGACATTTGAGAGCATTAGGCAACCTGGACATGGTTGCTATTAGTTATCAACATTCACTTTCCTTTTAGGCTTTGGTACAATCATAAGTGTGATATTTTATTTGTTTGTTGTTCAGAATATTACTGTGATAAAATGTATATGTAGATCAGGTGACATGAGTATTTCTTTCACCATTTCTGGGAGCAATAATTTGAAGACGCATACATTAGTATTAGGGGCACAAAGAGGTGTAACCTCTGTCTATGAATATAGAGATAATGCATGAATAGACCATACTATGAATAAATAACATAACTGATTCCACTTTAAATAATGGATTGAAATGACATGTGAAAATATATAAGAAATCTTATATTGATATACAATCATTCATTCCAACCAGTTATATATCTAATGGTAATATTAGGATTATGATTTATGATGAATGGTGTTTGAGTTTTGCTTTATAAGTGATGATGTTAAACGAAAGTAATGTGTTTGGAAAGAAGTCTCATGAAAAGACCAGTCAAGAAACATGGAGGAATGCATGTGTTCTGAATCAGGAAGTGATTGATCGTGAAACAAATGCCTATAAATTTTCTAATTTGTGACTGAAATATATATCCTATGATGTGGATAAACTGAAGACATAGTAACGTACAAGTGTTGAATAAAAATGAAAGTCAAAATACACATCATGTCCCCTAGGAATCTACTTGCATTGATTTTAAACTGGCTAAGTAAATGTAGAAATAATAGGGTTTGTATGCACCATTCACTGAATTTAGTTTTCAGTACTAGGAAACAATATGTATTGCAGGTGGATGATTATTATGAGAATAATCTTGTGGAAAGTTGATTATAAATCCACAGATATGAATATGAATGAATTTAGGGAGTGTATAATAAGACACATATATTTCATATTTTGAAAAATCTGAAGAGTGTGTATATATATATAAATATATATATATATTTATATATATATACAAACACGCACATGCACAGATATTAAAAAGTAGCAATACAGGAGATCCATTATGAAAGCAGGCATGGAGAAATCAAGTCTCTGATCTCTTCAGCTGCACGGGCATAGGAAGTCATAAACTGTCTAAATGCTGTTTGCTCAGAATCACTAGGCAATGTTGACCTGTTGTGAATCTGGGGCGAACAGTCTGGGCCCCTCAGAACACACACAGAGCCCGGATTGGCTGCATTCAAGCTTAGATTCGTCTGGTTTTTGTGACTCAGCACTAACATTCCCGCTGAAATAACTGGTTGGGCTTTCTGAATTGACAGAGTTAAAAGACAACTGAGCCTTCATAGGCAGTGGCCACAGGATTGAAATGGGGCTTGGGAGAGATAGTCAGGACCCACCCATTGCATTGGTCACCCGGCAAAGGGAACAAACGGTCACCATTTTAATGGGATACCACCATGGCATAGAACTGACATTACAGGCGGAGGAGATAACTTCATTGAAACCAACGCGACAAATGTGTAATCCCATTGCCATCTCTCTCAACACCACGGGGAAACCTCAAGGGCCCCTCCCAGCTCTCCCAGGAGCACGATAGCCAGACCTAGGGAAACAGGATTGGCTCGGGACTTGCGGCGTGGAATTCCCGGCTACCACTCCCACCAGTGCTCACAATTGAGGTCTCTTACACCACCTACCAGGGGCATGGCTCCCGGAAGACAGGAAAATTCGCTGGCGGTTCTCAGGACAAAGCTCTACAAACTTAGGGTCTGAGGGAGGCAAACAGGGAGAGTGTGCCCAGGCGTTCATTAAAACAGGGCTACCAGGAGCAGAGGCCTGGTGTGTAACCAGTATTGTGGTGAGCGTCAAAGGTGAGCGGGGCCTGGCTTGAGGAAGCACAAGAGAAGGCCCTAGGCACTCAGGATTGGAGACCCGCCGAGTCTGGGAGGAAGAGCTGCTGCACAGTGATTTGTTCCCACTTATTTAGAGGAGAAGCTTGGCCCAGTGCACACAGCTCCACCTACTGGATGAGAAGTTAATTGAACTCTAGTACTGCATGTATTATTATTATTATATTATTTGTATGTTTTTCTTTTTCTTTCATTTTCATTTTTGTTGTTGTTCTTTAACTTTTTAAATGTTTTTTATTTTTTTAATTTTTTATTTCATTATTATTATTATTATTTTAAATTTTAATTTTCATTTTTTAATTATCATTATTACTTAAAATTTTCTTTCTTTATTTTCTATTTTTTTCTTTTGTCTTTTCATTTCTTTTCAATTTTATTATACCCCTTCCTTGAATTCTACCTGGATACTCTCATTCTCTTTAGTGACTTCTTCCCTTCCCTTCTAATATCTTTCCTTCCAAGCATCAAATAAATTTATAAGAGTAAGCAGTAACTCAGTAGTAAAACAGAACAAGAAGTAACATGAGCAGCATAAAAAAGCAAGGAAGAAAAAAAGTACAAACAATGAAGGACAGCCTAAATATTCAAGAGCATCTGGAGTCATCAGAAAAATGGTCATATAAAGAACTCAAGGAATACCTTAGACAGATGTAATGGAACATTAAAGAGGATACGAGACAACAAAAACAAACAGTGAAAGAACGCATTGAAAATGAATTACATAAACAGATAAAATAAGAAATTAAGCATCTTTATCAGGAGATAGAGATTATTAGAAAAATCAAACAATAATTCTAGAAATGAAGGAAATGATAAACCAAATTAAAAACTCAATTGAGAGTATCACTAACAGAGTGGAGCAAGTAGAAGACAGAATGTCAGATAATGAAGACAAAATATATCATCTTGAAAAAACTCTATCCAAGAAAGAAATGCTGTAAAAAATTATGAGAAAACATCCAAGAGATATGGGATAACATTAAAAAAACAAACTTATGAGTCATCCCGAAAGAGGAAGGTACAGAGATTCAAACCAAGGGAATGAGTAACCTGCTGAATGAAATAATTAGAGAAAACTTTCCAAAAATAAAAATGGAAACAGATAAACAAATTGTAGATGCTTACAGGACACTGAGCACACAAAATCACAGTAGACCAATGCCAAGACACATTGTTATGAAGATATCCAATATACAAAACAAAGAGAAAATATTAAAACCTACCAGAGAAAGGAGGCAGATTACAATCAGGGGTAAAACAAAAAGGTTAACAATGGTTTTTTTTTTTTTTTTTTTTTTTTTTTTTTTTTTTTTTTATCACAGATGCTGGAATTGAGAAGATCCTGGAACAACGTACTTCAAACACTGAAAGACAATGGATGCCAACCAAGAATTATGTATCCAGCAAAATTAAGCTTAAAGTAAGACAACAAAATAAAAATATTTCATGATAAACAAAAGCTAAAAGAATTTGCAGCCAGAAAACCAGCATTGGAAAGCATCTTGAGCAAAACACTACACGAGGAAGAAATGAAAATCAACAATGTAAACCATCAGTGGGAAGTGCCTCAGTAATGACAGAGGGCGGGAAAAGCTAATCATGGAGAAACAAACTAATTTAAAAAAAAGATATAAGCAAATATGGGTGGCAGTACAAACCATATATTAATAGTAACTCTAAACGTTAATGGCTTAAACTCTCCAATAAAGTGACATAGGCTTGTAACTTGAATTAAAAAAAAACAAATCCAACAATAAGTTGCCTCCAGGGGACACATCTGAATGGAAAAGACATACACAAGCTGAAGGTGAAAGATTGGGAAAATTTATACCATGCACACAGTCCTCATAACCAAGCAGGGGTGGCCATCCTCCTATAGAATAAAATCGACCTCAAGACTAATTTAATCAAAAGGGATAAGGAAGGACATTATATACTGTTAAAAGAAACCATTCACTGACAAGACATAACAATTATCAATATTCACGCAGCAAATAATGGTGCTGCGACGTTCATTAAACAAATTCTCCTCAAGTTCAAGAATCAAATAGACCACAGTACAATAATTATGGGTGACTTCAACTCACGTCTCTCACCATTGGACAGATCCTCCAAACAAAAGTTGAATAAAGAAACTATAGAACTCAATATCACAATCAATACCCTAGACTTAAGTGACATATATAGAATATATCAACCATCATCAAGTGGATATACTTTTTTCTCAGCAGCACAGGGATCCTTCTCAAAAATAGACCATATGTTTTGCCATAGGGCAACCCTCAGTAAATATAAAGGGGAGGAGATAATACCATGAATTTTTTGTGATCATAATGGAATGAAACTGGAAACCAATGATAAAAGAAAAAAGAAAAAATCATACATTACATGCAAAATGAACAATATGTTACTGAATGATCAATGGGTTACAGAAGACATAAAGGAGAAAATCAAAAAATTCTTAGAGATAAATGAAAATACAGACACAACATATCAGATTCTATGGGACAAAATGAAAGAAGTTTTAAGAGGTAAATTCATCTCCTGGAGGTCATTCCTCAAAAAAAGAAAGAAAAAAAAAACAACAAATAAATGAGCTCACACTTTATCTCAAAGCCCTAGAAAAGGAAGAGCAAAACAACAGCAAATGTAGCAGAAGGCAAGAAATAATTAAAATCAGAGCGAAATTGAAACAAAAGAAACTATTGAAAAAATTAACAAAACTAAAAGTTGGTTCTTCAAAAAGATAAATAAGATCGACAGACCCTTAGCCATGCTAATGAAGAGAAGAAGAGAGAGAACTCAAATTACTAACATACGGGATGAAAAAGGCAATATCACAACAGATGCAACATAAATACAGAAGAAAATTAGAAATTATTTGGAAACCTGTATTCCAATAAAATAAAAAATAGTGAAGACATTGATAAACTTCTTAAGTCATATGATTTGCCCACACTGAGTCATAAGGGAACACACAATTTAAACAGACCAATATCAATGGATGAAGTAGAAGAAGCAATCAAAAGACTACCAACCAAGAAAAGCCCAGGACCGGATGGGTATACAGCAGAGTTTTACAAAACCTTTAAAGAAGAATTAATACCATTACTTTTCAAGTTATTCAGGAAATAGAAAAACTGGGAGCTCTGCCAAATTCGTTCTATGAGGACAACATCACCCTGATTCTGAAACCAGACAAAGACACCTCAAAGAATGAAAACTACAGACAAATATCTCTGATGAACCTAGATGCAAAAATCCTCATTAAAATTCTGGCGAATTGGATACAAAGGCACATCAAAAAAATTGTGCACCATGATCAACTAGGATTCATCCCTGGGATGCAAGGCTGGTTCAATATATGGAAATTAATAAATGTTATTCACAACATCATTGGACTTAAAGATAAGAACCATATGATCATCTCGATAGACGCAGAAAAAACATTCAACAAAGTAGAGCATTCCTTTATGTTCAAAACATTTTAAAAACTAGGGATAACAGGAACTTACCTCGACATTGTAAAAGCTATCTATGTTAAGCCTCAGGTTAGCATCATTCTGAATGGAGAAAAATTGAAGGCATTCCCTTTAAAATCTGGAACAAGACAGGGATGTCCTCTATCACCACTTCTATTCAATATAGTTCTCGAAAAACTGGCCAGAGCAATTAGAGAGATGAAAGACATTAAAGGCATAAAAATAGGAAAAGAAGAACTTAACTTATCACTATTTGCAGATGACATGATTCTATACATAGAAGACCCAAAAGGGTCTACAGAAAAAACTACTAGAAGTAATAAATGAATGCAGCAATGTGGCAGGATAGAAAATCAACATGCATAAATCGAAGGCATTTCTGTATATTAGCGACAAAACTTCTGAAACAAAAATGAGTCAAAACACTGCATTCCCAATTTCCTCAAAATAATTAAATACTTGGGAATCAACCTAACAAAAGAGATGAAAGATTTATATAATGCAAACTACAGAACCCTAAAAAGAGAAATAGAATAATATCTTAGAAGATGGAAAAATATACCCCGTTCATGGATAGGAAGAACTAACATCATCAATATGGCTATATTACCAAAAGTTCTCTACAGGTTTAATGCAATGCCAATCAAAATCCCAAAGGAATTTTTTGTAGAAATAGATAAAGCAATTATGAAATTCAAATGGAAAAATAAAAGACCCAGAATAGCAAAAGCAATTCTAAGCAGGAAGTGTGAATCAGGCAGTATAGCAATACCAGATTTCAAACTATATTACAGAGCAATTATAATAAAAACAGCATGGTACTGGTACCAAAACAGGCGGGTGGACCAATGGTACAGAATGGAGGACACAGCGACTAATCCAAAAAGCTACAACTATCTTATATTTGATAAAAGAGCTAATGGCCTGCAATGGAGGAAGGATGGCATCTTCATCAAATGGTGTTGGGTAAACTGTAAATCCATATGCAACAAAATGATACTGAATCCCCTCCTCTCGCCCTGCACAAAAGTTAACTCAAAGTGGATCAAGGAGCTAGATTCAAATCAGAGTCTCTGCGTCTGATAGAAGAAAAAGTTGGCTCAGATCTACATATTGTGTGGTCAGGCTCCAAATTCCTTAATAGGACACCCATAGAACAAGAGTTAATAACAAGAATCAAGAAATGGGACTTACTTAAACTGAATTTTTTTTTCTCAGAAAGAGAAACAATAAGAGAGGTAAATATGGAGCCTACATCATGGGAACAAATTTTTAGTCCTCACCCTTCACATGGAGCCCTAATATCTAGAGTATACAAAGTATACAAAGAACTCAGAAAATTAGACAATAATATAACCAATAACCCAATGGGCCAAGGACCTGAACAGAAACTTCTCAGAGGAGGACATAGAATCAATTAACAAGTACATGAAAAAATGCTCTCCATTTCTAGCAGTAAGAGAAACGCAAATAAAAACCACCCTAAAATACCATCTCAATCCAGTGAGATTGGCAGCCATAATGAAGTCAAACAACAAGTGCTGGCGAGGATGTGAGGAAAAGGGTACTCTTGTATATTGCTCGTGGGACTGAAACTGGTGCAGCCAATTTGGAAAGGAGTATGGAGTCTCCTGTGAAAGCTTGGAATGGAAGCACCATTTGACCCAGCTATTGCCCTTCTTGGACTATTCCCTGAAGACCTTAAAAGAGCGTACTACAGTGATACTGCCACATCGATTTTCATAGCAGCACAATTCACAATTGCTACACTGTGGAACCAACCCAGATGCCCTTCAATAGATGAATGGATAAAAAAAAATGTGACCTTTGTATACTATGGAGGATTACGCAGCACTAAAATATGACAAAATCATGGAATTTGCAGGGAAATGCATGGCAATAGAGAAGATTATGCTTAGTGAAGCTAGCCAATCCCTAAAAAACAAATACCAAATATCTTCTTTGATATAATGAGAGCAACTAAGAACAGAGCAGGGAGGAAGAGCATGAAGAAAAGATTAACATTAAGCAGAAACATGAGGTGGGAGGGAAAGGGAGAGAAGAGGGAAATTGCATGGTAATGGAGAGAGACCCTTATTGTTACACAAAATTACATATAAGAGGTTGTGGGAAAATAAACAACGAGAGAAATGAATTAGAGTAGGTATGGTAGAGAGAAAAGATGGGAAGAGAAGGGAGGGGGGATAGTAGAGTATAGGAAAGGTAGCAGAATACAACATTAACTAATAGGGCATTATGTAAAAATATGGATGTTTAACTGATGTGATTCTGCAATCTGTATTTGGAGTAAAAATGGGAGTTCATAACCCACTTGAATCTAATGTATGAAATATGATATGTCAAGAGCTTTGCAATGTTTTGAGCAACCAATAAAAAAAGTAGTGATATATATGCCAATAGATATTTATCATGAAATATATATAATCAACAGACTGAAAAATATTAATTTTACTGAACATGAAATTATGAATAATGTTATTCAACTAGGAAGCTCACCCATAGGTTGAATTTTCAGTTCCAACAGCGTTTAGGAGGAGTGATCTCTTCTCTCAATTTGAATCTGCAAATTCAGCCACCTCACAAGTGTATACGAGTGATATCAGGTAGGATACTATATGTGCATATAAAAATACATGTGCTGAATAGGCTACAGAGAAAGGGAGACAGGGATTCATATATTTGTTAATTTTAAAAACACATGTAGAACTATTTCAACAAAAAATTGACTAGATTTATAACTCCTACAAAATATAATGCAAAAGTCAATTCCAACTATACACCATGCCTCCTCTGAACTGCTTGTATTCTATTCTTTTTGGGTTATTTTTCACCATCATATTAGGATCATAATTCAGAGTCTAGTAGGGTATGGGTTAGTGTCAGGGATTCAGTATTTCAAAATAAAAATTGAAAAATGAATCCAGTGTGTGTGTAAATATGTGCTACACAAAAATCTTCCCACTCACATCCAGAACAATGCCTTGACATTACCTTCACCCAAGTAAGACACAATTATAGTAGAAAAGTGTGAAAATCTATGAATACATATATTTAATGGAATATGCTCGGGAGTTCACAACCTTGGAGGTGGTAGAGGCGTTTCCAAAAGTAAAGGACAGGGTAAACACTCCACAAACAAAGAGCTCTGCTGGCCTAAGACTTCTTGGAATACGGCTTCTGAGGTTGGGCACTTGAAATATATGTTGTTGTCATGAGCTTTGGCTTCCTTTGTCGTGAGACCATAAAAGCTGGGTCTGCATCTATGTGACCTGGAAGACATGATTTCTTATATTTCAATGAACATGAGGAAGCAGTGCTCAATTTTCTCTTTGTAGGTAAACTGTGTTCACTGGAGGCTAAGTGTCTCCCGGTGGGGACAGTGAAGACATTTGATCATCCTCCAATTTTCGTGGTGTTTCTTGCTGCTACACTGGGAATTTGGTACTTGCTTCACACAATATAAGAAGTTCATCTGGGATACAGTGCTGGAGGGTGTTCTGTCACGTGGGGTGGGTTAGCGTCTGCAGGAGAATGTACCAACCAGGCTTCTATCCCACATAGCTTGTCCCAATAACCATAGCAACCTGATTATGAACATTGCCCTGAAACCTCTCCATATAACAAGATGCCTTTACATACAAGGGAATGGGGGCTGCGCCATATCAGTCACAAGCCATTTGTAAGCCGATAGCCGATCCACATGGCCCCACCATGATGTTTCATCACACACCTCCCCACCACTGCTCTAGGCCCACTACTCAGCAGGCTCCAAATTCCTGGCATCTCGTATTCTACACCATTTTCATGAAACCCAGTCAAACAAGGCACTTTCTGGTATACACATGATCAGCAACAGGACATCCAACGTTTCTGCTGTGCCACCTGGTCATGGGAATTTCCAAAATTTTATGGTATTTATCTAGCAAGTTTTCAAGGATGAAGTTAGAGGCACTGTGGGTTTCAATTCATTCAGGAACCGTTAAGTGTTGAGAAAGCTCATTTCAATGAATGCTCTGGAGAAATCTAAAGTCAAGGCTTCTCAAAGAGTTGCCAACAGGTCACATGAAGCCAGGCCAATTGACGTCTACAATGTGAGGTCCATGTGTGTTTTGACTCTCAACTATGGCTACCAAGTCTTTCAGAATAAAATCATGTGATATTCTGGCTGAGATTCCCAGGCCTCTGTGGAAAGCCACCCTGGGCCTAGATCTCAGTTTCCAAGAGTGAGTCTCATGCGTGGCCTCCTAAAATCCCAACACAATTCATGGCAATACTTCTCTGAGGTCAGTTCCAGAACTCAGTCTCTAAGGGTAAATCATACCAGAGTTCAAGCCCAGGTGGACCCAGTCATCCCTTTCAACTGCCACAAAAATGACCAAAATTAAAATGAAATCACTCCCACAGGGCCATAGTCTTCTTCCTTGTAGACACTCATCATAACCTCTAGCTGGAGGTTTCAATGAGCACAAGGTAGTGTCCAAAATAAGCTCACTTGCCCCTCATTTGCCTAAAAACATGGTGGCCTGAACACTATTCCTGTGAACCAGGAGTGATCAAATATTGCTGCTGTTAAAGTGTTCCGCTTCTCCAATTTGAGGCCTACTGGCTGAAGCCTATAAATTCTTGATGTGATTTGGAGTCATGAGAAAACCCAAGCACATATGGGCTAGCCTCTGCAGGGATTTCAAAGACTCATTTGACCCAAAGGATCCCTATTCTCACTTGATGGAGGTCAGGAACATAAAACAAGAAGGCAAAAATATTCATCCACAATGACTTCTCTTTTTGTCATTTTGGTTTTGAAATCACATGGGATCTTTCTTTAGATCCATCAGGTGCTGAGAATCTAAGCCACAACCTCATTCAAGGACAAGAGGCTGAATCAGACACATTCCATTCCAAAGCAATTAAGCAAAGAGCCACAGGTGATGTCCATTCATTTCCATATGAAAACAGTCGTCTTAAGGCTACACAACAGGGTGGCCTGAGGCAAAGACTTTCCTGACATTCAGGGTAATAGAAACAGAAGTAAGCAAATGGCCCAAAGAAGGGTTTCTCTACTGAGACTTTACTGGTCACACTGATATCTGATTTTTCTGAGATGCTCCCATTCCCTTAAGCTATCCAGTACATGGCCATGTCACAGAGCCTTGTGGTGTTACATATCTGGGACTCAAAACCATGAGCCTATTCTGGAGAGTGGCTGGAAAACACGAAGAAAACAGGAACTTAAGAAGATAGTAGATGTTGCCCATCCATAAGGCAAGCTGCAGTCCATTCATCAATTGGGCAGTAAGAATGCGGGGAAGCTTTCAACTAGAGACAACACATCCATTGATGCATTGTCTTTTCTAATGTCTACAACAACGGATACAGTGGAATACACAGACATAGAAACACTCACCATGTCAAACGACTTACTAGAAATAGTCCACTCCAAACCAAACAAACCACCTTTCCTAGCTATTCTCAGAACATCAGAAAAAAACACAAACTCACACCTACAATGGCAAAGGCAATTCTTTCCCCCAAGTAGGTCTGTGATTATCCGGAGTGTCTTCTGACTGGTGGGCCATATTATGTTCCCCAAAAATGTCCTGTCCTGTTTCAGTTGTGGTCTCCTTGGCCAATTCTGTGAAGTTGTCAGGAGCCAGTGGTTCGCCACTACCTACTTTCTCAGGAAAGGCCCCTCTTCAGAGCTCTGCTGGAATTTGGCCATCCTCACATCAGTAGGTACCAAGAAAGACTGACTATGTCTTTGGGAAAAGCAAACAAGTTAGCCCACTGGGACTCAGAGTGAGACTGACTCTGGGTGCCTGGCTTCCTGGATCCCAAGTTCAGAGAATTACATCACCAAGGAAGTGAAATGAGGTCACTTCTTTCAGGAACTGAATATGGTCACTGCCTCGGTAACCACTTTGTCCTAACAGTTGCTTCCAAGGTTCCCATGAGATGGAGGCTGCCCCAACATCCTGTGACACATTCAGAAGTTAGAATGGTATATCAACCATAGGCACCCAGGAACAGCTCTCCACACAGGCCTGGATTGGTCCATCTTCTCTACTTTAAGAAGAGAGAGGCTGATTCAGACACATCAATTCACCCTGATCAGGTTGTTTGCCATGGAAGATAACTATTGCTCTCTCAGGTCCTACATAGCTGCCTATATATTCTCCAAGGATCATTTCTCCATGGATCTTTGATGTTCTCAGCAGGTGGAAGATCATCTACATTCCTATATTGTAAGACCCACTCTGTCCCTGCTCTTCTTTACATTATATTGAAGGAACAGTGTATAGTTAAGGTTAATAATAGGTTTGATTTGGGTTACGAATCATTCTGCGGGATGAATAATGGCATTGGCAACCTGTGATATTTATAAGAGTATATATGTGAAATATAACTATGAAAGCAGAAATCTAGGTAAGATTTGAAGTCCAGAAGGGCACTGGGGACTTGAGTGGGATACTTAGCTTTGAGTTATGTGCTGCACAGATGTCTCAAATAAATCAATATACACTGGCATCGGACCTTGTACTTTGGATGATTGAATGTTGAAAAGAACATCCAGTCAAAAAGCGATAGTCGGTAGGATTAGGAAGGTAGTCTGTAGGTTTAGAAAGAAGAGTGAGTATAGGATTTGGACCAAAAGTTCTTTAGCAATAGGGTTTCGGGTAGAGAGTGTATGTAAATGTCAGTACATGTGAAGAGTCAGTCACAATGATGAACTGGGGAAATCATGTAGGAAAGCAGATATCAATAGAGACATTAGGAAATCAAGCAAAGTATAAATTGTGTGATAGGGTTAGACATTTTCAACAGGTTTGAGGTTGAATAGATAATCTTAGGAAGAAACAAATATGTAGTCACCAATAGGATTGATATTTGAGAGCATTAGGCAACCTGGACATGGATGTTTTTAGTAATCCATGCTCACTTTCTATTTAGGCTTTGGTACAATTGTAAGTGTGACCTTTGCTTTTGGTGTCCAGAATATTTCTGTGATAAAATGTGTATGTAGATCAGGTGACATGAGTATTTCTTCCACCATTTCTTGGAGCAATATTTTGAAGACTTATAAATTAGTATAGTCGTACAAAGATGTGTACCCTGTTTCTATGAATATACACATAATGCATGAATAGACCATACTGTGAATAAATAATATAACTGGATCCACTTTAAATAATGGATTGAATAGATATCTGAAAATATATAAGAAATGTTATATTGATATACAATCATTCATTCCAACCAGTTATATATCTAATGATCATCTTAGGGTTATGGTTTATCATGAAGGGTTTGTGAGTTTTGTTTCAAAATTGATTATGGAAATCGAAAAAAATGTATTTGGAAAAAAAGTCTCATGAATAGACCACTGAAGAAACGTAGAGAAATTCATGTGTTCTGGAGCAGGAAGTGATTGAAAGTGAAACAAATGCCTATAAATTTGTTAACTAGTGAATAAAATATATATTCTATGATGTACATAAACTGAAGGAATAGTAATGTACCAGTGTGGAATAAAAATTAACGTCAAAATACACATCATGTCCCATAGGAACCTACATGCATTGATGTTAAACTGGGTCAGTTAATGTAGACATATTAGGATTTGTATGCACCTTTCACTGAAGTTAGTTTTCAGTACTAGGAAACAAATATGTATTTCGGGTGGATGAATATTTCTAAGAATAATCTTGTGAAAAGTTGATTATTAATCCACATACATGAACATGAATGAATTTAGGGATTGTATATAAGACACATATATTTCATATTTTTAAAAATCTGGAGAATATATACACACACACACACACACACACACACACACACACGAACAGAGACATTAATAAGTAGCAATATATATGCCAATCGAAATTCATCATGAAATATATATCATAAAGATGCAAAAACATTCATTTTACTGAACATGGGTTTATGTATAATGTTGTTCTACTGGGAAGCTCACCCATAGGTTGAATTTTCAGTTCCAACAGGGTTTAGGAGGAGTGGTCACTTCTCACACTTTGTATCTGCTAAGTCATGTAACTCACAAGAATGTACGTGTGATATCACGCAGGATTCTATTTGTGCATATAAAAATACATGTGCTGAATAGGCTCCAGAGAATGGGAGACAGTAATTCACATATTTGTTAACTTTGAAAACACATGGAGAACTATTTCAATTAAAAATTGACTAAATTTATAACACCTACCCTTTATCATGCAAATGGCAAGTCGAACTCTGAACTGCATGTACTTATGTACTGTTTGGGTTATTTTTCTCCATCATATTAGGATTAGTAGTCAGAGTCTAGTAGAATATGGGTTAGTGTCAGGGATTCAGAATTTCGAATGGAAAATAGGAAAATTAATCCAATGTGTATGCAAATATGTGCTACAACAAATCTTCCCAGTCTCATCCAGAACCATGCCTTGACATTACCTTCGCCCCAAGTAAGACACAATTAGAGGAGAAGAGTTACAAAATCTGTGATTACATTTTTGGAATGGAAAATGCTCAAGAGTGCACAAACTTGGAGGTGGAATAGGAGTTTCCAAAAATAAGGACAGGGTACACACTCCACAAACATGGAGCTCTGCTTGCCTAAAACTTTTTGAGAAACTGCCACTGAGGTTGGACACTGAAATATAGGTTGTTGTCACGAGTTAAGCTTCCTTTGTAGTGAGACCCTCAAAGCTGGGTCTGCATCTATGTGACCAGGAGGACAAAGTTTCTTATTTTACAATGAACACGAGGCAGCAGTGCTGAATTCTCTCTTTGTAGGTAAACTGTGGCCACTGGGGCTTAGTGTCTCCAAGTGTGGACTGTGAAGCCATATGGTCATCCTCCATTTCGTGGTGTTTCTTCCTGCTGCACTGGGAGTTTGGTATTTGCTTCACGAAATACAAGGAGTTCAACTGCAACAAAGTGCAAGAGGGAGTAATGTCACGTGTGGTGGATCAGGGTCTGCAGGATTATACAAGAACCAGGCTTCTATCCCACATAGCTTGACCCCTTGACCATAGCAACCTGATTCTGAACAATATCCTGAAATCGCTCCATATAACAAGTTGCCTTTACACAGAAGGTTCTGCTGGCTGTGCCATGTCAGTCACAAGCCATTTGGAAGCCAATGGCAGATCCACATGGCCCCATCACAGATGTTTTATCACATACCTGCCCAACACTGCTCTAGGCCCACTACTCAACAGAGTCCAACTTACTGACATCTCTGTTCTACACCATTTACATGAAACCCAGTAAAACAAGACACTGAAATATTCATGACCAGCAACAGGTCATCCAAAGGTTCTCCAGTGCCACCTGGTGATGGGAATTTCAAAAATTTCATGGCATTTATCTAGCAATTTTTCAAGGATGAAGTTGGAGGCACTGTGAGTTTCAATTCATTCAGGAACCATTAAATGGTTAGGAAGCTCATTTCAATGAAAGCTCTTGAGAACACTCACAGGTAAGGCTTCCCAAAGAATGGTGAAAAGATCACATGATGTTTAGCTCATTTAGCTCTACAATGTGAGGTCCATATGAGTTTTGACTCTCAACGATGGGTGCCAAGTCTTTCAGAATAAAATCATGTGGTATCCTGCCTGAGAGGCCCAGTGCTCTGTGGAAAGCCACCCTGGGCCTAGAACTCAGTTTCCAAGGGCGACACTCATGCCTGGCTTCCTAAAATCTCAACACTATTCATGGCAATACTTCTCTGAGTTCAGTTGCAGAACTCAGTCTCTAAGGAAATCACACCAGAGTTCAAGCACATGTGAACCAAGTCATCTCTTCTAACCGCCACCCAAATGACCACAATTTAAACAAAAACACTCCAACGTGGCGCTCATCTTCTTCCATATAGACACACATAATAACCTGTGGCTAGAGTTTTCCATGAGGGGCACAGCTCAAGTCCGTGTCCAAAATAAGCTCTCTTGCACCTAAATTGCCTAATTCAGGGTGGCATGGACACCCTTCTTGTGAACCAGGAGAGATCAAATAGGCCTCCCATTAATACTGCTCCACTTCTTCAATTTGAGGTCAACTGACTGTGGGGTTTGGATTCTTTATGTAAATTGGAGTCTTGAGAAAACCCAAGCAACCATGGGCTAGCCTCTGCAGGGCTTTGAAGATCTCATTTGACCCAAAGGATCCCTATTCTGACTTGATGGAGTTCAGGAAAGTTACAGAGGAAGGCGAGAGACTTCATCCACAAGGACTGCTCTGTGGCCATTTTGGTCTTGGATGTACACATGGGATCTTTCTTTATATCCATCAGAAGGTGAGAATCTAAGCCACAGCCTCACACAGGGCAAATAGGCTGATTCAGACACATCCTCTCCAAAGCAATTAAGCAAAGAACCACAGGTAATACCCATTCATTTCCATTTGAAAACTGTTTTCTTCAGGCTTCACAAAGTGGTGGCCTGAGGAAAAGACCTTCCTGACATTCAGGGCAACAGAAGATTAGGTAATCAAAAGGCCCCAAGCAGGGTTTCTCCACTGAGACTTTACTGGTAACATTGATATCTGAGTTTTCTGAGATGCTCGCCATTCCCTTTAGCTATCTAGTACATGGTCATTTCAAAGAGCTTCGTGGTTGTACATATCTTAAACACAAAACCATGAGCCTATTCTGGAGAGTGGCCAGAATTCAGGAAGAAAACAGGATCTTAGAAAGATAGTAAGTGTTGCCATCAATAAGGCAAGCTGCAGTCCATTAATAAATTGGGAAGGATGAATGCTGGGAAGCTTTCTAGCTGACAGGACATATTCATTGATGCATTCTCTCTTCTAATGTCTACAACCACGGGCACAGTGGGATACACTGACATAGAAACACTCGCGTTGTCAAACGACTTACTAGAAACCGTTCACTCCAAAAAAAAACAAACCTTCTTTCATACCTATTCTCAGAACATGAGACAAAACCACAAACTCACACCCACATCACAAAGGCACCTCCTTCCCCCATGTAGGTCTGTGACTATCTGGAGAGTCCTCTGACTGGTGGGCCATACTATGTTCCAGGAAATGGCCTGTTCTTTCTCAAATCTGGTCTTTTTGGCCAACTCTGTGAAGTTTTTAGGATCCAGTGGTGAGCCAATGCCTGCTTTCTCAGGAAAGCCCCCTCTTCATAGCTTTTCTTGCATTTGGCCATCCTCACAATAGTAGGTCCCAAGAAAGACTGAGTCTGTCCTTGGTAAATCAAAATAAGTTTGACAACTGGGACTGGGACTGGGACTGGCTCTGGGTGCCAGGCTTCCTGGATTCCAAGTTCAGAGAGTTACATCACCATAGAAGTTAGGTGAGGTCACTTTCTTTAGGAACTGAATGAGGTCACTGCCTTGACAACAACTTTGTCCTAACAGTTGCTTCCAAGGTTCCCATGAGAAGGAGGCTGCCCCTACTTTCTGTGACACTTTCACAAGTTAGAATGGTATGTCACCCATTGGCACGCAGGAGCAGCTCTCAACACATCCCTGCTTTGGTCCATCTTCTCTACATTAAGAAGAGAGTGGCTGATTCAGACACATCCCTTCATCATGAGCAGGTTGTTTGCCATGGAAGACTTTTGCTCTCTCAGGTCCTTCATAGTTGACTACATCTTCTCCAGGGATCATTTCTTCAAGGACCTTTGAGGTTCTCAGCAGGTGGAAGATCCTCTATATTCCTGTATTTTAAGACCAACTCTGTCCCCCCTCTTCTGTAAAATTAGATTGAGAGAACAGTGTATGGTTAGGGTTAATAACAGGTTCAATTTGGGTGAGAAAAGAAACTACATGGTTGAGCAAACAGGGTCCTACAGTTAACAATAATATGAGAATTATTAATGGACTAGCCTGGGTGGATAAAAGTGTAGTTAACTAGGTGGACTATGTGAACCAAGACTCAAACCTCCCTTTGGGGGCCTCTGTCTTTCTTTGACACTCTTCAAGTAATTTTCTTAATTTACTCATAGATTCTTTTACAACTCCAGTATTGTCGGCATAAAAAACATCATTCTTTCCTCAATGCAAGCAAAAAGGCACCCTTCTCTCATGAAGAGGAGGTCCAACACTCGCCTGCTCTGTAAACAACTTCAGAGAGAGAGAGGTTAAAATTCCTGTAAAGCTGTGATGTCGGTTTTTAATGTCTTTAAGCTTTGGTCTATTTCTGCTTCTAATTGTGTCTTTGTTGTGTCTCATGGACTAGGGCAGTTGTTCCTGTGCCCACCCCTTCAGCAACTATTATTCCTAATAGGATGGCTAAAGTGAGGGATACAGGTTCCCGGTGGAACCGGGTTGTATGCCCCCCCTATTTGATCTTTAAATGAACCTGCGTCCTGATAGAGCACTCTGGAAAACATCTGCATCATTACATAATTAATCGCAACTATTGACCACTTTATGAAAACATAAATAATGTTAAAGTGTATAGAATTATACTGTTGTAGAGACGGACAAGGAAAGGCACCTAAGATAGCACCAAAGACAGGAAAGGAGTTTTATTTGTTTGCATCCGTATTGAGAGGGCATTGCTTCTGTTGTAATCAATTAATCCCCTGAACCCCAAGTTTTGGTAGTTTTAGTATTTGTACCCAACATGTAAGGGAAGGGGCTCAGAAGTTCACAGTCTGCAGAAATTCACACAAATCAGTTTTTGTTTCTGTTTTTTTTCCTCTGTTCTGTGCACGTTAACTTTTCAATTACACCTTGGAATGGAAGAGCTTTTTTGTCTCTTTCTTTTCCTCCTTGCCAGCTGTCACCATGGAGCCCAGTTGGTAACTTTTTTATCTTAGAAATGTAGCAATCTCTCTGAAGCCCCAGCTCAAGGCCAGAGTCCTTGTTCACATATTTTGTGAAAAACTGGTAAGGCGCTGTCTAGCTTAGGGGTGGTGATTTTTCCAGCCAGTGGCCAAGTAGAACAGGGCAACATGAAGAGTGGAAGTTTATCTCCATTGAACTTTTTCAGAGGGACTCTTTTGCTGAAAGCCCTAAAGTAAGCCTTGGTAAAGACTTCTGGAGAAGGTCATTTAAGACATTTCTGTGGACCTGGTACAGAGGGGGATGACAGGGAAGGCGATGCTGAGTGCAGCTCCGTGGATCTGAGAATGAGGACGGAGAGATGCCAAAGAATAATGGGAAAGGGGTTTGGGATTTTCCTAGAACAAAAACTTGAGCAGTAGAACAGGTAGAGCAGAGGGGAAGACGGGAGTGAGTATTCCAAAAAGCCTGTGAGGGACTTTAAATTCTTAGAAACCTGTTTTCAGTGATGACAAATCAACTTTAAAGGTCATTTTCATTACATCTTGGATAGGGGTCTGAGGGCTCTTCTCAGCTGGTTTGAGCTTTGGCTAAGCTTGCTAGAGGACTTGGTGGGACCTAGTGCAGACACTGACAGGAAAAGAGAGGAGTGGGTGGAGGGGTACCTCGGTACCTGCTTCCTCAGCAAGGGGGCAATGTTCTGAGATCCAGCGGAGGTTTGGGTTTTTGATCTAGTAATTGGAGGGGAGAAATCAGGTTGCTGAGGTGGGAGTGAAAGCAGAGAGTCTAGAGCAGAAGGCTGAGGGTGAGGAACTATTGGGGAAGCATAGTACAGGATGTGAGCAAAGGAGGAAAAAGGATTCCACATAGGGGAATTTCCCCCTTTTGAGCACTTGCCGAAGTTAAAAATGTCATGCAGAATTTGAGGATCTAGAGAACCCTCTGGGGGCCATAGTTTTTGGTTGTCTAATTGGTAATATGGCCAATGCTGTGTACTGAATTTGATGAGGAGTTTGGGTTCCACCAGGCAGTCCCTGTATGCTCACATCCCCATGACTTACACAAGAAGTCGGCTTTTCCCCCACACAGCCATGGCTGTTTGTCGCTTTGATAGTCTGCCGGGCATACATAGTAATATAGGCTAGCCAACCTGCATCTGGCTCGCGTGTCCCTGCATCCATAATGTTTGTTTCAATTATCTATGGTACGGAAGGGATTTAATGGAATTTTAGTGAGATCCTCTTCATCAGGCATGTCTCAATAGGAAAGACCTATACTGAGCTGAAAAATGTCTGGGTGGAGAGATAGTCACCAGGTCCCTAAGGGGGCCGTTAAGGTCTCTTTAATGGTTCTATTTATTTTTTCTACCTGTCCTGAGTTCTGGGGTATATAAGCATAATGTAACTTCCAATTAATCCACAGGGTCCTGGTTAACACCTGACTTACCTGGGCCATGAAAACCAGTCCATTATCAGTCCATTAGGCAGATCGTATTTTGGAAAAATATCTTTCAGGATCTTCTTGAAAACCATTTGCGCCGTTTTTTTTTTTTTTTTTTTTTTTGTGTGTGTGTGTGTGTGTAAGGCTTCAATCCATCCTGAAAATGTATCTACAAAGACTAGGAGATATTTAAATCCATACCTTGCTGGCTTAATTTTAGTAATGTCCACTTCCCAGAATTGTCCTGGTCTGGTTCCTCATAGGTGCTTTCCTCTAGGAAACTTGGAAGGGTAAGCATTACCCAATTGACGGACCCGACAGGCTTTTGTTACCCGTTCAGTTATTTCCTTTCACTGTGAGTTGGTTAGTGGAAAACTCTGTTCTTAATCTTACAGTAATGCCTGCAGTTTCTTTGAACCAAGGTGAGTGAGTTGATGTACATTTTTAACGTAGTGTAGGGCTTGCTCTAATTGCAGGCTGAGCTCAGTGAAATTGAGGCGTTCAGTGTCAGTGTCCTTAGATGTTATCAAAAACTTCCTGGTCCTCAGGGTTTCATTGGAATTGGGCATCTTCCTTTAACAGCGGGTATAATGGAGCAGCTAAGGACGCAAACCCAGGCATCCATAACCTGCAAAAGCCAGCAGTCCCAAGAAATTCTCTGAGTTGTCTGCTGTAAGATGGGGGTGGTATCTACATAATGGTTTGTTTTCTGGGCTCAGTGAGCCATCGTTTACTGCCCCTAAGGGAATAGCCCAGGAAGATTACTTCATGCTAGCAAATTTGGGCCTTTTTGGTCGAAACTCTATACCCGAGTTGAGCAAGCTCATATAATAGTGCTTGGGTCCCAGACTCACAGTTTTCCTTGGTGTTGGCTGCCAGTAGCAGGACATCCACGTATTGAAGCTGGGTAAATTCAGGGTGCGTAGTTCTGAAGTTGTTGAGATCTCTGTGGAGGGCTTCATCAAAGAGAGTGGGGGAGTTTTTGAACCCCTGTGGGAGTCTAGTCCAAGTTAGTTGACCAGACGTTTTGGTTTCTGGGTCTACCCACCCGAAAGCAAACAGCAACTGACTATCTTTATGCAGAGGCAAGCAAAAGAAAGCATCTTTTAAGTTCAGAACAGTATATAATTTCCCCTCAGGGTTCAGAGTGCTAAGCAGATTGTACGGATTAGGTAGCGTGGGGTGAATGTCCTGCCCTCTTTTGTTGATCTCTCTTAGCTCTTTAATGGGGCGATAGTTCCCGGTCCCTGGCTTTTTTTTTCTAGTAGCAGGGGAGTGTTCCAGGCCGATTGACAGGGCCTTAGGACCCCTAATGCCAGATATTTCTGAATATGAGGCCTTATCCCACCTTTAGTTTTTTTGCTTAGAGGATATTATTTGACATTGACTGGGGAGACTGAGGTTTTTAACTCCACTGTTATTGGAGATTGTTTCACGGCCAGGCCTAACCCAGCAGTTTTTGCCCAGGCATCTGGGTAATCTGTTATCCATTTTTGGGGTAGCTTGCCTGTTTGATCAGACTTGGGGCATGTGAATGGTGGATGTTTATCTTCTACTAATATAGTTAAAGCCGTGACTATAGGAGTTTTTGCTGAAGTATTTAGAAATTTCATTTGGGGGCCTTCATGGTTAAAAGTTATTTTGGCCCGGAGCTTGATGAGCAGATCTCTGCCCATCAATGGGTCCAGGCATTCTGGGATTCCTAGGAAGGAGTGATGGATTTTTCCTTTCCCCAGGTCCATGGTCCTCTTAGTTGTCTAAGCCTGATATTTACTGTCATCATCCCTTTGAACTAGAGACCTTTTATTTGATAGAGGGCCCAATGGGGCCTTAAGGGCTGAGTATACTGCTCCTGTATTCACTTCAAAGTTTACTGGAGTCCCCTCCACTTCAAAAGTTACCCTGAGCTAGGGGATGGGTTCTGAGCCCTGACTTTCTTAGTCATCCTCCAGAGTCAGAATGGCCAGCTGGCGTGGCTGTCTCTTTATAGGGAACTCTATGGCCCAGTATCCTTTTTCTTTAGAGTAGGCACACTGATCTGAGGCCAGGGGTGGCCTCTGGCATGGGCCCTTCCTGTCACCCTATGTCTTAATTTCTGGCCTCTTTCTTGTTGTGATCAGGACCTTAGTCAATGCCTTAGTCTGTCTTTTGGTTCTCTCATCCTCCCTTTGCTCCCTTTCTTTCTCCCTGTTTCTCTCTTATAGTATACTTTCTTGGCTTCTTTGACAAAATCTCTCTTTTAATTTTTTTTTAATATCCATGGCAGCTTGCTCAATTAAGGCCATCGTGACAGATGCTTTTTAATCTGCTGCCTGAGGATCGAAAGGAGTATATCTCTTATATGCCTCCATGATTCTCTCTAGAAACATAAATGGAGATTCATCAGGCCTTTGAATAATTTCTCTTACCATGGCCAAATTAGTTGGTCACCCAGCGGCCACTTGGAGACCCGCTGTTAGAGCCTGGCAATAATTGAACAGATGCTCCCTATCTTCAAAGGTGTTGGGGTCCCAGTTGGGTGGGTTTAAGGAGAAGCCAGTTTTGATTATGTTGGGAAGTTGTGTTGGTCGCCCATCAGGTCTGAGGATATTTTTTTCTACATTCCAGGAGATTTTTCTCTCATTGCTCTGTCATGAAGAGAGTCGCTAGGTGGTGTTGGCAGTCACCTCAAGTAGGCAGGTGTGAAAACGTCGGTGAGTTCTCTGAGTTCTTTTAGCCGGGCCAGCTTCCTCCAGGGAAGGAGGGGCTGTGTGTGCCGCGGGACAGTCATCTGGATGACGCTGGGCCAGCCTAGCTTCCTCGAATGGTGGAGAGGCTGAGTCAGCAGAAGGGGAATCACTTAGAGGGTGTTAGGGGTTGGGAGACGAGGGCAGATGATAAGGAGGGGGTGGTGAGTCCAGTAGAGTCTTGAGACTCAGGGAGAACAGAGGGTGGAGGAGGAGGAGCAGAGAGGTTGAGATAGAATCGTGGGGGAAGGAGTAGGAGCAGGTGCAGGGACAAGGAAAGGCTTGACCCATGGAGGAGGAGATTTGTAGAGGTACTGACAAGTTAAGATATATGGCTGTTGATCTGGATGTCTATGTGGCACCTGCTGAAAGACAATATCTCGGACTTTTCAAATAAGTGCGAAGTTGAAAGATCCTTCTAGGAGCCATCCGACTGCAATGGTGGGTCATTCTGAGACACAGAATCTGCCAGGTCTGGCGTTTTACTGAAAAAGAAAGATTCTGAGCCCTTAAGCAGATTTTGGTCCAGTGATTAAGGGTCAGGGACAGAGGCATTGAAATGATCTGTCCCATAATGAAATATACACAGACACCGAAAGGAACGACACACAACACAGACAAGACAAGACAATAAAGACAGGCAATGGACGTCCAATACTGAGACCAGGACTGACTAGTCGGCAAAACCTGAAGGGCTGGCAATATCGAATCAGAAACAAAATATCACTGAGTCGAGGAGACTATTGTTCCACGATTTTCCGAGTCTATCCCCCAGGGACATGGCCTGTGGCTCTGTGACATGTGTGTCAGCCACCATGGGAGAGAGCTCACGCTCTTTACCAATAGCCGTTTTGCCATACCCTAACGTGAAGCCTGAAACGAGAAAGATGGGCCTTATTTACCCCCAGAGGAGCCCGTTGGGGGTATTTTGTCTGCAGCTTCCGGATCTTGCTAGGGCCACCAGATGTAAAGGTTGGGCGAGCATCTGCGGCAGAGACCACTAAGAGACTGTCTCATGCAACAGCAAAGGGTTTATTGGGAGTCCGGCATGAAGGGCTCAGAGATCACTTGAACAGAGCAGAGAGCCCTGAGAACAGCTTAAGAAATGGTTATATATTTTTCTTGGAGAGGGCAGGGAGAGAAATTTATTGATGGGTAATGGCGAGTGTCAGTTTGCGAGCAACTGGTTGACGGAGTACATTCTGCAGTTTGGCAGTTTGGGACAGCACATTCTGGGAACAAGAATAGTAAACAGTTCTCAAGATTTCAATGGTGTTTTGTTAAGCATACAGAAAAACAGGAAATGACAAGTATCTATTTTATTAACCTTTCAATATAAATATGAAAACAGAAATCTAGTTAAGATTTGAAGTCCAGAAGTTCATTTGGCCCTTGATTGGTATACTTAGCATTGAATTACGTTCTGTAGAGATGTCCCAGAAATATGGATATACAATGTCATAGGACCTTGTACCTTCTCGGAGGTCAGTTCCAAAACACAGTCTCTAAGGGGAATCACACCAAAGTGCAAGCCAAGTTGGACCCAGTTATCTCTTCCAACTTCCACACAAATGACCGCAGTTAAAACCAAAACACTCTCACATGACACTCATCTTCTTCCATATAGACACTCATCATAACTTCTGGCAGGAGGATTCCATGAGAGGCGCAGCACAAGACAGTGTCCCAAGTAAGCTCCCTTTCCCCTCATTTACCAAAAGTCAGGGTGGCCTGGAAACCCTTCCTGTGAACCAGGAGTGATCAAATATGCCTGCCGTTAACACAGCTCTGTTCTCCAATTTGAGGCCTACTGACTGTCGGTTTAGATTCTTTATTTGAATTGGATTCATAAGAAAACCCAAGAACCTATGGGCTAGCATCTGCAGGGCTTTGAATAACTCATTTGACCCATTGGATCCCTATTCTCACTTGAGGGAGGTTAAGAACCTTATGGAGGAATGCGAGAGACTTCATCCACAATGACTGATTTTTGGCCATTTTGATTTGGATCCACACATGGGATCTTTCTTACGATCCATCAGGTGCTGAGAATCTAAGCTCTAGGCTCACACAGGGCCAAAGTGCTGATTCAGACACATCCCTTTCCAAAGGAATTAAGCAAACAGCCACAGGTGATGTCCATTCATTTCCGTTTGAAAACTCTTTTCTTCAGGAATCTCGAAGGCGTGGCCTAAGGCAAAGACCTTCCTGACATTCAGGGCAACAGAACAATAGGTAATAAAAAGGCCAATTGCAGGGTTTCTCCACTGAGACTATCCTGGTCACACTGGTATCTGAGTTTTCTGAGATTCTTGCCAATTCCTTCAGCTATCCAGTACATGTCCATGTCACGGTGCTTGGAGGTGCTACATATCGTGGACACAAAAGCATGAGTCTATTCTGGAGAGTGGCCAGAATTCAGGAAGAAAACAGGAACTTAGGAAGATAGCCGGTGTTGCCCATTGATAAGGCAAGCCCTAGAGTATTCATTAATTGGGCAGGATGAATGCTGGGAAGCTTTCTAATAGACAGGAAACATCCATTGATGCATTCTCTTTTCTAATGTCTACAACCACGGACACAGTGGGATACACAGACATAGAAACACTCACCTTGTCCAACAACTTACTAGAAACAGTTCACTCCAAACCAAACAAACCGACTTTCCTACCTATTCTCTGAACATGAGACAAAACCACAAACACACATCCACACCCACAAAGTCACCTCCTTCCCCCAAGTAGGTCTCTCACTCTCCAGAGTGTCCTCTGACTGCTGGGTCATACTGTGTTCCCCCGATATGGCCTGTCCTGTTTCAGATCTGGTCTCCTTGTCCAACTCTGTGAAGTGGTCAGGAGCCAGCTGTGAGCCACTACCTGCTTTTTCAAAAAAGGCCCCTCTTCAGAGTTTTCCTGGCATTTGGCCATCCTCACATCAGTAGGTACCAAGAAAGACTGACTCTGTCCTTGCTAAATCGAAGCAAGTGAGACCACTAGGACTGGGACTGGGATTGGCTCTGTGTGCCTGGCTTCCTGGATCCCAAGTTCAGAGAGTTCCATTACCAAGGAAGTGAGGTGAGGTCGCATCCTTCAGGAACTGAATGAGGTCACTGCCTTGGCAACCACTTTGTCCAAACAGTTGCTTCCAAGAGTACCATGAAAAGGAGGCTGACCCTACATTCTGTGGCACTTTTGCAAATTAGGATGGTATATCAACCATAGGCACCAAGGAACAGCTCTCCACTCAGGCCTAGTATGGTCCATCTTCTCTATATTAGAAAGAGAGCCTTTCGTCCCGGGAGCATTGCAGTGAACCTCTGCACTAAAACTATTAGCAAGCACCTGATGGAGGAGGCCTCCATAGGTAAGTGGCGCCTTTATAACATCTGATATCCGGTTAAGGGAGATCTCTTCTGATGACAGAGATGTGGCCTGGGGAGGCTCACATATACTCCTGTCCAGGACAGTAACAAGAATCGTTCTGTCCTCTGTTCTGTTCTGTAGGAAATTCCTCTGGAAGTGTAGAGAGGTGCCGACGGGCACGCACGCGCTCCTACCCTGGAGCTTTAGCAAGATGTTGCACTGTACCACTGTTTTTCTGTTTAGGCGCCGGGTTTCTGTTTTTCTTTTTGTGTGTGTGTGGTGTGTTTTGTTCTCCGTTCTATTTTTTTTTGTTTGTTTGTTTGCTTTTTTCATTTTGTTGTGTGATTTTGGTTGTAAAAACTTAAGGATATTGGACGTGAAAATGGGTAATAAAGAGAGTAAGCCTGACACCCGTTTGAACTGTGTTTTAAGGAACTGCGATGAACTTTACCCCCCTTTGTTTAGCAGGATGATAGAAGCCCCTAGCTGGCTGCCTGGAGCACAACCATTGCAGAGGGCAATGCCTGCTGGGGACCTAAGAACTGAGTATCTCCCAGGTTAACAAGTGAAACTCCTTTAAAACCCCTTGTCCCTCCAGATCAAGAGAGTCACAACATTTGGCAGAGTCCCCTGTGTTTCTCCTTTGTTAGCAAAGCAATTAGCCTCCCCTTTTCTTTTTCTCAGAACCCATTCCTCATTATTTAATTGGTATAAATTGGCTTCTAGGTCAGGAACCGAACTTTAAGTTACATATTGGTACCCCCCCTCCGCCCCAGAACTTTGTGAGAGCTGTCTACTGAAATGTTAGGAGATGGAGCTTGCTTGGGGTGGAACTGAACCAGAGGAGCTAATCCTGTAAGTAAAAGGAGGGACTGAGGGACCCCCAGCAGCTGCCAAAGCTCTGTTGATTCAGGGAATACCCTCCTTCCTTCCGTGCACTGTAAGTATTATGCCACCTCTGTCTTGTTAAAAAAGAGAAAAAGAAAAAGGGGACACTAAATTCAGTAAAGTCACCATATAGACACTTTATTTTAATTTCAGGTTGCCCCTCTGTTAAAACATCTGGTCCCCCCCTGGGTGCCACTGGTGTAGTAGATTTTTTCTCTTATCTGCTCTGGTTTAAAGGATTCTGTCTGACAACCATAGTCTCTACCTCCTTTCTGTCTGTCTTGTGTCTTTGTTTCTGGTCCTTTAAGACATGTGCAATAATGTGTTGATATTATAAATTTTTTCTTGGGAATGATCTTAGCTGAATGTGTGTCTAAATGATGATGTTTTATCATAAAAAAACTGGTATCTGAATGGGTTTATGAAGCATTGCACAATCTTGCAGTTAAAAGTCGGGTTTAGGTCATTGTTTAGTTTAAGATTTCAGGTAATTCATGCCAGAGAACTTAAATACTTAGGATGGAAAACTGAAGAACTCTACTTCCAAGTTGGCAAGTAACTTCCCAATCATTCACTTTTTTTTTTTTAACCAATTTTGAATTCGGTAGCCAGAGAAAATGTCACTGTGTGTACCAGTGCATTAATTTGGACAAGGATAGTAAACCATAGTATGGTATCTGTTGACAAAATAAGATGTAAAGACATAAAATTTTGTGAATTGTATCTTGAACTTGTATCATAATTTTCAACACCCCAACTGGAAAATTATGGTTAATATGCCTTAGGCCTGAGGTGTCTGCTCAGAATAGCATTTTTTTTCCTGCTCCTTCCAGACCTCAGCCATGACTCATGTTGAAATGCAAATGAAAAAAGCCTGCAAGCTTAGTAGGAGACTGATTTGATGCCTAACGGAAAAAAAAAGTAAATTGTATGGTATTTACTAATTACTGGCCAGTCATTTTTTCTAGGACTCTTATTGTTTTCCTTAGATACTTTATTATTTTTGAGCTCATGATTCTGAGCATACAGACCTAGGTTAATGTTTTTCTGATCAGTTCTATCTTTGACCAACTGTGGACTTTTTGAAACATTGCAATAGATATTTAACCTGTGAAAAACTACAAGGCCTTTACTATTATTATGTGTGCACAATTTTGTTATGTGTTGTCTGTCTATATAGACATATATCCGTATATCATATATATGATACACAAATTAACATATATAAGGAGCGCTCATTAAAAAAAGTGCTCATAAAAACAAATTTTAAAAAGTGGATCCAAAGATCTTTAGTTCACGTGGTTTAAATGTTTCAATTTAAATCGGATAAACAGATAAAAATAAATGTTTTTAAATTTAAGCTTACAAATTTTTCTAGGTGTTCAAAAATCTAATAAAATATTAATATCTACAAAACGTCTAATGTGCCTTGGTTCTAGAACATTTTCTTCAACATAAAAATGGTTTACACTGTTCAATACATTTCTCTAATATTTTGATAAATAAGTAAAGTAAATTTGATATGGGATTACTCATTCGTGAGTACTTTTGTTAGAAATCTGATTCATTTACTAAGGTCTGTATAAGTTTTTACTAAACTCTATATAAGGTTTTAAAAATCAGTCATGTGTTAATGAGACAAAAATTTTTTGAAACATAAGTTTACCCATAACATTGTGTTTATTAAGTTTTATTTTTTCTAGAGCAAGGAACCATAAAAATTAAAAAACTTATTAAATCAGAACTGTTATTTTAGAGCATTGTACTGCCATTTCTTTAAAAGCTAAACTTGGTTAATGTAGAAACATCAATGTAATTGTGATGCTATTAATGTTTTCATATCTTACAGGTATGCAAGTCTGTAAGGTAGAAACTTTAAAAGAGCATTATATCAAGCTCGTGTTCTGAAGTTGTATGGTAAAAAAATATATTGGAGATTTATTTACCTGTTATCAATAAGATATGTAAAGTTTTATGTTACTTTTTACATTGTGGAACAATTTAAATGTATTTTTAAGTTAATGAGAGCCTAATCTATGTAAAAGTTGAAAACTTTCAGGCTTTCTTTAATTCATGTTTTAAATGTGATATCATATGGTGTTAGCTAATGTTCATGAGACCACAAACAATTTATGTAAACTTTGTCAATGTTGCTTTTAATTTTTACTTTTTAATAAAAAAAAACCCCATACCATTATTGTCATCTGGTAATAACAAAAGGGTAATCAAAGCAATATAAACAAATACTTTAGGATTATACTCCTAAACAAAAACACCTAAAAAAACAAAACTGCCTTCTCAATAATTCATGACTTCATTGATCATTTCTAGTTAGAGACACTTGGTAGCAGAGTAATATTATCTCCTTTTGGTACACAGTGACCCAGTTCTGTTCTTTACTTTGTTTTAAATCAATTTCTTCTGCATCATCTGATGAGAGGTTCATATACTTCTTAAAACCAATGATTGAGCCCTCAACCTGCACATTCACTTGCTCATAGAGCCAAACCTGAAATTGGGAACTATTTTGCAAGTGTCTGAAGATGAAGTTGATGGGTTACACCTTCACTGTCTGTACATTTTGACCTTGGCCACAGTACACTAAAATGGAAGTTCACAAACACCACAATGACCTAGAGGCTCCTCACATAGAAACTTACAGATCTGGTATACTGTTTTCTAGAAACCCTTCCAAATTATAAAGTAATTCTAATAATCCATGTTTATCATAATTTTTCCTACCAAAAACCAATCCTGAGTATGAACTATTAGTTTCTTAAGGAGTAGATCTTCCCAGACCCCCAAACAAAAAAAAAATAAAGATCAGCTTTAGAACTAAAATGCTTAAGATTTATAAAGAGCCCTGCCTTACCTGAGATAAGGCTGTGTGTCCCATCTTACTATATGTGAGAATGACTATGAAACAAGTACGTCAGATAATATTTCTTTAAAGTTATGTTAAAAACATAAAAAATGTCAAGATTCCTAGGATCTCAAACAGGGGATATAATGTAATACTCAGCCAAAAAATTTAGGGTAGCTATTACACGAACTAAGTATTTTTACTTTTGTTAATTTTAGTTGAAATTTTCTTATAAGTTCTCTAAAGATTCCCTGTTAGTGTTTTACAAATGTGTTGCTTTAAGAACACAACATGGGTTTATTCAAGATAATAAGTCATCACCTACAATACAGACAGAATAATACAGATCCCAATTAATAAAAAGATAATTATAAAGTTATAGACATTAAAGTCCAGTGCTCTTAATATAAGGCTGTTAAAATTAATTTGCTGGATGTTTAAGATTAGGATTTAAAATTAAAGTTAAATGAAAAGGGCCAAGAAAACCAATATTTGGCTCTTACCCTCTGAGTCAATCTGAATCCAGGGAACAGGGGACTTCTCTAAAGAGCTTTGCAACTCTGAGCCACATAACCTCCTGATCAGGGAGATTAATGAGACCACTGGAGAACAGAAAGCCAATCAGTGCATTTGTTATGAAGAGGAGAGTCATCAGAGAAAGGAGATATCCCTGATGCTTCTGAGGGAAGATAAATGGTCAAGCAAGACCTGGACCCACCTAGCGCAAATGTCACTAGCAGAATTGAAAATGTGCTCTCATTTTTCCAGAATTGACTCCCATAAAGCTCAGCTGACTGTTAACAATAGATAGAAACAAAAGTCCGTTTGACTGCTTCATCTTAAACACTTTGGAAAGACAGTTAAGACGAAAATTCAGCCATTCCTGGGCATTTTAAATAATAATAATAATAATAATAATAATAATAATAATAATAATAATAATATTTTAAGGTATGCACTTTATTTTAGCCTCCCAAAATAAGTAAGACTGGAGGCTACAAAGAAGGATTCTCAGACAGGAATGCCTGATACTTATAAAAAGAGACTATCAAGAAGAGCTGCCAGAGGCAGAAATTTTTAATTTAAGGCCTGCAGATATTCCTAACCAACACAGGTAGGCTTGGTGTTTGCTAGTACGATTATCCAGCCCTGAGTAACAGAATTAAAGGTTTCTCTATTAGACGCAGAGGTCATACTAGAAAAAGGATTTTACAAGATCAGATGACATTACATTGTTAAACTGTATCTTATGGGGAAGGACAACTGTAACACTAAAAGTTAAATATTAATTTGATAGTCCTGATAACTGGGGATATTAAAGACTGGTGAGGGAACTTCTATACACTAACATGTTCCGGCTGCTGCAACATTTATTCAGTACTCATGGTTTTTGTTTCTCTCATAGAAGAACCCATCCCCAGATGACTTTACAACCTGTTCTTCCCCAACCAGACTTCAATCCGAAATGACTTCTAAAAGGCAACTCATGTCCCCCAACTGACTTATAAAAGGCAACTCATGTCCCTCACGCCATGCCCACTCACTTCACCCTGTCTCAGGTCAGAAGAAGAAATAATGATTGACGCCACTCTTCTTACAACAATGGAGAGAAAGATAAGTAGACTATCAATATAAGTAATTAATTAAGTCTGGTAAAATCAGGGAGATCGGTTTTGGGTAAGTTCTAAAAATTTGGAGAATCTTACCTGAGGGATTAAAATTTCCTCAGTGCTCTTCCCCTAATCTATTAAAGATTTGAAAGGGACACAGAGAAAAGGGGGAAATGATAGACCCAACCTGATCTTTTATTAAAATTGAGAGCCATCTTGCCACAAAGCCATGAAAAGGTAATTTTGGCTTTACCATAAATTACTGCAAATTCTGAACCTGCTTGAAATGCCTGCCCGTGCCTTGAACTCACGCATGCCCGGCTCTCTGACCAGATAGCAGCCCTCTCTGAAACTTTAGTGACACATCATAAATATTTGCCTTCTCTGGCCAGACAACATCCCTCTCTGAGGCTCTAATGGTCCTCTGAATTCTGATGTAGGGACAGCAAAAAAAACCTAAACTACCATTAGTGTGATGCTTGTCAGAGTTCTGTTATCTGTAACACCCCTTTTGTGTAACTTTCTGGGCTATAAAGCTGGGCTGTAGGAAAGCTGGGGTTGCTGTCTTGTTCCGGCTGTTTTGGGAGGGGAGGCAGCATGAAAGGTAGAAATAATAAGATTAATTTAATATGATTTTAATTAGAGTCAGTGGTCTTTTCTTGTGTCGTGGTCTAACAATTAACACTCCAAAAACATGGAGCTCTGACGGCCTAAAGACTTCTTGAGGAACTTCCTCTGAGGTTGGGCACTTGAAATATATGTTGTTGTAAGGAGCTTTAGCTTCCTTTCTAGTGAGACCATCAAAGATGGGTTTGAATCTATGTGACCTGGAGGACATGGTTTCTTGTATTCTAATGAACATAAGGCAGCAGTGCTGAATTTTCTCTTTGTAGGTAAACTGTGGCCACTGGGTGCTAAGTGTCTCCCCGTGTGGACTGTGAAGCCATTTTTTCATGCTCCACTTTTCGTGGTGTTTCGTGCTGCTGCACTGGGAGTTTGGTATTTGCTTCATGAAATACAAAGAGTTCAACTGGGACCCAGTTTTGGAGGGAGTTCTGTCACTTGTGGTGGGTCAGGGTCTGCAGGAGAATGCAACAACCAGGTTATATCTCACAGAGCTTGCCCCCTTGTACATAGAAATCTGACTCTGAACTTTGCCCTGGAACCTCTCCATGTAACAAGATGCCTTTACATAGAAGGTTCTGCTGGATGCACAATGTCAGTCACAAGCCATTTGGAAGGCAATGGCAAATCCTCATGGCCACACCACAGATGTATTATCACACACCTGCCCACCACTGCAATAGGCCCACTACTCAGCAGGCTCCAACTTACTGGCATCTTTGTTCTACACCATTTTCATGAAACTCGGTCAATCATGGCATTCTCTTGTACACTAATGATCAGTAACAAGACATCCAAAGGTTCTCTAGTGCCACCTGATTATTGGAATTTCAAAAATTTCATTGTATTTATCTAGCCATTTTTCATGGATGAAGTTGGAGACACTGTGGGTTTCAGTTCATTCAGGAACCATTAAATGGTGAGGAAGCTCATTTCAATGAAAGCTCTGGAGAACTCTCACAGGCAAGTCTTCCCATAGAGTCTTCAAAAGGTCGCATGAAGCCAGGCCCATTGAGGTCTTCAATGTGACGTCCAAGGGTGTTCTGATTCTCAACTATGGCTGCCAAATCTTTCAGAATAAAATCATGTGATATCCTAGCTGAGATTCCAAGGCTCTGTGGAAAGCCACCCTGTCCTTGATCTCAGTTTCCAAGGGCGAATCCCATGCGTGGCCTCCTAAAATCTGAACACAGTTCATGGCAATATTTCTCTGAGATCAGTTCCAGAACTCAGACTTTAAGGGGAATCACACCAGAGTTCAAGCCCAGGTAGACCCAGTCATCACTTCCAACCGCCACACAAATGACCACAATTAAAACCAAAGCACTCCCACAAGGCCCTCATCTTCTTCCATATAGACACTCATCATAACCTGTGGTTCGAGGTTTCCATGAGGGGATCAGTCCAAGACAGTGTACAAAGTAACCTCCCTTGCCCCTCATTTGCCTAAAGTCAGGGTTGCCTGGACACCCTTCCTGAGAACCAGGAGTGATCAAATAGGCCTGCCATAAATACTGCTCTGCTTCCCGAATTTGAGGCCTCCTGACTCTCGGGTGTATATTCTTTATGTGAATTGGAATCATGAGAAAACCCAAGCACCTATGGGCTATCTTCTGCAGGGTTTGAAGAACTCATTTGACACAAAGGATCCCTATTTTCAATTGATGGAGGTCAGGAACCTTACAGAGGAAGGCGAGAGACTTCGTCCACAATGACTGCTTTTTTGGCCATTTTGGTTTTGGAAGCACACATGTAATCTTTCTTTAGATCCATCAGGTTCTGAGAATCTATGCAACAGCCTCACACATTGCCACGAGTCTGATGCAGACACATCCCTTTCCAAAGCAATTAAGCAAAGAGCTACAGGTGATGCCCATTAATTTCCATTGAAAACCATTTTTTCAGGCTTCACAAAGGGGTGGACTGAGACAATGACGTTTCAGGGCAACAGAACAATAGGTAAGCAAATGGCCCAAAGCAGGGTTTCTCGAATGATATCTGAGTTTTCTGAGATGATCCCATTCCCTTCAGCTATCCAGTACGTGGCCATGTCACAGAGCCTGGAGGTGGTACATATTGTGGACACCAAACCATGAGCCTATTCTGGAGAGTGGCCCGAATTCAAGAAGAAAACAGGAACTTAGGAAGATAGTAGTTGTTGCCCATCTATAAGGCAAGCCACAGTCCATATATAAATTGGGCAGGATGAATGCTGTGAAGCTTTCTACAAGACAGGAAACATCCATTGATGCATTCTTTTTTCTAATATCTACAACCACAGACACAGTGGGATAAACAGACATAAAAACACTCGCCTTATCAAAAGACTTACTAGAAACGATCCAATCCAAACCAAACAAAGCGACTTTCCTACCTATTCCCAGATCATGAGAAAAAACCACAGACTCACACGCACACCCACAAAGTCACCGTCTTCCCCCAAGTAGGTCTGTAACTATCCGGAGTGTCCTCTGACTGATGGGCCATACTATGTTCCCCCAAAATGGGCTATCCTATCTCAGATCTGGTCTCCTTGCCAACAATGTGAAGTTGTCAGGTGCCAGTGGTGAGCCACTACCTGCTTTCTCAGGAAAGGCCCCTCTTCAGAGCTCTCTTGGCATTTGGCCATCTTCACATCAGTAGTTACCAAGAAAGACTGACTCTGTCCTTGGTAAATCCAATCATGTGAGACCACTGGGACTGGGACTGGGACTGCCTCTGGGTGCCTGGCTTTTCGGATCCCAAGTTCAGAGAGTTCCATCACCAAGAAAGTGATGTAGGTCACTTCCTTCTGGAACTGAATGAGGTCACTGCCTAGGCAATCACTTTTTCCTAACATTTGCTTCCAAGTGTCCCAATAGATGGAGGCTGCCCCTACTTCCTGTGACACTTTCACAAGTTAGAATGGTATATCAAACATAGCACCCGGAAGCAGCTCTCCACACAGGCCTGGTTTGGTCCATCTTCTCTACATTAAGAAGAGAGAGATTGCTTCAGACACACCCATTCATCCTGACCAGGTTGTTTGTCGTGGAAGATGACTTTTGCTCTCTCAGGTCCTTCATAGCTTCCTCTATCTTCCCCTGGGTTCATTTCTGCATGGACCTTTGAGGTTCTCAGCAGGTGGAAGGTCTCTTATGTTCCTGTATTGTAAGACCAACTCTGTCCCTGCTCTTCTGTAAAGTTAGATGGAGGGCAAAGAGTATGGTTAGGGTTAATAACATGTTTGATTTGGGTTAGGAATCATTCTGCTGGATGAATAATGGTATTGGGAACCTGAGATATTTGTAAGTATATATAGAGGTGAAATATATGTATGAAAACAGAAATCTAGGTAAGATTTGAAGCCCAGAAGGGCATTGGATCCTTGATTGGGATACTTAGCTTTGAATTATGTTCTGCACATGTGTCTCAGATAAATCTATACACAATGGTATAGGACCTTGTACTTGGATGATTGAATGTCGAAGAGAACATTCAGTCTAAAAAGGATAGTTGGTAGGATTAGGAAGATAGTTGGTAGAATTAGAAAAAAAGAGTGAGTATAGGATTTGAAAAAAAAGTTCTTTAGCAAAAGGGTTTCAGGTAGAGAGAAAATGTAAATGTCAGCACATGTGAAGAGTTGGTCACAATGATGAATTGGGGAAAATATGTAGGAAAGCAGATATCAATAGAGACATAGGAAATCAGGGAAATGATAAAGTGATTGATTGGATTAGACATTTTCAGCAGGCTTGAAGTTGAATATATAATCTTAGAAAGAAACACATATGTAGTCACCAATAGGATTGACATTTGAGAGCATTAGCCAACCTGGACACGGGTGATTTTTATAATCCATACTCATATTCCATTTAGGCTTTGGTACAATCGTAAGTGTGACTTTGCATTTTCTTGCCAGAATATTACTGTGATAAAATGTATATGTAGATCAGGTGACATGAGTATTTCTTGCACCATTTCTGGGAGCAATATTTTGAAGAGGTATAAATTAGTATTGGGGGCACAAATAGGTGTACCATGTGTGTATGAATATAGAGAGAATGATTGAATAGACCATACTGTGAATAAATAATATAACTTGTTCCAACTTTACAAATTGGAATAAATTTATATCTCAAAATACATAGCAAATCTTATATTGATATACATACATTCATTCCAACCAGTTATACATCTAATGGTAATATTAGGGTTGTAGTTTATCATAAATTCTGTGTGAGTTTTGCTTCAAAATTGATTAGGGAAATCGAAAATAATGTATTTGGAAAGAAGTCTCATGAAATGAGCACTCAAAAACAAGTAGGAATATATGTGTTCTGAAGCAGGAAGTGATTGAATGTGTTACAAATGTCTTTAAATTTGTGAACTTGTGGATGAAATGTACATTTTATGATGTACAAAAACTGAAGAAATAGAAATGTACCAGTGTTGAATAAAATTGAACATCAAAATACACATCATGTCCCATAGGAATCTAGTAGCATTGATGTTAAAGTGGGTCAGTTACTGTAGAAATATAAGGATTTGTTTGCACCATTCACTGAAGTAAGTTTTCAGTACTAGAAAACAAATATGTATTTCAGGTGGATGAATGTTTCTGAAAATAATCTTATGAAAAGTTGATTATAAAACCACATACATGAACATTAGTGAATTTAGGGAGTGTATAATAAGACACATGTATTTCATATTTTGAAAAATCTAGAGTGTATATATATATATATATATATATATATATATATATATATATACACACAAATACATTGGAAAGTAGAAAATATATGCCAATCAAAATTCATCATGAAATATATATCATCCACAGATCCAAAAATATTAATTTTACTGAACATGGATTTATGTATAATGTTGCCCAACTAAAAAGCTCACTCATAGTTTGAATTTTCAGTTCCAAAAGCATTTAGGAGGAGTGATTTCTTCTCATACTTTGTATCTGCCAAGTTAGCCACCTCACAAAAATGTACATGTATTCCAGGTAGGATTTTGTATGTGCATATAAAAATACATGTGCTGAATTGGCTACAGAAAATGGGAGACAGGAATTCACATGTGTGTTAACTTTAAAAACACATGGAGAACAATTTCAAGAAAAAAATTGACAAGATTTATAACTCCTACCCTATATCATGGAAAAGGCAAGACCAACTATTCACCATGCCTCCTCTGAACTGCTTGTATTTCTATTCTGTTTGGGTTATTTTTCTCCATCATATTAGGATTAGTAGTCAGAGTCTAGTAGGGTATGGGTTAGTGTCAGAGTTTCAGTATTTCGAATGAAAAATTGCAAAATGTATCCAATGTGTATGTAAATATGTGCTACACAAAAATCTTCCCACTCTTATCCAGAACAATGTCTTGACAATACCTTCGCCCCAAGTAAGAAACAATTAGAGGAAAAGAGTTAGAAATTCCGTGAATACATATCTGGAATGGAAAACAATCAGGAGTTCACAATCTTGGAAGTGGTAGAGGAGTTTACAAAAGTAAGGAACAGGGTAAACACTCCACAAAAATGGAATTCTGCTGGCCTAGAGACTTCTTGGGAAACTCTCTGTGAGGTTGGGCACTTGAAATATATGTTGTTGTCAGGAGCTTTAGCTTCCTTTCTAGTGAGACCATAAAAGCTGGGTCTGCATCTATGTGACCTGGTGGACATTGTTTCTTTTTTTCCCAATGAACATGAGGCAGCATTGCTGAATTCTCCCTTTGTAGGTAAACTGTGGCCCCTGGGGGCTAAATGTCTCCCCATGTGGACTGTGAAGCCATATGGTCATCCTCTATTTTCGTGGTGTTTTTTGCTGCTGCACTGGAAGTTTGGTACTTGCTTCACGAAATACAAGGAGTTTAAATGGAACACAGTACGGGAGGGAGTTCTGTCACGTGTGGTGAGTCAGGGTCTGCTGGAGAATACAAGAACCAGGCTTCTATCCCACATAGCTTGCCCCCTTGACTATAGCAACCTGATTTTGAACAGCGTCCTGAAACCTCTCCATATAACAAGATGCCTTTACATATAAGGGTCTGCTGGTTTGACCATGTCAGTGACAAGCCATTTGGAAGCCAATGGCAGATCCACATGGCCCCACCACAGATGTTTTATCACACACCTGCCCACCATTGCTCTAGGCCCACTACTCAGCAGGATCCAACTTTCTGGCATCTCTGTTAAACACCATTTTAATGAAAACCAGTCAATCAAGGCACTGTCTGGTATACTCATTGTTGGAAAAAGTATAAACGGCAGCCATACCCCAGAGAAAAACCCCAACATGGCGCCTAAGGACTTCTTCTTCCTACCTTCTTCTTTTCTGAAGTGGCGCGAAAAGTTCCCGCCGGGTGAACTCTCCCACTGGTGCCAATTTCAAATCTCGCTGGCGGGGAACCTTAGCCCCAATGAGAACTAACTCCTGGGCTCCGGAGCTGATATCTGAAAGAACTTGCCAATAAACGGGTTGCCTGCCATTTATCTAAGTCCTTTCATCTCCTCCTTAGTTCTATATAAGCACACAGCTTTTTGCAATAAAATTGGAATTCTCCCGGCGAAGTGCCTTTGAGTGGGGAGTTCTTTCATTTTGGTGCCCCGTTTGAGGATACGGGTGAGCTCTTTCCAACAAGAGCCCCGTCCCCCGTTCCGCCCAGACACTCCGTCCTGGTCCGCTCTTTTCAGACGCCAGCTTCCTGCACTCACCACTGATCTGATGTATGTAAGCTTCCCCTGACCCCGGCTCGCCAACTTCCTTCGGGCTACCGCTAGTTTTGTGACCCTGATCGTCCAGCACACTCTAGACGCCCGGTAGGGGAGAGGGAATTCCTCCCATCAAGACCTTTACTGGTCACAGTGGACCCTCTAGTGATCCGTTTCCCTTTGGGGCATGAGGGTTCTGAGTTTACACTAGAGGCTCTGTGGTTTTTCCTCCTTTGCTGCCACTGCTGCTGCCGGCTAGATTTGCTGTTTCCTGCAGGGCTGCTGTGTCTGGCTGAAGCTGCCTCTCTGCTCAGGGAAAACTGAACTCCCGTCCTAGAACTGCATTCTGCTGGAGCTGGAGTTCTGTTTTCATTACTGACTTCTTCAGCTGCGTTCGAAAACTTTCCTGACGTCAGGTTGCCCATGGCTCCAAACCCATTGGGTCTTCCAGATCGCACTTCACTGGTGACGACCAGGTAGTACCCTCTGTATTTCCTCGCGACAGCTGGTCATTTTGGGGACACCCACGTGACCCCCATTCGCCCTGAATTTCCTGGAAGCCGTTCCAGCTCGGGTTTTCTCTTTGTCTCTCTCGCTTACTCTTATTCTCTCTCTCTCTCTCTCTCTCTCTCTCTCTCTCTCTCTCTCTCTCTCTCTTCCATCTCTCCCTGTGACAATGGGCACCTCTTCATCTGTACCTGAAGCCTCACCTCTCAAATGTTTAATAAAAAATCTGGCCACACTCTCCCTCACACCAGACATCAAGCCCAAACTTTTAATTAAATTCTGTACCCAAGATTGGCCTCCATATCCACTGGATAATGGCAATCATTGGCCTCCAGAAGGCTCCTTAGATCCAAACCTCCCCTGGGACCTTTTTAACTACTGCCAGCGTCTGGAAAAGTGGAGGGAGATTCCCTGCATTGAAGGTATTAGCCTTCCCACACAGCACCTTGTCTCTGCTCCTCCTGCCCTCCCCGTCAGGTCCTCCTTGCTTGCAATCTCCTCTCTTTCCCTACTTCTACTTCTGACTTCACAGATTCTTCCTCATTCAACCCAGCAGATGAACCCCCACCTTCTTCCCAGCCCCATCTGCCCCTTCTCTTCTGCAATACCCTCCTCATCCTCTGCCTGATTCCATGGATCCTCAGCCTTCCATTTTATCCCCGTCCCCTCCGTCCTCTTCTGCCTGCTCCACTTCCTCCTCTTCCAAAGAGACACTCCCTTCCCCTCCCTCTCCTTCCTGTCCTCCGCCTGCCTCTCTCAGTCCTCCTTTTACCAGGTCTAAAGGACTCCTTCCCACCCCTAAGACAATCGCACCCCTTCGTGAGGTAGCTGGTCCTGAGGGTGTCATCAGAGTCCATGTGCCCTTCTCCAGGTCAGACATTACTCAGCTAGAGAGCAAGTTAGGCTCAATCACCACTAAACCCACCACTTACATTCGGGAGTTTCAATGGGTCCTGCAAGCATATAGCCTCACTCATCATGCCATATACATGCTCTTGGCCAATACACTTCTCCCCGAGGAAAGGCAATGTGTCTGGGAGCTAGCCCAAGCCCATGCTGATGAAAATCATAGGACCAATCCTGACCACCCCACGGGCTCTCATGCTGTCCCAGAGCAGGAACCCTATGGGATTACAACACCCCTGAAGGCTTACAGACTCATGACCTTTTTACATCCTGCCTCTTGGCGGGCCTGAAAAAGGCGACCCACAATGCTGTTAACTTTAAAAAGGTGCAGGAGGTCATTCAAAGGAAGGAGGAAACACCTTCAGAATTCCTGGATAGACTAACCAAGGCCCTTCAACACTGCACATAACTCGACCCAGAAACCCCTGATGGCCGTCATCTCTTAATGACATATGTTCTGGCCCAAAAATACTCTGACATTAAAGCCAAGCTTAAAAAGCTTGAACAGGGCCCTGCTACTCCTCAGACCGAAATCCTCGCTGTCTCTTTAAAGGTTTTTCATGGTAGAGAGGATGAAAGTGAATGTCGTAGGAAGAGAGCTGAAAATGCCAAATTCCAAATGTTGGCCCAGGTCATTCAGAGAAGGCCATCACCACGCCGTCCCAATGTGACACCCCCTGGAGCTTGCTTCAAATGTGGTAAGGATTGTCCTTCGCCGAGAACACCCTACAACCCCTGCCCAACATGCCATCAAAGGAGACACTGGGGGGAAGACTGCCCAACAACCCGGAAGGGAGGTTGGTCAGCCACCCGGCAACCCCAGCCTCTCCTGGGCTTGGCAGAGGAGGAATGATGGAGCCCTGGGCCTTCCCTCCAGATTATTACCATCAAGAATCAAGAACCTAGGGTCACCTTCCTGGTGGATGGACGCTTCATTACCTTCCTTTTGGATACTGGTGCCACTTTTTCGGTCTTGAGAGAGTATTGGGGTTCTACCACACCCTCAAAAACTCCTATTGTCGTGGTAGGAGGTAAACATATTTTCCCTCAAAATCCCTTTTGTCCTTCACTCACTCCTTTCTCGTTATGAGCCATTGCCCCATTCCCCTTCTGGAAAGGGACATACTCTCACTATTAAAAGTCACCATTCACATATCACCCCACACCTCTCCTACCTCTCATTTCCTCATGATGTTCCTAGGGGCAGATACACCTCCTCCATGCACTCTCCCACGACTATCTAAACCAGTTAACCCTGAGTTTTGGGACACAACTACACCCTTTATGGCTAAATGCAGTCCTTTTCATATTGTCTTACTGGAGCCTTCAAGATATATTAGTCAACCATGATATCCACTCACAACCACAGCCTTCCTCGGATTAGAAGCCATCATCCAGGATTTATAATTAAAGGGGTATCTTAGGCCTACACACTCTCTTTTCAACACCCCCATTCTGGCAGTTAAGAAACCTAACGTGTCCTACAGGCTGGTTCTAGACCTTCCCCTTGTCTACTCCTCTGTGGTCCCCATCCACCCGCTAGTGTCCAACCCTTACACCCTCCTCTCTCAGATCCCTGCCACTACTACCCACTTCTTGGTTCTAAATTTGAAACATGCATTCTTTTCTATTCCCTTGTTCTCAGAATCTCAGGATATCTTTGCTTTTACTTGCACTGACTCTCACACCCGCCATTCTCATCAGCTTACCTGGACTGTCCTCCCACAGGGATTCAGGGATAGCACCCATCTCTTTGGCCAAGTTCTTGCCCAGGACCTCACATCCTTTCACCCGACCTGTCCTGACTCTACTCTCCTTCAATATGTCGATGACCTTCTTCTATGTAGTCCCTCTGGGAACACTCTCAATCCCACACTGCACAGCTTCTTAATTTCCTAGCAGACAAGGGAAATAGGAAGTCTCCCCACAAGGCCCAGGTTTCCCAGTCTTCTGTCACCTTTCTTGGTTTTTGCCTTACACCCAGAACAAAGGAAATAACACTGGATAGGAGGCAACTCCTCTCTGATCTTCCAGTGCCCCATACAAAAGCCAAAATACTATTATTCCTAGGACTAGCAGGTTATTTTAGGGCCTGGATCCCAAATTATTCTCTTCTATACAAATCCTGTATGAACTAGCAAAGGGACCCCCTAGTGAATCTCTTGCCTCCTCCCCAAACTACCACTTGCGCAGGCTTCAGCAACTTGTCTTAAAGGCACTTGCCCTTCACCTTCCTGATCTTTCAAGACCATTTCATGTATATGTCCATGAAAAAGGGAGGCAAGAACTTGGGGTCTTAGGTCAAAACTATGGGCCTACATTTGCACCTGTGGCATATTTGTCCAAGCAAATTGACCCTACCATCCGTGAGTGGGCCCCTTGCTTAAGAGCTCTGACTGCTGGACAAATTTTACACAAAGAAGCCTCTAAGCTTACTTTTGGGGCCCCTTTAACTATCCACTCCCCACATCACTTGAAGGATCTTTTAGCTTATAAGGGCTTTCAAACCCTTCCTCCATCCAGAGTTCTGTCACTCCTCACTTCCTTTCTGGAAAACCCTAACATTACTTTCCTCCCCTGCTCTGCACAGAACCCTGCCTCACTGCTCTCAATGACTCCCACGTCTAACACACCAACTCATAATTGGTTGGAAACCTTAGATGATTTCCTCCCCTGTCATTCTTCCATTTCTGAGAGACTACTAGCCAAGCCTGACCTTATCTGGTTTACTGATGGCAGTTCCTTTAGGCAGAATTGCACTCATTACTTTGGATACACTGTAGTTTCAGCCACTGAGATTATAGAGGCCAAAGCTCTGCCTTCAGGAACTACCAACCAGCAGTCTGAACTTATAGTAGCCACTCGTGCCTGCCTTCTAGCACAAGGAAAATCCCTAACCCTTTATACTGATTCAAAATATGTCTTCCATATCTTATCCCATGCTGCAATATGAAAGGAGCGAGGCCTACTTACCACCAAAGGTAATGTGATCACTAATTCGGCTCTTATAACCAATCTGATAAAGGCCTCCCACTTACCCACCCAGGTGGGAGTTGTCCATTGTAGGTCTAATTAGAAGGACGTCTCTCTTATCACTGAGGGCAATGCCAAAGCTGACCAGGCGGAACAAATGGCTGCTACCACTTCCAATGATGGACCCCCTGGGGGACATATAATGGCCACTTTAGACAGCTCATCTGAAGCCCCTACTTCTTCCAGTAAGAACAAGGATCTCTTCAAGTTCCTTCATACTCTATTCCTTTCCAATTCTCAGTCTTTGACCCTCTTTTTACAGAGCTTCTTCTCGCTCACCCTCTCTGACAAAGCCATGCTACAGAATATAGCCTCTAATTGTCAGATCTGTCAGTGGACCAACACTTATACTCCTTTAAGGCCCAAACCTTTTCCTTCCCACCAAGCCCGGGGACACATTCCCACTGCTGACTGTCAGGTAGACTTCACCAACATGCTCACAGTATGGTGCACTAAATACCTCCTTGTCTTTGTGGACACTTTCTCTGGTTGGATTGAGGCATTTCCCACTTCCAATAAAACGGCTTCCACTGTAGCTTTAATCTTACTGACAGACATCATCCCCAGGTTTGGTATGCCCACTTCTCTACAATATGACAATGGCCCTGAGTTTATTTCTAGAATCACACAAAAGGTCTCTCAAGCCCTCTCCTTCAAGTGGCATTTCCACTGTCCATATTATCCACAAGCTTTAGGGAAAGTGGAAAGGGTAAATTGTACTCTAAAGGAAGTCCTTACCAAAATGACAATGGAATTAAACTTAGACTGGGTCAAACTCCTTCCCTTGGATTTGCTTCGAATCAGAACTCTCCCTAAAAACCATCTTTACTGTCTCCCTTTGAGATAATATATGGAAGACCTCTTATACCACCTGGGTTGGTCATTTCACAAGGACCTCTCACCCGAGATTTGTCTTTGCCTCTTTTGTATCATCTCCGCTCGGAACTCTGAAAATATCAGGACTGGCTTCATCCGGACCCAGTGTCCTCTCCAAACACTCCTCCCTTAACACCTGGGAGTCTAGTATATTATAATACCCCAGAGGAGAAAGGGACTCTTGCCCCAAAATGGGAAGGCCCCTATCCTGTCATTCTCTGTACCCCCACTGCCGCCAAACTCTCCTTACCAGACAACCATCTAACTCCCTGGATTCACATTTCTAGGTTGAAGCCATATCACCAGGAGGCCCCACCTGCTGACGACAGGACCAACCCAGAGGAACTCCAAGAATCACCTCCTGAACCTCCCATTAACTCCTGCTCTCCACACTCATCTCACCCATTTAAGTTGCGGCTCACACGGTGTTCCATGCAGCCCAATTCCTCTTAAAAAAGTCACAATGGGCTCTCTCAACACCCTAATCTTCTGTAACTGCTTGTTTTTTGTGCTCTGCTTATTTTCTGTGCTCTATCGGGACTGGTCTTTACCCTCCTCTCCTACCATGTATTTATTCACTCTTCAGGAACGATACTCAGAACATGGCATGTAGAAGGTCCGTGCAGTGGATGCAACTACTTGCTTCATCCACAACTGCACCTCTATTTCCCTAAAATTGTCACCTTCAAGGACCTTCGTCCCTGGTAGCTGGAACTGGCTTTTCATTTGCTTCCTTTTTGATCAAACAAAAGACTATTGTCATTGGTGGCCTGAGATATATAATGGGTGCCCCTATTGGTCATGCAGGTTCCATGATGAACATGGTAGCTATTCTTACCACTCACTTTGTTACCCTAAAGTGTGGACTTCTAGTTACCTAAAGTGGGATAAAGTCTCTTTATCTGATAACAATGGATGGTATACTTTAGATATACCTGACCCCAAGGCCAAACGTTGGGACTATGTTGAGTTTGCTGTCTATGCTCGGACAACCTCAGCCAGACCCACAGGGTGGATGACAGTTGGCCGCACCCTGATTATGCCACCTAAGGCAACCATCCAGGTAGTTGAACACATTAAGGAGTCAGAATCAAAACTTTTAGATCTTATCCATAGCTCATCCACAAAGGATTCAGACCCTTCAACCCCCTCAGGTCCCCCTGACACATGGCTCAATTTGTTACACCAATCTCTTCGATTATTAAACTCCACCCCTCTTTTTGTGCCTCCTTCTCAGTGCTTTCTCTGTGCTTCACTTAGTCCCATTAGCGGCAGGAAATATTTCAGCAAAAACCTACAATTTCTCTAAGAAAGGACAACCCCTACATGTGACACGTATCCCACTGTGGGAAAGTTATTTCACCAATACTTTATTTGCTTTCATCTGTTTCCACCTGCCAATAATGAATCCTTTACCCATTTGTTCCTTGAGCTTAAGCACCCATTCGAGCCCTGCATTTATGCAACCTGGACATTTCCTCTGGTGTAATGGGTCTTTAAGTACCTCAACGATCAATGTCTCTGGCACCTGTTTCTTGGTTACTGTAGTTCCTCAGCTGTCTTTGTATACTCCCACCGAATTCCGACAGTTGGCCCTACCTTCCTGAACCCGTAGGGCAGTCTTTCTGCCGGTTCTGGTAGGCCTCACTTTAACAACCTCAGTGGCGGGTCTCGGATTCTCTGGTGGAGCTATAGGTCATGCTCTATGGGCATTCAAAGACCTGCAACAAAAACTGCAGGAAGCACTCGATACCACTGCTGAGTCTCTGGGCTCCTTGCAGCGCCAGGTTACTTCATTGGCACAAGTGGCTTTACAGAACCAAAGGGCAATTGATCTTCTCACTGCAGAAAAAGTGGGTACATGCCTATTCCTCAGAGAGGAATGTTGCTCTTATGTTAATGAATCTGGGCTGATAGAAAAAAATGTTGTTAAATTGCAGGAATTATTGACCAAATTGCTCAAACCTAGCTCCTCCAATCCCATAACAGGGTTCTTCCAATCCTATCTTGCCATGTACTTACTACCTATCTTGGGGCCCCTTATTGGGATGCTCCCTTTTTTTGCTCTCTTGCCATGCATAATGAAGTTCCTTCAAACCCAACTGCAAAAAATTTCTAATCAAAATTTCAACCAGCTTTTGCTTAGGCACTACCATCCTCTGATGACCGATGAACCCCTAACATCTCCAAGAGAACAGTTCACTCAGTGATGAAGCTCACTACCAGGCACGATGGAATGCAACGTACATCAGACAGCGGGAGGCAACGAGCTTGGAGAACCTCTCAAGCTGCCATCCTGGATTCATGAGTCTTTATGACCTTCTAAGCTTCCTCATGGCCCTTGGCCTCTTCTATGTCAGTCCCCCAACATGGAACTTCTGCCAAAAATTGACCTTTGCTTTAATTTTTATCTTCATTCTGTTTTTATTCGCTCTGATCTTCTTCAAGTGCTGGTGACGCCATGACCAGGCAACGCTTCCAGTATTTCCTAGAGTCTCTGTTACAGGACCAGTAGCTGATACCAACAATCTCCTCCATCCAGGACTGGTTTCATGCCATCGACAACTTGTGGCATCAGGGAACTTTCATAGACTTTACCCCTACTGAAGTAGCTATCTATACCACTGGCTTTTATTTCTGGCTGCCATGATATCCCCAGACCTGGCTCCCGAGCATTTGTCCACTTTTCTTTCTAGGCCCCACAGCACCCCCACACAGCAGGCAGCAGCCAGAAATGACAAACAATGCCCCACTTTCTAAGAAAACAAAAAGGGAGGAATGTTAGGAAAAGTATAAATGGCAGCCATACCCCAGAGAAAAACCCCAACATGGCACCTAAGGACTTCTTCTTCGTACCTTCTTCTTTTCTGCAGTGGCGTTAAAAGTCCCTGCCCTTGTTAACTCTGCAGCCAGCGCCAATTTCAAATCTCACTGGTGGGGAACCTTAGCCCCAATGAGAATTAATTCCTGGGCTCTGGAGCTGATATCTGAAAAAACTTATTCTCAGAACATGAGACCAAATCACAAACCCACAACCACACCCACAAAGGCACCTCCTTCCCCCAAGTAGGTCTGTGACTATTCGGAGTGTTCTCTGACTGCTGGGCCATACTATGTTCCTCCGAAATGGCCTGTCTTGTCTCAGATCTGGTCTCCTTGGTCAACTCTGTGAAGTTGACAGGAACCAGTGGTGAGCCACTACCTTCTTTCTCAGGAAAGGCCCCTCTTCAGAGCTCTTCTGGCATTTGGACATCTTCAAATCAGTAGGTACCAAGAAAGACTGACCCTCTCCTTGGTAAATCCAAACAAGTGAGACAACTGGGACTGGGACTGGGACTGGCTCGGGGTGCCTGGCTTCCTGGATCCCAAGTTCAGAGAGTTCCAACACCAAGGAAGTGAGGTGAGGTCACTTCCTTCAGGAAATGAATGAGGTCACTGCCTTGGCAACCACTTTGTTTTAGCAGTTGCTTCTTATGGTCCCTTTAGATGGAGGCTGCCCCTACTTCCTGTGACCCTTTCATAAGTTAGAATGGGATATAATCCATAGGCTCTCAGGAACAGCTCTCCAAAAGGCCTGGTTTGGTCCGTCTCCTCTACATTAAGAAGACAGAGGCTGATTCAGACACCAAACTTCATCCTACCAGGTTGTTTTCCATGGAAGATGACTTTTGCTCTCTCAGGTCCTTCATAGCTGCCTACATCTTCTCCAGGAATCATTTCTGCACATACCTTTGAGGTTCTCATCAGGTGGAAGATCCCATACATTCCTGTATTGTAAGACCAACACTGTCATTGCTTTTCTGTAAAGTTAGATTGAGGGAACAGTGTATGGTTAGTGTTAATAACATTTTCAATTTTGATTAGGAACCATTCTGCTCGATGAACAATGGTATTGGGAACCTGTGATATTTATAAGAATATAGAGGTGAAATATATGAACGAAAAGAGAAATCTAAGTAAGATTTGAAGCCCAGAAGGTCATTGGGTTCTTGATTGGGATACTTAGCATTGAATTACGTTCTGCACAGATGTCTCAGATAAATCGATATACAATGGCATAGGACCTTGTACCTTGGATGATTGAATGTAGAAGAGAACATCCAGTCAAAAAGGGATAGTCAATAGGATTAGGAAGACAGTAGGTAGGTTTAGGAAGAAGAATGAATATAGGATTTGGACCAAAGTTTTTTAGCAATAGGGTTTCGGTTAGAGAGTGAATGTTAGTGATAGCACATGTGAAGATTCAGTCACAATGATGAACTGGGGAAAATATGTAGGAAAGCAGATATCAATAGACACATTACAAAATCATTCAAAGTGTAAAGTGAGTGACAGCTTTAGACGTATTCAAAGGGTTGAGTTTGAATATATAATCTTTGGAAGAAACAAATATGTAGTCACCAATAGGATTTTCATTTGAGATCATTAGGCAACCTGGACATGGATGTTTTTAGTAATCCAGGATCACTTTCCATTTAGGTATGGTACAATCATAAGTGAGAACTTTGCTTTTTCTGTTCAGAATATTACTGTGATAAAATGTATATGTAGATCAGGTTACATGTATTTGTTCCACCATTTCTGGGAGCAATATTTTGAAGACGTATAAATTAGTATTGGGGGTACAAAGAGGTGTGCCCTGTGTCTATGAATATAGAGATAATACATGAATAGACCATACTGTGAATAAATAATATAACTGGTTCCACTTTAAATAATGGATTGAATTGATATCTGTAACTAAGTAAGAAATCTTATATTGATATACAATCATTCTTTCCAACCACTTATACATTTAAAGGTAATATTAGGGTTATGGTTTATCATGACGGGTGTTTTGCTTCAAATATGATAAAGGAAATCGAAAATAATGTGTTTGGAAAGAAGTCTCATGAAAAGAGCAGTCAAGAAACATGGAGGAATACATGGGTTCTGAATCAGGAAGTGATTTGAAGTTAAACAAATGCGTATAAATTTGCTAAATTGTGGATGAAATATTTATATATCCTCTTGTGTGCATAAACTGAAGAAATAGTAATGTTCCAGTGTTGAATAAAAATGAACGTCAAAATGCAAATCATGTCCCATAGGAATCTAATCTACTTGCATTGATGTTAAACTCGTGTCAGTTACTGTAGAAATATTATGATTTGGCTTTTTTTTTTGGTGTTATAATACAATTTATTTTAGTACTAGCATGCCACAGAATGTAGAGGAAGGAACAATGGATTATTATTATCATTGTGATAATTTAAGGTTTTATATCACATTAAGCTATAATATGGCATAATATATCTTATGAATTAGAGAAAAATTTTTTTAAAAAACCTATTATTTAAGGACCATATGCACTGACAATTTAAATGGCTTTCTCGTGATTTCAATTTCTATCAATTGTGTATTAATTGCCAAATATTTATTTTAGTACTTTTCATATTCATAATTGATATAAAGTCAATTGTTTAATTCTTCTTGTAAGTAGTTACTTATTACAGCAGGGACATTATTAATAATTCTAAATCTTTATAAGAAAAATGGTACAAAGTTATTTTCATGCAAAATTAAGAATAATTGCCTTCTCTGAATGTTTGATTGTTAATACATATAACAAAGAGCTTTTGATGAGTCTCTTCCGCAGTAAAACATAAAATGCAAAGATATAGTTGGGTATGTATGTCCAAATAAAGATAAGAAGAAATACACATTATTAGCTAGAAACAATTAAATAAAAGATGAAAAGAAAAATCCAATACATTGTACGAACTTGTCAGATGAGGTAGTATTCTGGAAGAATAGCCTAAGGCTAGACATGGTCCATGACAAAATATTAACTAAAAAAATGAAATATGAAAAATATAGGAAATGCTATGAATTTTTCATGAAGGTAGGTGAATTATCCTTTAATCTCATTTTATGTGCATTTTCAAAAGCCAAATTTCTGGTAAAATAAATTTGTGATTGTTACAACTACACAAAACAAAGTTTCTGCTTAGCAAAATGAATGCATCTCAACCCTTTTTTAGCTGATTTCTTCCCACTCAATTTTAAACCTTTATTTATTTATTTATTTTTATTGGTTGTTCAAAACATTACAAAGCTCATGATATATCATCTTTGATACATTTTTCTCATTTGGTTTATGAACTCCCATTTTTTCCCCAAATAAGAATTGCAGAAACACATTGCTTACACATTCACATTTTTACATAATGGCATATTAGTGACTGTTGTATTCTTCTACCTTTCCTATCCCCTACTATCCCCCCTCCCCTGCCCTCCCATCTTCCCTCTCTACCTCATGTGCTGTTGTTTAATTCTCTCCATTATTTCCGCCCCATTTCCCCTCACAACCTATTATGTGTAATTTTGTGTATCATTGAGGGTATTCTACCATTTCCATATGCTTTCTCTTCTCTCTCCCTTTCTCTCCCCCCACACGTCTTTGTATAATGTTAATCTTTTCCTCATGCTCTTCCTCCCTTTCTGTTCTTAGTTGCTCTCTTTATATCAAAGAAGACATTTGGCATTTGTTTTTTTAAGGATTGGCTAGCTTTGCTTAGCATATTCTGCTCTAATGCCATACATTTCACTGCAAATTCTATGATTTTGTAATTTTTTAGTGCTGCGTAATACTCCATTGTGTGTAGATTCCACATTTTTTTTAATCCATTCATCTATTGAAGGGCATCTAAGTTGGTTCCACAGTCTAGCTGTTGTGAATTGTCCCGCTATGATCATTGATGTGGCAGTATCCCAATAGTACGCTGTTTTAAGATCCTCAGGGAATAGTCCAAGAAGTGTGATAGCTTGGTCAAATGGTGGATCCATTCCCAGCTTTCCCAGGAATCTCCATACTGCTTTCCAAATTGGCTGCACCAATTTGCAGTCCCACCAGCAGTGTACAAGTGTCCCCTTTTCCCCACATCCTCGCCAACACTTACTGTTGTTTGACTTCCTAATGGCTGCCGATCTTACTGGAGTGAGATGGTATCCTAGGGTGGTTTTGATTTGCATTTCTCTGGCTGCTAGAGATTGTGAGCATTTTTTCATGTACTTGTTGATTGATTGTATGTCCTCCTCTGTGAAGTGTCTGTTCAGGTCCTTGGCCCATTTGTTGATTGGGTTATTTGTTACCTTACTTTTTAATTTTTTGAGTTCTTTGTATATTTTGGATATTAGGGCTTTATCTGAAGTGAGAGGGGTAAAAATTTGTTCCCAGGATGTAGGTTCTCTATTTACCTCTCTTATTGTTTCTCTTGCTGAGAAAAAAAAAAAAACTTTTAGTTTAAGTAAGTCCCATTAATTTATTCTTGTTATTAACTCTTGGGCTATGGGTGTCCTATTAAGGAATTTGGAGCCCGATCCCACAGTATGTAGATCGTAGCCAACTTTTTCTTGTATCAGATGCAGTGTCTCTGATTTGATATCTAGCTCCTTGATCCATCTTGAGTTAACTTCCTTGCTTGGCGAGAGAAAGGGATTCAGTGTCATTTTGTTGCATATCGATTTCCAATTTTTCTAGCACCATTTGTCCTTCGTATATTGCAGGTTTTTAGCCCCTTTTATCAAATATAAGAAAGTTGTAATTTTGTGGAATGGTTTCTGTGTCCTCTATTCTGTACCATTGGTCCACCTGCCTGTTTTGGTACCAGTACCATGCTGTTTTTGTTACTATTGCTTTGTAGTACAGTTTGAAGTCTGGTATCACTATACCTCCAGATTCAAACATCCTGCTTAGAATTGCTGTTGCTATTCTGGGTCTTTTGTTTTTCCATATGAATTTCATGATTGCTTTATCTTTTCTACAAGAAATGTCGTTGGGATTTTGATTGGCATCAATTTAAACCTGTAGAGAATTTGGGTAATATCGCCATTTTGATGATGCTAGTTCTGCCTATCCATGAATTGGGTATATTTTTCCATATTCTAAGATCTTCTTCTATCTCTTTATGTTTCTGTAGTTTTCATTTATAAATCTTTCACCTCTTTTGTTAGGTTGATTCCCAACTATATAATTGTTTTTCCAATTATCTTATTTTCTTTGAGGATATTTTGAATGGAGTGGTTTTCCTCATTTCCATTTCAGAAGTTTTGCTGCTGATATACAGGAATGCCTTTGATTTATGCGTGTTGATTGTATATCTTGCCACTTTGCTGAATTTATTCATTAACTCTAGCAGTTCCTCTGTAGACCCTTTTGGGTCTGTTAAATATATTATCATGTCATCCGCAAATAGCGATAATTTAAGTTCTTCTTTTCCTAGTTTTATGCCTTTAATTTCTTTTGTCTGTCTAATTGCTATGCCTAGTATTTCAAGAACTGAATTAAATAGAAGTGGTGATAGAGGGCATCCCTCTTGTTCCAGATTTTAGAGGGAATGCCTTCAGCTTTTCTCAATTTAGGATGATGCCAGCCTGAGGTTTAGCATATATAGCTTTTACAATCTTGAGGTAAGTTCCTGTTATCCCTAGTTTTTCTAGTGTTTTCAACATAAAGGGATGCTGAACTTTGTCGAATGTTTTTTCTGAATCTATCGATACGATCATATGGTTGTTGTCTTTAAGTCTATTGATGTGGTGAATAGCATTTATTGATTTCCGTATAATGAACCAGCCTTGCATCCCAGGGATGAATCCTACATGATCATGGTGCATAATTTTTTTGATATGCTTTTGTATTCGATTCACCAAGATTTTATTGAGAATTTTTGCATCCAAGTTTATTAGAGATATTGGTCTGTAGTTTTCTTTCTTTGAAGTGTCTTTGTCTGGTTTTGGGATCAGGGTGATATTGGCCTCATAGAATGAATTTGGAAGAGTTCCTTATTTTTCTATTTCTTGAAATAGCTTGGAAAGTATTGGTATTAATTCCTTTTTGAAGGTTTTGTAGATCTCTGCTGTATACCCATTCGGTCCATGGCTTTTTTTGGTTGGTAGTATTTTGATGGCTTCTTCTATTTCTTCCTTTGTTATTGGTCTGTTTAAATTGTGTGTGTCTTCCTGACTCAATCTGGGCAGATCGCATGACTTAAGAATTTATTGATATCTTCACTATCATCTATTTTATTGGAACATAGGGTTTCCATATACTTTCTAATTATCTTCTTATTTCTGTAGTGTCTGTTGTGATATTGCCTTTTTCATCCCGTATGTTAGTAATTTGAGTTCTCTCTTTTCTTCTCTTCCTTAGCATGGCTAAGGGCCTGCTCTCTCTTTTCTTCTCTTCCTTAGCATGGCTAAGGGCCTGCAGATCTTATTTATTTTTTCAAAGAACCAATTTTAGTTTTATCAATATTTTCAATTTTTTTTTTGTTTCAATTTCGTTGATTTCTGCTCTAATTTTAATTATTTCTTGTCTTCTACTACATTTGCTGTTGTTTTGCTCTTCCATTTCTAGGTTTTTGAGGCGTAGTGTGAGTTCATTTATTTGCTGATTTTTCTTTTTTTTTTTGAGGAAAGAACTCCAAGAAATGAATTTCCCTCTTAAAACTGCTTTCATTGTGTCCCATAGATTCCAGTATGTTGTGTCTGTATTGTCATTTGTCTCTATGAATTTTTTTATCTCCTCCTTTATGTCTTCTGTAAACCATTGATCATTCAGTAGCATGTTGTTCATTTTCCATGTGATGTAGGATTTTTCCTTCCTTCTTTTATCATTGATTTCCAGATTCATTCCATTATGATCAGATATTCTGCATGGTATTATCTCCACGACTTTATATTTACTAAGAATTGCCCTATGGCATAATATATGGTCTATCTTTGAGTAGGATCCATGTGCTGCTGAGAAGAACGTGTATCCACTTTTTGATGGTTGATATATTCTATATATGTCGGTGAAGTCTAGGTTACTGATTTTGCTGTTGAATTCTATAGTTTCTTTATTCAGTTTTTGTCTAGAGGATCTGTCTAATGGCTAGAGCGGTGTGTTGAAGTCACCCATAATTATGGTGTTGTAGTTTATTTGACTCTTGAACTTGAGGCGAGTTTGTTTTATGAGTGTTGCAGCTCAATTGTTTGGTGCATACAAATTGATAATGGTTATGCATTGTTGGTGCAAGGTTCCTTTTAACAGTATATAATGTCCTTCTTTATCCCTTTTGATTAACGTAGGTTTGAAGTTGATTTTATTCGATATGAGTATGGCCACTCCTGCTTGCTTCCGAGGGTCATGTGAGTGGTATGATTTTTCCCAAACTTTTAATTTCAGCCTCTGTATGTCTTTACCTATCATATGAGTCTCCTGAAGGCAGCATATTGTTGGATTTTTTTTTTTTTGATCAAGGTTACTAGCTTATGTCTCTTGATTGGTGAGTTTAGGCCATTAACATTTAAGGTTACAATTGAAATATGATTTCTACTTCCAGTCATGTTTGTTTGTTTGTTTATTTATTTATTTATTTATTCATTTATTTATTTATTTTGGTTAGTTTTTACTTTTTGGTTATTTTCCTCTCCCTTTACTGAGATACCTCCTGCTGCTAGTTTCAGGCATTACTTTTCAAATCCTCTTCTTGTAGTATTTTGCTCAAAATGCTTTGCACTGCTGGTGTTCTGGCTGTGAATTCTTTTAGCTTTTGTTTATCGTGAAAGACTTAAATTTCATTGTCAAATCTGAAGCTTAATTTTGCTGGATACAGTATTCTTGGTTGGAATCCATTATTTTTGAGCGTTTGAAATACTTTGTTCCAGGATCTTCTTGCTTTCAAAGTTTGTGATGAAAAAAATCAGTCGTTAACTTAATTGGTTTACCCCTGAATGTAACCTGCCTACTTTCTCTCGTAGCTTTTAATATTCTCTCTTTGTTCTGTATGTCCTTGTTCTGGCTATCTTCATAAATATTTGTCTTGGAGTGGTCTATTATGGTTTTGAATGCTTGGGGTCCTGTAGGCTTCCAGGATTTGGCAATCCATTCCATCTTTCATCTCTGGGAAATTTTCTAGAATTATTTCATTTAATATGTTGTCCATTCCTTTGGTTTGAATCTCTATGCCTTTTTCTATCCCGATGACTCTCAAATTTGTTTTTTTTATGACATCCCATATCTCTTGAATAGATTGCTCATTGGATTTAAGCATCTTTTCTGTGTTTACTCTATTCTTTTCAAGTTGATAAACTTTGTCTTCATTATCTGACGTTGTAACTTCTACTTGATCTAGTCTATTTGTAATACTCTTCGTTTGAGTTTTTAATTTGGTTTATACTTTCCTGCATTTCTAGGATTACTGTTTGATATTTCTTTTTAATGTCTCTATCTCCTGGTAAAGCTCATTCTTTGCCATTTGAATTTGTTTGTTTATTTGATTTTCAAAATATACTTTTATTGCTTGGACTTGCTGCCTCATGTCTTCTCTAATATTCCTTTCCATCTGAGTTAGGTATGCCTTGAGTTTTTTCCCTATCCCTATTTCTGATGCTTCACGGTCCTCCTTTAGAATTTAGTTGTCCTGCATTTTTTGCACACCTTTTTTTCCCTTGTTTTTTCATGATGTTCACGTTACTTTTCAGCTCAATTTGATTGCTGTGTTTCTGCTTTCTTCAATAGATTTGTTTTGGTTTTATATATCTCTGTTGTCTCTCTTTTGTGTTTGTAGACTATGCCTGCAAAAGTGGATTCCACTTGGAAGGAATTCCGACAGCTGAGCTCCAGTGATGTCACCTGTCTGCTATGGCGGGCCCCAGGCTCCTTGCCGGGGTGTTTGAATGGGGGGGTGGGCCTGGACTGTCTCTGGTTGGTTTCACCTCCCGGTCGCTGGCGGGTGGGCGGTCTCCAGCCATCCAGTCGTGCAATCAGCGAATGGGCTGTCACCGGCGGGCGGGTGATCTCTAGCTGCCCAATTGCGCAGGCAGCCAGCGGGTGATTGGTTGCTGGTGGGCAGGCGTTCTCCAGCCTCCTAGTCACGCGTGTCTGTCCTCTGGTCCCCTGGTTTCCTCTGCGAGTCCTGATTTCCCCTGCGACACCAGATTTCCCCTGAGTGATGCCTCTTGGCAGCTCAAACTGTACTCTTTGCCTGCCGTTCCTTGGTTGTGGAGGGTGTCTATTGGGAACACTGGCACTCTATTGTTTTGATTTTTTCCGCTTGCCCCACCCATTGCGCTGGCTAGAAAAATTTTGTTTTCACCGGTGATGGGAGGGGAAGTTGAAGGTCAGGTGCCACTAGTTTTCCCCCCGTCTTTATGAAGGCTTTCTCTGGTAATCCCTCCCCCGGAAAGCCTAAGAGAGAATTTTTGCGAATTACCTGCTGTATGGGAGATAAGCTGAGTAATACACAAATGTTTTGTTGTTGCAATCTGTCGGAGAGTGGTGGTGGATACTTCAGCTCTCCAAGATGGTGGCCGTTGGTTTCCTCGGTGGAGTTTCGGTTGTGGGGGATAGAACTGTAACACTTTCTTCCCCATCTGAAATCCCGAACTCAGCCCCAGGCTCAGTGGTGGGTGAGCCAGCCGGATTCCACAGAATCCGCAGCAACGTTTCTCCCTGCATGCTGGTCGCTTCACGGTGGAGGCCCGCCGTCTGTAGCCACGGCATGGGCCGCACGGATCAGCCACCCCAGATCTTCGGTCGCATAGTTGGCTCTTGTTTGAGACTCAATTACAGGACCTCGGTGGTGGAAATCATTCTTCTAGGTTCCAGGCACACCCATTTTTCTGTAAGATCCTAACAAGATACTTTTTCGTCATTCTAACTCCTTATTCACATGTGAAGTTGCGCAGTACAAAGGGTGTGATGCACTCTATTCATGGCCATCTTGCAATGTCAAAATATTAGGATTTCTATGCACCATTTACTGAAGATAGTTTTCAGTACTAGTAAACCAAAATGTTATTTCAGGTGGATGAATATTTCTGAGAATAATCTTTTGAAAAGTAGATTATAAATCCACATACATGAATATGAATGAAATTTGGGAGTGCATAATAAGACACATATATTTCATATTTTGAAAAATCTGGAGGATATATATATATATATATATATATATATATATATATATATATACAGACACACACAGAGAGACATTAAAAAGTAGCATTATATATGCCAATCGAAATTCATCATGAAATACATATCATCCACAGATTCAAAAATATTTATTTTACTGAACATAGATTTATGTATAATGCTATTTAAATAGGAGGATCACCCATAGGTTGAATTCTCAGTTCCAACAGCTTTTAGAAGGAGTGATATCTTCTCACAATTTCTATATGCCAAGTCAGCCACCTCACCAAAAATATACGTGTGATACCAGGTATGAATAAATATGTGCATATAAAACTACATGTGCTAAATAGGCTACAGAGAAAGGGAGACAGGAATTCACATATTTGTTAACTTTAAAAAAACATGGAGAATTCTTTCAACCAAATAATTGACTAGATTCATAACTCCTACCCTATATAATGCAAAAGGCAAGTCCAACTATACACGATGCCTCCTCTGAACTGCTTGTATTTCAATTCTGTTTGGGTTATTATTCTAGTCAGAGTTTAGTAGCATAGGGGTTAGTGTGAGGGATTCACTATTTTGACTGGAAAATTATAAAATGAATCCAATGTGTATACAAATATGTGCTACAAAAAATTGTTCCCACTGTCATCCCACTGGTTTGACATTACCTAGTCCCCAAGTAAGACAAAATTAGAGGAGAAGAGTTAGAAAATCTGTGAATACATATTTGAAATAGAGTATGCTAAGGAGTTTCCAAAAGTAAGGGACAGGGTAAACACTCCACAAACTGGAGCTCTTCTGGCCTAAAGACTTCTTGTGGAACTGCCTCTGAGGTTGGGCACTTGAAACATATGTTGTTGTCAAGTGCTTTAGCTTCGTTTCTAGTGAGACCAATAAAGGTGGGTCTGCATCTATGTGATCTGGAGGACATGGTTTATTATTTTCCACTGAACATGAGCAGCAGTGCTGAATTTGCTGTTTGTAGCTAAACTGTGGCCCCTGGGGTCTAAGTGTCTCCCCGTGTGGACTGTGAAGCCATTTTGTGATCCTAAAGTTTTCATGGTGTTTCTTGCGGCTTCACTGGGAGTTTGGTATTTGCTTCACAAAATACAAAGAGGTCAACAGTGTGTCAAGGGACACAGTGCTGGAGGGAGTTCTGTCACGTGTGGTGGGTCAGTTTCTGCAGGACAATGCACCAACCATGCTTCTATCCCACATAGCTTTCCCCATTGACCATAGCAACTTAATTCTGAAACTTTCCCTGAAACTTCTCAATATTACAAGATGCCTTTACATAGAAGGGACTGCTTGCTGCATCATGTCAGTCACAAGACATTTGGAAGCTAATGGCAGATCCACATGGCCCCACCACAAATGTTTTATCACACACCTGCCCACTACTGCTCTAGGCCAAGTACTCAGCAGGCTCCAATTTATTGGCATCTCTGTTCTACACCATTTTCATGAAACTCAGTCAATCAAGGCACTGTCTGGTATACTCTTGATCAGCAACAGGACATCCAAAGGTTCTCCAGTGCCACCTGGTCATGGGAATTTCAAAAATTTCTTGGTATTTATCTAGCCATTTTTGAAAGATGAAGTTGGAGGCACTGTACGTTTCAAATCAATCCAGAACCATTAAATTTTGAGGAAGCTCATGTCAATGAAAGCTATGGAGAATTCTCACAGGCAAGGCTTCCCAAAGATTGGCTAAATGGTCACATGAATCCAGGCCCATTGAGGTCTACAATGTGAGGTCCATGTGTGTTTTGACTCTCAACTATGGCTGCCAAGTCTTTCAGAATAAAATCATGTGATATCTTGGCTGTGATTCGCAGTGCTTTGTGGAAATACAACCTGGGCATACATCTCAGTTTCCAAGGACGACTCTCATGCGTGAACTCATAACATCCCAACACAATTCATGGCAATACATCTCTGAGGTCAGTTCCAGAACTCAGTCTCTTAGGGGAATCACACCAGAGTTCATGTCAAGGTGGACCCAGTCATCTCTTCCAACCACCACACAAATGACCACAATTAAAACCAACACACTCCCACATGGCCCTCATGATCTTTCATATAAACACTCTTCATAACCTCTGGTTGAATGTTTCTATGAGGGGTGCAGACCAGGACAGTCTCCAAAATAATCTCCCTTGCCCCTAATGTGCCTAAAAACAGGGTGGCTTGGACACCCTTCCTGTGAACCTGGTGTGATCACATAGGCCTGCTGTTAATACTTCTCTGCTTCTCCAATTTGAGGACTACTGACTGTGGGGTTTAGATTCTTTGTCTGAATTGGAGACATGAGGAAACCCAAGCTCCTACGGGCTAGCCTCTGCAGGGCTTTGAAGAAATTATTTGACCCAATGCATTCCTATTCTAACTTGATGTAGGTCTAGAACCTCACAAAGGAAGGGGAGAGACTTCATCCAGAATGACTGCTCTTTTGGCTATTTTGGTTTTGTATGCACACATGGGATCGTTCTTTAGATCCATCAGGTGCTGAGAATCTAAGCCTAAGCCTCACACAGGGCCAAAAGGCTGATTCAGACACATCCTTTCCAAAGGAATTAAGCAAAAAGCCTCAGGTGATGCCCATTCATTTCCATGTGAAAACAGTTTTTTTTTCAGGCTTCAAAAAGGGGTGGCCTGAGGCAAAGACCTTTCAGACATTCAGGGCAGCAGAACAATTGGTAATTAAAAGGCCCAAAGCAGGGTTTCTCCACTGAGACTCTCCTGATCACACTGATACCTGAGTTTTCTGAGATGCTCGCCATTCCCTTCAGCTATCCAGTACATGGCGATGTCACAGGGCTTGGAAGTGGTACATATATTGGACACAAAACCATGAGCCTATTCTGGAGAGTGGCCAGAATTCAGGAAGAAAGCAGAAACTTTGAAAGATAGCAAGTGTTGCCCATCGATAAGGCAAGCTGAAATCCATTCATAAATTGGGCAGGATGAATGCTGGGAAGCTTTCAACTAGACAGGACATATCAATTGATGCATTCTCTTTTCTAATGTCTACAACCATGGACACCGTGGGATACACAGACATAGAAACACTCGCCTTGTCAAACGACTTACTCGAAACAGTCTAAACCAAACCAAACATACCGACTTTCCTACCTATTCTGAGAACATGAGACAAATCCACAAACTCACACCCACACCCACAAAGGCACCTCCTTCCCCGAAGTAGGTCTGTGACTATCCAGAGTTTCTCTAATTGTGGACCATATTTTATTCCCACAAAATGGCCTGTCCTGTCTCAGATCTGGTCTCTTTGGTCAACATTTTGAACTACTGAGGAGCCAGCGGTGATCCAATACCTGCTTTCTCAGTAAAGGTGACTTTTCAGAGCTTTCTGGCATTTGGCCATCCACACATCAGTAGGTACCAAGAAAGACTAAATCTGTCCTTGGTAAATCCAAGCAAGTGAGACCCCTGGGAGTGGGACTGGGACTGGATTTTGGTGACTGGCTTCCTGGATCCCAAGTTCAGAGAGTTCTGTCACCAAGGTTGTGAGGTGAGGTCACTTCCTTCAGAAAGTGAATAAGGTCACTGCCTTGGCAACCATGTTGTCCTAACAGTTGCTTCAAAGAGTCCCATGAAATGGAGGCTGCCCCTACTTCCTGTGACACTTTCACAACTTAGAATGGTATATCAACCATAGGCACCCAGGAAGAGCTCTCAACACAGGCCTGGTTGGGTCCTTCTTCTCTAAATTAAGAAGACAGAGGCTGATTCAGACACATTCCTTCATCCTGACCAAGTTTTTTACAATGAAAGATGACTTTTGCTCTCTCAATTCCTACATAGCTGCCTACAACTTCTGCAGGGATCATTTTTGCATGGACCTTTGAGTTTCTCAGTAGTTGGAAGGAATCCTACATTTTTGTATTGTAAGACCATCTCTGTCCCTGCTCTTCTGTAAAGTTAGATTGAGGCAACAGTGTATGGTTAGGGTTAATAACAGGTTTGATTTGGGTTAGGAATCATTCAGCTGGATGAATAATGGTATTGATGACCTGCGATAATTACAAGAATATATAGGTAAAATATAAGTATGAAAACAGAAATCTATGTAAGATTTAAAACCCAGAAGTGTATTAGGACCTTGATTGTGATACTTAGCTTTGATTTATTTTCTGCACAGATGTCTCAGGTACATCGATATACAATTGCATTGGACCTTGTGCCTTGGATGATTGATTGTCAAAGATAACTTCCAGTCAAAAAGTGATAGTCGGTAAGATTAAGAAGATAGTCGGTAGTTTAGAAAGGAGAGTGAGTATAGAAGTTGCACCAAATGTTCTTTAGCTATAGCTTTTCGGGTATAGAGTAAATGTAAATGTCAGCACATGTGAAGAGTCAGCCACAATGATGAACTGGGAAAAATATGTAGGAAAATAGATATCAATAGATACATTAGGAAATCTGGCAAAGTATAGTCGTTAGTGAAAAGTTAGTAAAATAGGTAGTTGTCTCCATGTTTTTCTGTATACTTAACTTCCCTCCCTGCCCTCCCCAAGGAAAGTATATAAGCCCTGTTTAAGCTGTTCTCAGGACTCTCTGCTCTATTGAAGTGAGCTCTGAGCCCCAGCATGCTGGCCACCAATAAACCCTTTGCTTTTGCATGAGACAGTTTCTTAGAGGTCTCTTCGCCTGACACTCATCCGACCTTTACATATGGAGGTTCCACCGAGTTCTGGCAGCAGCGGACGAGAGACCCCAACTGGCTCCTCAAGGGATTTGTAAGGCGCCTCTTTCTGGTGTCAGGTTTCAGGTTAGAGCTTGGCAAAATGGCTGTCAATGAAGAGTGTGAGCTCTCTCTCACGGTGGCTGACAGATGTGTCACAGAGCCACAGGCCACCACCCTGAGGGACACCCCAGAGGACTCTGAAAATCAAGGAACAATAGTCTCCTCAACTCAGTGATATTTTGTTTCAGATTCGGTATTGCCAGCCCATCAGGTATTGCCGGCTACTCAGTCCTCGTCTCAGTGTTGGACGTCCATTTCCTGTCTTTATTGTCTTGTCTTGTCTGTGTCATGTGTCATTGCTTTTACTGTTTGTGCATTTTTCATTATGGAAAAGAGCACTTCAATGCCTCTGTCCCTGACCCTTGATCACTGGACCAAATTCGGCTTAAGGGCTCAGAATCTTTCTTTTTCAGTAAACCGCTGGACCTGGCAGACTCTCTGTGCCTCAGAGTGGCCCACCTTTGGATTCGGATGGCCCTTAGAAGGATTTTTCTACTTCTCATTAATTTAAAAAGTCAGAGATATTGTCTTTCAGGAAGGGCCACTTAGCCATCCAGATCAAAAGCCATATATCTTAACCTGGCATTACCTCTGCAAATCTCCTCCATGGGTGAAGCCTTTCTTTGCCCCTGCCCCCGCTCCTAATCCTTCCCCCACGATCTCTCAAACCCTCTGCTCCTCCTCCTCCTCCACCCTCTTTTCTGCCTAAGTCACAAGATTTAACTCTACTGCACTCTCATCCCTCTCCTTATCCCTTGCCCTGGTCTCCCAACCCCCAACACCCTCTAAGTGATTCCCCTGCTGCTGACTCAGCCTCTCCGCCATTGGAGGAAGCTAAGCCAGCCCAGCACCCTCCAGAAAACTCCCCCGCGGCACACACAGCCCCTCCTCCCCTGGAGGAACCTGGCCCGGCTAAAGGAACTCACCATCAATGAAAGATTGAAAACCCTGGAACTCCCGTGATGCTCCCCCTCCGTCCCTATGTGCCAATGATTGATGATGGCCATGGGGAAAAATTGCAAGCCTACCAGTATTGGCCTTTCTCCTCTTCAGACCTATATAACTGGAAAAATAACAATCCCCCCTTTTAAGAGGACCCCACTCGTGTCTCAGGTGTGGTTGATTCATAGATGTTTTCACACCAGCCTACTTGGAATGACTGCCAACAACACCTAGGGACTCTCTTCATGACAGAGGAACAAAAGAGAATCCTCTTGGAAGCTAGAAAAAAATATCCTCGGACCAGATGGTTGACTGACACCACTTCCCAACATATTCAACCCGGCTTTCCCTAGAATCGACAAAACTGGGACCCCAACACCTTTGAAGGTAGGGAGCATCTGTCCACTTATCTCCGGGCTCTAATAGCGGGTATCTTAGTGGCTGCTAGGCGACCAACTAATTTGGCCAAGGTAATAGAGTTTATTCAAGGGCCTGATGTATCTCCCTCTATGTTTCTAGAGAGAATTATGGAGGCATATAGCAGATATACTCCTTTTGATACTCAAGCAGAGGCTCAAAAGGCATCTGTCATGATGGCCTTTATTGGGCAAGCTGCCATGGATATTTAAAGAAAGTTACAACACTTAGATGGATTACAAGATATGACTTTGAGAGATTTAGTCAGAGAAGCCAAAAACGTATACTATACGAGAGAAACTGAGGAAGATAAGGAAGCAAAGGGTGGATAAAAGAAACAAAAGACAGACTAAGGAATTGACTCAGGTCCTGGTCACAACAACAAATAGGCCAGAAATAAGAAACATGGAGACAGGAAGGGATACCTGGGCCCAAACTAGAGGCCACCCCTGGCCTCAGATCAATGTGCCTATTGTAAAGAAAAAGGACACTGGGCCAAAGAGAGCCCTAGAAAGAGACAGCCACGCCAGCCAGCCATCCTGACTCTGCAGGATGACTAAGAAAGTTGGGGATCAGATCCCCTCCCCGAGCTCAGGTTAACTTTTGAAGTGGAGGGCACCCCAGTAAACATTGAAGTGGATACAGGGGCAATATACTCAGCCATTAAGGCTCCATTTTGCCCTCTATCAAATAAAAGGTCTCTAATTCAAGGGGCTAATTGCAGTAAATATCGGGCTTGGACAACTAAGAGGACCTGGGACCAGGGGAAAGGAAAAATCCATCACTCCTTCCAAGTAATCCCAGAATGCCCGGCCCCATTGATGGGCAGAGTTCTGCTCACCAAGCTCCGGGCCAAAATAACTATTAACCCTGAAGGCCCCCAAGTGGAATATATATATATACACAAAACACAAACACAGACAATGAAAAGTAGCAATATATATGCCAATCGAAATTCTTCATGAAATATATATCATCCACTGATGCAAAAATATTAATTTTACTTAGCATGGATTTATGTATAATGTTTTTTTTTTTTTTTACTAGGAGGCTCCCCCATAGGTTGAATTTTCAGTTCCAACAGCGTTTAGGAGAAGTGATCTCTTCTCACAATTTGAATCTGCTAAGTCAGCCACCTCACAAGAATATACGTGTGATACCACGTAGGATTCTATATGTGCATATAAAATACATGTGGCAAGTAGGCTACAGAGAAAGGGAGACAGGTATTCACATATTTTTTAACTTTAAAAACACATGGAGAACTATTTCATTTAAAAATTAGCTAGATTTATAACACCTACCCTAGATCATGCAAAAGGCAACTCCAACTATACACCATGCCTCCTCTGAACTGCTTGTATTTCTATTCTATTTGGGTTATTTTTCTCCATCATATTAGGATTAGTAGTCATATTCTAGTAGGGTATGGGTTAGTGCCAGGTGTCCCGGCCGGCAGGACACATCAACGTGGGCATCGAACATAGTTGGGAAGGAATGAAGGGACAAAAGACAGGACAGATGACACCCAGACAGGAGTTCTGATCAAGCTGCAAACTTTTATTGTTCTCACAGGGTGTTTATATGCTGCTGATGGAAAAGCTCTCTTATCGGCAGTTGCTGGATGTCTTCACAGGGTTAGATAACCTCAGGATATTTCAGGAAGACAGATGGCGACAGGATGTCTCAGGGAGATAGATGGTTGTGGGATATCTCCCAGGCAGGATGTCTCCCAGGGGGCTGTTTCTTGTAAGTGTCAGGCTATTTTTTGAAGGAGAACTTCCTTTTAGCCCCTGACATCTCCCCCTTTCTTATATAAAATATTTGACCTACCTTACCGGCCATGTTTTTAGGGGGGGGGGTTAGAGGCTCTGTTTCTCTAGGAGGCCTTAGAATATCTCCTGATCCGAGCGAGCATCTTTACTAGCAGATTTCGTGGTGGCCTTGGCATGTTTTTGGAGGAGATGGCCTTGAAGCGGAAGCATGCCAACCGCCATGCACCAGAGCATGTCACTCACAGGTCTTGTGTTTGGGGATCCGTGGATCCATCCATTTGCAATCCTTCCTGCACCCTCCGATATTGTGGCCTAACGTCCTCACTCCATGGGTGCGTCTTCCCCCAAGCCGAAGGGCCCATGTAGACGAACCCTTATGGCAAGGGCAGAAGATGGTTTGTCAGAGCTGTTACTTATAGTTTTATGTAAGAAAGAGAGATTTGTGGGGATGTAAACTTAAGAAATAAGCCTGTCAGAAGGGTAGAACATCCTTTTAAAAGTTGACAGCGTGGTCTTCCATCTCCAGATGATGATAGTGGATTTGTAGGGGCTTAGAGGCCGTAATATTAATGTGTTCTTTAATAAATTGTACCACACTGTTTATAATGCAGGGTCCTATGGTCACCATTAAACGTAAACCCAACAAAGGGCCTAATAGGGGAAGAAGGTAGGGTAGAAATCCATTAAGCTTTGTCCAGAGGGGATTTTCAAATAGTTCCCTTCATCTCTTTTCTAGATCTTCTTGAAGCTGCTTAAATTTAGTGCATATCTTGACTGATTTATTGGCATAAAAGCAGCATCGTTCCCCTAAGGCCAATCAAATATCTCCCTGGTTAGCAGTCAGCAAATCTAAGCCTCGTCTGTTTTGAAGGAACACTTTTGCCAGGAAGTCTATTTGGTCCTACAAATCTTTAATGGTTTCTGATAGAGTTTGTACATCATTTTAAGTTGTTGAGACAGGCGATGGTAAGGGTGTATTGCCGTGCCTAAGCCAGTGTACCTGTGCCCACAGCAGCTGTTATTCCAAGGCTGGCAATAAGTGATAAGGCCTGTATCGCCCGCCTCTGTCTTTTGACTAAGGTGTCTAGGCTAGAGGTTCGTCTCCTGGGACAATAGTTATATCAGGGAGTAATAAGGCAAGAACACAGCCACTGTTCCAATTCGCTGGAAGCCTGGGGAAGGCCACATTTCCTCCACACATAACAACTGTGCCATTGGGGGGACAAAGAGATGGGATGGGTGAGGAATAATTTTGTTCTGTTGAGCAATTTCCAAAGGAAGCAATTCCAAAATCCATATCATAGGTATTATTCTGCATCACGCCTAAAAGACATAATGTAAAAGTGCCTATAGGCTGTACTTTAAAGGGAAATCCGGGTTGGCATGTATTATCATTGTCCATAGTAGAATTAATAGGAACTGCCATAGGCATGCTTGCCCCTGTTGTCATGCAGAGCCAGCAATTACCAGCAAGGGTGGGGTTGGAATTATTAAGGAAGGAGAAGGTAGTTTGCAAAATATCTAATGTATTGGTATCTAAACCTGGGAACTGGGATTTCGGCTACATTAAGGGATGATATGTGAGCTCAGGGATTTGGGGTTTCAAAAGTTTGATTATCTGAGGATGCTTGACTGCATCAGTGGGTCCTCTACCATCAGAGACCCCTGTAGGGTCCTTAATGGGCCAGTAGGAAGTTTTTCCGACAGTGCCTTGGCACCCAGCTGACTGTAGCTTGGTGTATTTGCCTTCTCCTCCCTGGTCAAAGAGAACGGGGGTATAATGAATAGTGGTCCACCCTGCTTCATGAGTTTTAGTTAGGGAGGCTTCAAAAAATTATTCTCCCTGCTTGTTAACACAAATTGAGGCCGACACAAAACAAGAGACATGCATCGCCTGGGTATGCGTACGGGTTGCAGAACAATTTTGGAGAGCTTTACTTGTACTAGGGGGAATAATCTTTGGCTTGTTAACACATACCCAGTTAGGCTGATGAACTCCTCTGAATTTATGGTCAACCTCGGAACGGAGGTAAGCCACCTTAGTCATGCAGTCAGCAGTCTGGTTCCAACTAGTGGGAGCCTGAGTCCAAGATCCTCCCTTGCCTTCACGGGGGGAGGGGGGGGAAGGTACTCCATGATGTTGGAAGGTGGAGGGCCCAGGCCTCCGTGCACAAACCTGTTCAGCAGAAGTGCCTTAAGCAGGATCCTCACACAGATTGTTGGATGGATCCGAAAAAGGGGAAAATTTGTACTCAGGAAGAGGGCCTCCGTCCCCGGTTTGAGGTATGTCATTAACCTGTTTAACCAGGCATTCTGGTAACCATCTTGGGGCTGCTAGCTCTTGGTCCAAAACAAAAGCTGAGCCACATTCCCAGATGAGGACAGGATGTGGGCATTTCTATTTATTTGTAAGGGGATTTCGCCACATAACAGGTGGCTGATCAGAATTGGAAAAGGGATGCCAGTGTGTGTCTGCAGCCGAAAGGCCTTCACTGTCTAGGGTAAGAAAAGAAAGGGCAAATAATGCATGGTTAAGGCAATGCCTGTGAGTGGTAAATACAAGGGCGGAAGCCTTAAGGCGGGATAGCCAAGTCTTTAAGGTAAGGTGGAACATTCCACAATGCCTTGGCCCTGAGGTTTGTATTGAATTCCAATAGGATGACAAAATTGCAAGGTAGCACAAAACTGTTTAAACTTGGCACTGGTATATGGAGGACAATTATCTGTTTTAATATGTATTGGTTTACCCATTATGGAAAAGGCTGAAACAAGATGAGAAAGGACATCTTTGGTAGCCTCTCCAGAATGTGGTGATGCAAAAATAAAGCTGCTGAAGTTATCGATAGAAACGTGTATATATTTGGTTTTTCCAAATTCAGGAAAATGAGTAACATCCATTTGCCAAACCTGATTTGGCAGTAATCCTCGGGGGTTAACTCCCAAGTGTTGAATGGGGAGGGAGAGAGCGCAAGAAGGGCATTCTTTTACTATTTCTCGTTTCTGTTGCCTGGTAATTTTACAAAGTAATCGAAGGCTCTGGGAATTTAGTTGGTGAAGATTGTTTAGCTCCGTGGCCTATTGAATGGAGCCACCAAAAATTTGAAAGATGGTAGGAGTTGCTGCATCAGCTTGAGCATTACCTGTGTTAGAGGGTCGGAAAGATCAGAGTGTGCCCTGATGTGTCCTAAGAAAAATGGGTGTTGTCTGGCCTGAATTAGCTGCTGAAGCTGGTGAAACAGAAAGGCCGCATTGGAAGAAGCTTTAATCGCGGGTGAAATCTCCAGCAGGGGCACAGAATGAGCAATGTAGGCACTGTCTGTATGAATATTAACAGGATTATCACAAAATGTTATAAAAACTTGTGTTATGGCAAACAATTTCACAAACTGTGCTGAATGATAGACAGTATCAAAGGTTGTAGGCTGGTTATTGACAACAAAGACCGCACAGCCATTACTGGAACCGTCTGTAAAGACAGTAAGGGCTTGGAACTGGGAGCCTTTTGAGTAATTTTGGGAAAAATAAATGGATGTATCTGGACAAAATGTAAAAGGGTGTCATTGGGGACGTGGTTATCAATTGTTCCCAAATGGCCTGATTGGGCAATATCCCATTCATCCCCTCTCTGTAGTAAAAATTGGGTTTGGTCATTAGTATATGGAATTAAAATATTATCAGGGTCTTTGCCAAAATGTTGTCGAGAAAGCAAACGACCTTTAATAATAATAGAAGCTACCTGAGCAAGATAAACGGTAATAAACTTGGAGGATGTGGTGGATAAATGGACCCAAAGCAAGGGGAAGCCTTTATTTTTAAAATATGGATATCACTGCCAAAATTTTCCTGAGGGTATATGAGGAGTGTGTAAAAGAACCAGAACCAGAGGAAGGTTATAAGAAATTTGTGTAACAAACTGTTTGGCAATGGCCTCTGTGACTTGGTTTAATGCCTGTCATGCCTCGGGAGTAAGCTTTTGAGGGGAGGAAGGGTAGGAATCACCTCTCAAAATATCATTAAGGGGCAAAAGTACACAAGTGGATAATTATAAATATGTTCTTAGCCATTGAATATCTCCCAGTAATTTTTGAGAATCATTAAGGGTGTGAAGATGGTTCACACGCAGTTGTATTTTATGAATTTGGATCTGATTATCTTGAAGTTTAAGGCCCAAATAGGTATAAGGGTCCTGTGTTTAAACCTTATCAGGAGCTATCCGTAGTCTCAAGGTAGTGAGGGTTTTCTAAAGGTCCAAGTAACAATTATTAAGGTCATGGTAATTAGGTGCAGCAATTAAAAATTCATCCATATTATGTAAAACATAAAATTGTGGTCATCACTCTCTCACAGGGTCTACTGCTTGAACAACTTATATTTAGCAAAGACTAGGGCTGTTGGCCATACCTTGGGGAAGAACCTTCCATTGAAATCTCTGCATAGGGCCGTGGAAATTAATGCAAGGGAGACTAAAGGCAAAATAGGGTCTATCCTCAGGATGTAAAGGAATGGTAAAAAAGCAAACTTTTAAGTCAATAACCATTTTACAATAGTTTTGGGAATAGCCATTGGTGTGGGAATTCGAGACAGTAGTGCTCCCATCAGGCACATAACTTTATTACTGGCACACAAATATTGTAAAAGATGCCGCTTGTCTGATTTTTTCTTGATAACAAAAATAGGAGTAATCCATGGTGAGGTTGAGGGCTCTACATGGCCGGCTGCCAGCTGTTCCTGCACTAACATGGAGGCAGCCTCCAATTTTTTGGGGGGGTAAGGGGCCACTGATCCACCCACACAAGAGTCTGCGTCTCCCAAATAATTTTATCTGCATGGGGTACAGGAGGGTCAGGAACCGACACTAAAAATCAGAATACCCAAGTCCATATGTATTTGTTTTTTTATGGGTTTTATAGTCCCCACCAGTCCTTGTCTCAGTCTCACAAGGCCTGTACCAGGGACAAAATTTATACGAAGCATTTGATGAGTCATCATGGAATTGGGACTGGCAAGAATGACTTCCATTTGACTCAAAATATCTCGGCCCCATAGGTTAACAGGGAGGTCAGGAACAATGAAAGGAGTGACAGTCACCTTATTACCCTCTTTATCAGTAAAGCTAAGAGCCCTAGAACTGACATGGGGATTTTTTGACTCTTAACCCTTTTAGGTCATTCAAGGATGGGGTGATGGGCCAACCTGATGGCCAGTATTTGTGAGAAATAATTGTGGCATCAGCTCCAGTATCTAGAATTCCTTGGAATTCCTTTTTTTCAATAAGTAAGGTAAGGGTGGGTCTATTGTGAGAAATGGGCTGAACCCAATATACATCAGAGGAGCCGAGGGAGGCTGTCCCCCATTTTATGTTTGGGCGGTGGAAGTGCCTCCTGAATCCAAGGGAAGGAATATTAATTGTGCAAGTCTTGTTCCTGCTGGGATGGCCGCAACTCCATTAATAGCTGTTTCTAGTATTTTTATTTCTCCAGTGAAATCATTATCATTAATGCCAGGGAAGACCTGAACACCATTTAAGGTAGCAGAGACTCTTCCAAGAATAAGGGCACTCGTATGAGATGAAGGGGGACCCATAATTCTAGTGGGTATTATCTGGTGCCCTTGCATTGAGTCTAATATTGTATCGGTGGTGGCACAGAGGTCCAATCCTGCGCTGCCTGGGGTGGCTAGTTGGAGGGAGGCAATTGTGGGGAAGAATTTTGTGGTAGGTTTGGAGTTTGGTAGGGAATAAACCTTATTGCCCCTGGTTTTGTCCTGGGGGAGGTCGTGGCCAGGGGCTGGCCCCGCAGGGTTTTCCTGAGAAGCAGGAAGAAATAGGCTGTCTGAGGCCATTTGTCTTAGATCTACACTTACTGGCCCAGTGATGACATTTACCACATCTAGAACAAAGGGTAGCTGGGGGCGGTTTAGCCCCAGTTTGAGGAGACGATATTCCTACGCTTTGTTTGTCTTTCAGACACTTGCGTGCAAAATGGCCAGGTTGTTTACAAGTAAAGCAAGTACATGAGCCAGGATTGTGAAAGGCCTTGATAAAGGGGGCATGTAGGGCGAGACCCATGGCATGGGCTGCACCCACCCCTGCACAGAGTCTAATAAAGTCCGAAAGTTTCCCTTTTTCCTTATGTGGTCGAAGAACATCCTGACATGCCAGGTTGGCGTTTTCAAAGGCAAGATGTTTTACAAAAGTTCTTTTGCTTTCGCTTGGTCCAAGCAAGCATTCTGCAGCTAGGTTAAGCCGGGGAACAAGGTTTCTATAAGGGTCGTTGGGTCCTTGTCAAATTTTTGCCAAAGAAGTGGTAGCCGAGCCAGTTTGAGGGAGGCATCTCCAAGCATGTAAGCAAGCCATCTGAATCTGCGCCAAAATTCCAGCAGGGAAACGTGCCTATTTAGTTTTAGTGTCAAATGGCGCATAGCCCACTAGCTTAACATAAGTTCAGGATTTAGAGGAGGCCTTAGTTAATTTTTTTTGAGCAGTTTCCTGACAGTGCTCCTCGAAATCTGCATTCCATAACAGGAAATCTCCGGCACTGAGGGTAGCTCGGTCTAAAAATTTCCAATCATTGGGAGTAAGCCATTGTGCGCTGTGGCTTTCTAATAAAGTCAACTTGTAGGGCACAGTGGGGCCATTGTGAGCACAAGTCTTTTTATGTTTTTCAAGAAAACGCAGGCTTAATTTTTTTGTAGACACTCTGGGTTCCTTCCTGCCTAGGGGTGAACTCCTCATCCTCTGAGTCCTGATCTCCTTGATCCATTTCCCCCACTTCCTCCTCTTGATCCTCGTCTAAGTCTTTGACCTCAGCCTGGGCAGGCTTATCTATCTGACTGCGGGTGACTGGGAAGGCGAGAACAGGCTGATGGAGTGGCTTAGCCTTTGTATTAGACCGCCATGGGCCAGTTTGCATTGACTCCGTGCCTAAGGCTAATGAACAGAGCTCAGAGTCTAGGGATCTTAATTCTTTTAAAAGTTTGATCTGTTCCCGTCTATGTTGGAGAGACTCTCACAAGGGAGCCAGGCTAGGCAAGGGAAGTGGGGAAAAATATCTGGGTTGCATTTTGCTCCTGAAAGGCTGGAGCACAAAAGGCAGGAGGGATATAGGAGGTAGGTAGATGTGTAAGTCCTATAGGCTGTGGCAGGGTCCTGAGAGGTGGGGCATCTTCTGAATTGTAGCTTGCTGCTTCCTTCTCCAAGGTAGCCTCCGTCCCAGGGGTCAATGTGTCTCTGGGATTTAAAACTCGATAAAGGTGTTTGGTAACCATTGGAGCCTTATTCATTAGGGTGGTATTTTGAGGGGGACTAGGAAGGTTCCCAGGGTCCTGGGGAGACTGAGAAGGGTCAATGTCTATACTAACTGATGGGCATGCCGTGGGGAGACGAGAGGTGTTTTGCATAGTCTCTTCTCCAATCCTGACAAGTTGTAAGGTACCATTGTCAAAGGGTGAACTTTTAAGAATTTCATTAATTAAGTTCCAGTAAGAAAAGGTGGGAACTGGCACTTTTTCTGGGCCAAAGGTTTCATAATAATCTTTTAAACAGTCTCTTACTCTAAGCCATCTTTTGCCATCAATGGTCACTTCAATGTGAAACCATGTACACAATTCTCCTATGTATTAGAAGAAAAATTTTAAGTCCTTTTTCTTAACACGCACCCCTCATGTCTTGAAGGACTCCTTGAGGCCTGACAAAAACAAATCATGTGACGAAACTGCTTGTCCCATGGTGGGTCACTCACCGTGCGTCATCCCCACTCTCCTCCTGGATCTGTCTCTTTATGGTGTCTGCTGAGGCAATCGCGAGCTCCACTTGATGAAGTCTTCCAGGAGGACGGGGTTCCCAATCAGTCAAAGGCTCGAGCCCCAGTCAGTGGGTGCCAGTAGTCACGGCTGGAAAGACACATCAACAGGGGCAGCGAACCTAGATGCGGAGGAATGAAGGGACAGGAGTGAAGGGACAGCAAGACAGGAGTTCTGATCAAGCTGCAAACTTTTATTTTTCACACAGGGGCATTTATATGCTGGAGATGGGAAAGCTCTCTTATCCAAAGTTCCTGGATGTCTTCACAAGGTGAGATAAACTCAGGATGTTTCAGGAATACAGATGGCAACAGGATGTCTCAGAGACACAGTTGGCTACAGGATGTCTCCCAGACAGGATGTCTCCATGGGGGCTGTTTCTTGTAAGTGTCAGGCTATTCTTTGAAGGTGAATTCCTTCTATGCCTGACAGTCAGGGATTCAGTATTTCAAATGGAAAATTGGAAAAAGAATCCAATGTGTATTCAGAACAATGCCTTGACATTACCTTCATCACATGTAAGACACAATTAGAGGAGAAGAGTTAGAAAATCTGTGAATACACATCTGGAATGGAAAATGCTCAGGAGTTTACAACCTTGGAGGTGGTATAGGAGTTTCCAAAAGTCAGACAGGGTAAAAACACCACAAACATGGAGCTCTGCCGGCCTAAATATTTCTTGAGAAACTTCATCTGAGGTTGTTTTTAGGAGCTTTAGCTTCCTTTATAGTGAGACGATCAAAGCTGGGTCAGCATCTATGTGACCTAGAGGACATTGTTTCTTATTTTCCAATGAACATGAGGCAGCAGTGCTGAATTCTCTCTTTGTAGGGAAACTGTGGCCACTGGTGGCTAAGTGTCTCCCAGGGTGGAATGTGAAGCCATTGGTCATCCTCCAATTTTTGTGGTGTTTCTTGCAGCTGCACTGGGAGTTTGATATTTGCTTCACAAAATACAAGAAGTTCAACTGGGACACAGTGATGGAGGGAGTTCTGTCACGTGTGGTGGGTAAGGGTCTGCAGGAGAATGCACCAACAAGGCTTCTATCCCACATAGCTTGCCCTCTTGACCATAGCAATCTGATTGTAAACATTGCCCTGAATCCTCTCCATATAACAAGATGCCTTTACATACAAGGATCTGGGGCTTGTACCATGTCAGTCACAAACCATTTGGAAGCGAAGGGCAGATGCAGATGACCCGACCACAGATGTTTTAACACACACCAGCACACCACTGCTCTAGGCCGACTACTCAGCAGGCTCCAAATTACTGGCATCTCCGTTCTACACCATTTTCATGAAACCCAGTCAATCAAGGCACTGTCTGGTACACTGATGGTCATCAATAGGACATCCATAGGTTCTCCAGGTCCACCCGGTCATGGGAATGTCAAAAATTTAAAGGTATTTATCTAGCCATTTTTCAAGGGTGAAGTTGGAGGCACTGTGGGTTTCAATTCATTCAGGAATGATTAAATGGAGAGGAAGCTCATTTCAATGAAAGCTCTGGAGAACTATCACACGCAAGGCTTCCCAAAGACAGGCCAAAAGGTCCCATGAAGCCAGACCTATTGAGGTCTACAATTTGAGGTCCATATGTGTTTTGACTTGCAACTATGGCTGCCAAGTCTTTAAGAATAAAATCATGTGATATCCTTCCCAAGATTCCCAGTGCTCTGTGGAAAGCCAACCTGGGCATAGATCCCAGTTTCCAAGGGCGACTCTCATGCATGGCCTCCTAAAATCCCAACACAATACAAGGCAATACTTCTTTGAGGTAAGTTCCAGAACTCAGTCTCTAAGGAGAATCACACCAGTGTTCAAGCCCAGGTGGACCCAGTCATCTATTCCAAGCGCCACACAAATGACCGCAATTAAAATCAAGACACTCCCACATGGCCCTCATTTTCTTCCATATAGACACTCATCATAACCTCTGGCTGGAGGTTTCCATGAGGGGCACAGCCTAAGACAGTGTCCAAAATAAGCTCCCTTGCATCCATTTGCCTAAAGTCAGTGTGGCCGGGACATCCTTCCTGTGAACCAGGAGTGTTCAAAGAGGCTTGCCGTTAATATTGCTCTTATTCTCAATTTTGAGGCCTACTGACTGTGGTGTTTAGATTCTTTATGTTAATTGGAGTCATGAGAAAACCCAAGAACCTATGGTCTAGTGTCTGCAGGGCTTTGAAGAACTCATTTGACCCAAAGGATCCATATTCTCAATGATGGAAGTCAGAAACCTTACAGAGGAAGGCGAGAAACTTCATCCAAAATGACTGCTCTTTTGGCTTTTTGATTTGCATGCACACATGGGATTTTTCTTTAGATCCATCAGGTGCTGAGAATCTAAGCCACAGCCTCACACAGGGCCAAGAGGCTGATTCAGACACATCCCTTTCCAAAGCAATTAAGAAAGAGCCACAGGTAATGTTTATACATTTCCATTTGAAAACTGTTTTCTTCAGGCTTCAAAAAGGCATAGCCTGAGGCAAAGACCTTCCTGACATTCAGGGCAACAGAAGGATATGTAAGCAAAAGGCCCAAAGCGGGGTTTTTCCATTGAGACTTTCCTGGTCACACTGATATCTGAGTTTTCTGAGATGCTCATCATTTCCTTCAGCTCTCTAGTACATGGCCGTATCACAGAGCGTGGAGGTGGTTCATATCTTGGACACAATACCATGAGCGTATTCTGGAGGTTGCCCATAATTCAGGTAGAGAACAGGAACTTAAGAAGATATTAGGTGTTGCCCATCCATTAGGCAAGCCGCAGACCATTCATAAATTGGGCAGAATGAATGCTGGGAAGATTTCTACTAGAAAGGACACATGTATTTATGCATTCTCTTTTCTATTGTCTACAACCATGGACACAGTGGGATACACAGATATAGAAAGACTAGCCTTGTCAAACGACTTACTAGAATCAGTTCACACCAAACCAAACAAACCGACTTTCTTACCTATTCTCAGAACATGAGACAAAACCACAAACCAATACCCACACCCACACCCACACAGACCCCCAAGTACCTCTGTGACAATACGGAGTGTCGTTTGATGGTGGGCCATAAGAAATTCCCTCATAATGGGCTGTCCTGTCTCAGATCTAGTCTCTGTGGCCAACTTTGTGAATCTGTAAGGAGCCAGTGGTGAGCCACTATCTGCTTTCTCAGGAAAGGCCCCTCTTCAGACCTTCCTGGCATTTGGCCATCCTCACATAAGTAGGTACCAAGAAAGACTGACTCTGTCTTTGGTAAATCCGAAAAATTTTGACCACTGGGACTGTGACTGGGACTGGCTCTGGATGCCTGGCTTTCTGGATCCCAAGTTCAGAGAATTCCATCACCAAGGAAGTGAGGTGAGGTCACTTCCTTCAGGAACTGAATGAGGTCCATACCTTGGCAACCACTTTGTCCTAACAGTTGCTTCCAAGGGTCCCATGAGATGGAGGCTGCACCTACTTACTCTGACATTTTCACAAGTTAGAATGGTATAAAACCATAGGCACCCAGGAACAGCTCTCCACACAGGCCTGGTTTGCTGCATCTTCTTTACATTAAGAAGAGAGAGGCTGATTCTGACACAACCCTTCATCCTGACCAGGTTGTTTGCAATGAAAGATGACTTTTGCTCTCTGAGGTCCTTAATAGCTTCCTACATCTTCTCCAGGGATCATCTTTAATGACCTTTGAGGTTCTCAGCAGGTGAAAGATCCCTTAATTTCTGTCTTGTAAGACCAACTCTGTCCCTGCTCTTCTGTAAAGTTAGATTGAGGGAAGAGTGTATGGTTAGGGTTAATAACATGTTCAATCTGTGTTAGGAACTATTCTGCTGGATGAATAATGTTATTGGGAACCTACGATATTTATAAGAATATGTAGGTGAAATATATGTATGAAAACAGAAATCTAAGATTTGAAACCCTGAAGGGCATTGGGCCCTTCATTGGTATACTTAGTGTTGACTTACTTTCTGCACAGATATCTCAGATAAATAAATATACAATGGCATAGGACCTTGTACATTGGATGATTGAATGTGGAAGAGAACATCCAGTCAAAAAGGGATAGTAGGTAAGATTAGGAAGATAGTTGGTAGGTTTTGGAAGGAGAGTGAGTATAGGATTTGGAAAAAAAAACTTCTTTAGCAATAGGGTTTCTGTTAGAGGGTGAAGGTAAATGTCAGCACATATGAAGATTCAGTCACAATGATGAACTTTGGAAAATATGTAGGAAATCAGATAATAATAGAGACATTACAAAATCAGGGAAAGTACAAAGTGAGTGATAGGATTAGACATTTTGAACAGGGTTGAGTTTGAATATATAATCTTAGGAAGAAACAAATATGTAGTCACCAATAGGATTGACATTTGAGAGCATTAGGCAATGTGGACATGGATGTTTTTAGTAATCCCTGTTCACTTTCCTTTTAGGCTTTGGTACAATCATAAGTGTAACCTTTGCATTTTGTGTCCAGAATATTACTGTGATAAAATGTATATGTAGATGGCGTGACATTAGTATTTCTTCCAGCATTTCTGGGAGCAATGTTTTGAAGTCCTATAAATTAGTATTGGTGGTACAAAGAGGTGTACACTGTGTCTATGAATATAGAGATAGTGCATGAATAGACCACATTGTGAATCAATAATATAACTGGTCCCACTTTAAATAATAGATTGAATTCATATCTGAAAATATATAAGAAATCTTATATCGATATACCATCATTCATTCCAACCAGCAATACATCTAATGGTAATATTAGGGTTATGGTTTATCACGAAGTATCTTTGAGTTTTGCTTCAAAAGTGATCATGGAAATCGAAAATAATGTGTTTGGAAAGAAGTCTCATGAAAAGACCCATCAAAAACATGGAGGAATACATGTGTTCTGTAGAATAAAGTGATTGAATGTGAACAAAATGCCTATAAATTTGCAAATTTTTGGATGAAATATATTTGCTATGATGAGCATAAACTGAAGAAATAGTAATGTACCAGTGTTGAATAAAATAAATGTCAAAATGCACAACATGTCCCATAGGAATCTACTTGTATTGATGTTAAACTGGTTCAGTTACTGTGGAAATATTAGGATTTGTATGCACCTTTCACTGAAGATAGTTTTCAGTACTAGGAAACAAATATGTATTTCAGGTGAATGAATAATTTTGAGAATACTCTTGTGAAAATTTGATTATAAATACACATACTTGAATATGAATGAGTTTAGGGAGTGTATAACAAGACATTTATTTCATATTTTGAAAAATCTGGAGAGTGTGTATATATATATATATATATATATATATATATATATATATATATACATACACAAACACACAGACATTAAAAATAGCATAATATATTCCAATTGAAATTCACCATGAAATATATGTCATCTACAGATCCAAATGTATTTATTTTATTGAATATGGATTTATGTATAATGTTCTTAAACAAGGAAGCTCACTCATAGATTGAATTTTCAGTTCCAACAGCTTTTAGGAGGAGTGATCTCTTACAATTTGTATCTGCCAAGTCAGTCACCTCACAAGAATGTACGTGTGGTATCAGGTAAGATTCTATAATTGCATGTAAAAATACATGTGCTGAATAGGATACAGAGAAAGGGATGCCTTGACATTACAATCACGGAGACTAAGGCACAATTAGAGGAGAAGAGTTAGAAAATCTGTGAATAAATATCTGGAATGGAATATGCTCAGGAGTTCACAACCTTGAAGATGGAAGAGGAGATTTCAAAAGTAAGGGACAGGGAAAACAGTCCACAAACATGGAGCTCTGGTTCCCTAAATCCTTCTTGAGAAACTCACTCTGAGTTTGGGCACTTGAAATATATGTTGTTGTCGGGAGATTTAGCTTCCATTGTAGTGAGACAATCAAAGCTGTGTCTGCATCTATGTTACCTCGAGGACATGGTTTCTTATTTTCCACTGAATATGTGGCAGCAGTGCTGAATTTTCTTTAGTAGGTAAACTGTGGCAACTGGGGGATAAGTGTATTCACATGTGGACTGTGAGGCCATTTGGTCATCCTCCACTTTTCGTCGTGTTTCTTGCTGCTGCACTGGGATTTTGGTATTTGCTTCATGATATACAAAGAATTCAACTGTTACCCGGTGCGTGAGTGAGTTCTGTCACTTTTGGTAGGTCAGGGTCTGCAGGAGAATGCACCAACCAGGCTTATATCCCACATGACTTGCCCCCTTGACCATAGCAATCTGATTCTAAACATTGCCCTGAATCCTGTCCATATAACAAGATGCCTTTACATACAAGGGTCTGCTGGCTGCACCATGTCAGTCACAAGTCATTTGGAAGCCAATGGAAGATCCACATGGCCCCACCACAGTTGTTTTATTGCACACCTGCCCAGCACTGCTGTAGGCCCACCTCTCAGCAGGCTCCAACTTCCTGGTATCTCTGTTCTGAACCATTTTTATGAAAACCAGTCAATCAAAGCACTGTCTTGTAATCTCATGATCAGCCACAGGATATCCAAAGATTCTCCAGTGCCACCTGGTCATGGGAAGTTTAAAAATTTCTTGGTATTTATCTACCCATTTTTCAAGGTTGAAGTTGGAGGCACTGTGTGTTTCATTTCATTCTGGAACTATTAAATGGTTAGGAAGCTCATTTCAATGAAATCTCTGCAGAAGTCTCACAGGCAAGGCTTCCCAAACAGTGGCCAAATGATCACATGAATCCAGGCCCATTGGGATCTACATTGTGACATCCGTGTGTTTTGACTCTCATATATGGCTGCCAAGTCTTTCAGAATAAAATCATGTGGTAACCTGGCTGAGATTCCCAGTGCTCAGTGAACAGCCACCCTGGGCCTAGATCTCATTTTACAAGGGTGACTCTCATGTGAATCCTCCTAAAATCCCAACACAATTCATGGCAATACGTCTCTGAGGTGAGGTCCACAACTCAGTCTCTAAGGGGAATCACAACAGAGTTAAAGCCAAGGTGGACCCAGTCATCTATTCCAACGGCCACACATGACCACAATTAAAACCCAAACACTCCCACATGGCCCTCATCTTCTTCCATATGGACACTCATCATTACCTCTGGCTTGAGGTTTCCATGAGGGGCACAGCCCAAGACAGTGTCCAAAATAACCTCCATTGCCCCTCATTTGCCTAAAGTCAGGGTGTCCTGGACACTCGTCCGGGGAACCAGGAGTGATCAAATAGGCCTGCTATTAATATTGCTTTGCTCCTCCAATTTGAGGCCTACTGACTGTCAGGTATAGATTCTTTATGTGATTTGGATTCTGGAGAAAACCCAAGCACCTATGGGATAGCCTCTAAAGGGCTTTGAAGAACTCATTTGATCCAAAGGTTCCTATTCTCACTTGATGGAGGTGAGGAACCTTACAGGGGAAGGCGAGAGACTTCTTCCATAATGACTGCTCTTTTGGCCAATTTAGTTTTGGATGCAAACATGGGATTTTCTTTACATCCATCATGTGCTGAGAATCTAAGCCAAAGCCTAACACAGGACCTAGAGCCTGATTCAGACATATCCCTTTCCAATGCAATTAAGCAAAGAGTCACAGGTGATGCCCATTGATTTCCATTTGAAAACTGTTTTCTTTAGGCTTCCCAAAGGGGTGGCCAGAGGCAAAGACCTTCCTGACATTGAGGGCAACAGAACAATAGGTAACCAAAGCAGTATTTCTCCACTGAAACTTTCCTGATTACACTGATATCTGAGTTTTCTGAGTTGCTCGCCATTCCCTTCAGCTATCCAGTACATAGCCATGTCACAGAGCTTGGTGGTGGTATACATCTTGGACACAAAACCATGAGCCTATTCTGGAAAGTGGCCAGAATTCAGAAAGAAAACAGGAACTTAGGAAGATATCGGGGGTTGCCCATCAATAATGCAAGCCACAGTCCATTCATAAATGGGAAGTATGAATCCGGGGGAGCTTTCTACTAGACAGGAAACATCCATTGAAGCATTCTCTTTTCTAATGTCTACAACCCCTGACACAGTGGGATACACAGACCTAGAAACACTCGCCTTTTCAAACGACTTACTAGAATCAATTAACTCCAAACAAAACAAACTGCCTTTCTTACCTATTCTCAGAACATGAGACAAAACCACAAACACACACCCACACCCACGAATGCACCTCCTTCCCCCAAGTAGGTCTGTGACTATCCGCAGTGTCCTCTGAGTGGTGGGCCATACTATGTTTCCATGAAATGGCCTGTTCTGTCTCAGATCTGTTCTCCTTGTCCAACTCTGTGAAGTTGACAGGAGCCAGCGGTGAGCCACAACCTGGTTTCTCAGGAAAGGGCCCTCTTCAGAGCTTTACTGGCATTTGGCCATCCTCACATCAGTAGGTACCAAGAAAGACTGACTCTGTCCTTGGTAAATCCAAACAAGTGAGATCACTGGGACTGGGACTGGGACTGGCTGTGGGTGCCTGGCTTCCTGGACCACATGTTCAGAGATTTCGAACACCAAGGAAGTGAGGTGAGGTCACTTCCTTCAGGAACTGAATGAGGTCACTGCCTTGGCAAACACATTGTCCTAATTGTTGCTTCCAAGGCCCCATGAGATGGAGGCTGCCCCTACTTCCTGTGACACTTTCACAAGTTAGAATGGTATATCATCCATAGGCACTCCAGAGCAGCTCTCCACACTGGCCTGTTTTGGTGCATCTTCTCTACATTAAGAAGAGAGAGGCAGATTCAGACACAACCCTTCATCCTGACCAGGTTGTTGGCCATGGAAGGTGACTCTTACTCTCTCAGGTCCTTCATAGCTGCCTACATCTTCTACAGGGATCATTTCTGCATGGACGTTTGAGGTTCTCAGCGGGTGGAAGATCCCCTAAATTCCTGTATTGTAAGACAAACTCTTTCCCTGCTCTTCTGTAAAGTTAGATTGAGGGAACAGTGTATGGTTAGGGTTAATAACATGTTCTATTTGGGTTAGGAATTGTTCTGCTGTATGAATAATGTTATTGGGAACCTGCGATATTTATAAGACTATAGAAGTGAAATATAAGTATGAAAACAGAAATGTTCTAAGGTTGTATGGTAATTCTAGGCTTAAAATAAAAACATGTTGGAGATTTATGTGTGTCATTTGTGTTGTATAATTGGACTTGTTATCAAAAAGATATGTACAGTTACATGTTACTTTTTACCCTTAGATAAAATTTAAAAGTATTTTTAAGTTAATGAGAGCCTAATCTCTGTGAAGGTTTTATTGTAAAACACAAAGGTAAAATGCCCATTCATTTCCATGTGAAAACTGTTTTCTTCAGGCTTCAGGAAGGAGTAGCCTGAGGAAAAGATGTTCCTGATATTCAGGGCAACATAACAATAGGTAATCAAAAGGCCCAAAGCAGGGTTTCTCCACTTAGACTTTACTGGTCACACTGATATCAAAGTTTTCTGAGATGCATTCCCTTCAGCTATCCAGTACATGGCCATGTCACAGAGCTTGGAAGTGGTACATATCTTGTACATAAAACCATGAGCCTATTTTGGAGAGTGGCCAGAATTCAGGAAGGATACAGGAACGTAAGAAAATAATAGGTGTTGCCCAATGATAAGGCAAGCCACAGTCCATTTATAAAATGGGCAGGATGAATGCTTGGAAGTTTTCTCTTTGACAGGACACACCCATTGAGGCATTCTCTTTTCTAATGTCTACAACCATGGACACAGTGGGATACACAGACATAGAAACACTCGCCTTGTCAAAGGACTAACTAGAAACAGTTCACTCCAAACCAAACAAACCCCCTTTCCTAACTATTCTCAGAACATGAGAAAAAACCACAAACCCACTCAAACACCCACGAAGTCACCTCCTTCCCCCAAGTAGGTCTGAAACTATCCAGAGTGTCCTCTGACTGGAGGGCAATACTATGTTCCCCAGAAATGGCCTGTCCTGTCTCAGATCTGGTCTCCTGGGTCAACTCTGTGAAGTTGTCAGGAGACAGCAGTGAGCCTCTAACTTCTTTCTCTGGAAGGGCCCCTCTTCAGAACTTTCCTGGCATTTGGCCATCCTCACATCACTAGGTACCACAAAAGACAGACTCTGTCCTTGGTAAATCCAAACAAGTGAGACCACTGTGACTGGAGCTTGGACTGGGTCTGGATGCCTGGCTTCCTGGAACCCAAATTCGGAGAGTTCCATCAACAAGGATGTGAGGTGAGGTCACTTCCTTCAGCAACTGAATGTGGTCACTGCATTTCCAACCACTTTGTCCTAACATTTGCTTCCTAGGGTCTCATAATATGGAGGATGCGCCTACTTCCTGTGACACTTTCACAAGTTCGAATGGTATAGAAACAATAGGCACCTGGGAACAGCTCTCCACACAGGCCTAGTTTGGTCAATCTTCCCTACATTAAGAAGAGAGAGGATGATTCAGACACATGCTTTTAACCTGACCGGGTTGTTTGCCATGGAAGATGACGTTTGCTCTCTCAGGCCTTTCATAGCTGCCTGCATCTTCTCCAGGGATCATATCTGCATGGACCTTTGAGGTTGTCAACAGGTGGAAGGTTCCCTACACCCCTGTATTGTAAGACCAACTCTGTCCCTGCTCTTCTGTAAAGTTGGATTGAGGGAAAAGTGTATAGTTAGGATTAATAACATGTTCGATTTGTGGTAGGAATCATTCTGTTGGATGAATAATGGTATTGGGAACCTGCAATATTTATAAGAATATACAGGTGAAATGTAATTATGAAAACTGAAATCTAGGTAAGATTTGAATACCAGAAAGGCATTGGGCCCATGATTGGGATACTTATCTTTGAATTATGTTCTGCACAGATGTCTCAGATAAATCAATATACAATGGCATAGGACCTTGTACCTTGGATGATTGATTGTTGAAGAGTTCATCCAGTCAAAAAGGGATAGTCGGTAGGATTAGGTAGATAGTCGGTAGGTTTAGAAAAAAGAGTGAGTATAGTATTTGGACAAAAAGTTCTTTAGCAATAGGGTTTCGGATAAAGAGTGAATGTAAATGTCAGCACATGTGAAGAATCAGTCACTATGATGAACTGGGGAAAATATGTAGGAAAAGAGATATCAATAGAGACATTAGGAAATCAGACAAAATATAAAGTGAGTGATAGGATTAGACATTTTCAACATGGTTGAGGTTGAATATATAATCTTGGGAAGAAACAAATATGTACTCACCAATAGGATTGACATTTGAGAAAATTAGGCATCCAAGACATGGATGTTTTTAGTAATCCATGTTCACTTTCCATTTAGGCTTCGGGACAATCCTAAGTGTGACCTTTGCATTTTGTGTCCAGAATATTACTGTGATAAAATGTATATGTAGATCAGTTGACATGAGTCTTTCTTCCACCATTTCTGTGAGCAAAATTTTGAAGATATACAAATTATTATCGAGGGTACACAGAGGTGTACCCTGTGTCTATCAATATAGAGACAATGCATGAATAGACCATACTGTGAATAAATAATATAACTGGTTCCAAATTAAAGAATGGATTGAATTGATATTTGAAAGTATACAAGAAATCTTATATTGATATACAATCATTCATTCCCACCAGTTTTACATCTAATGGTAATATTAGGTTTACGGTTTATCATGACGGGTGTGTGAGTTTTGCTTCAAAAATGATAATGGAAATCAAAAATAATGTCTTTGGAAAAAAGTCTCATGAAAGGAGCAGTCAAGAAACGTGGAGGAATACATGTGTTCTGAAGCAGGAAGTGATTGAAAGTAAAACAAATGCGTATAAATTTGCTAAATTGTGAATGAAATATACATACTATGATGTGCATAAACTGGACAAATAGTAATGTACCAGTGTTGAATAAAAATGAACGTCAAAATACAATTATATTCCATAGGAATCTTCTTGCATTTATGTTAAACTGGGTCAGTTACTGTAGAAATATTAGAATTTTTTTTGGTGTTATAATACAATTTATTTTAGCACTAGCATGCCACAGAATGTCGAGGAAAGAGCAATGGATTTTTAGTTATCGCACTAGTAATCTATCATTAAATGACTATTTTGGGGAGTCTAGAAATTACATAAGGCTATGTAACATTTTTTTTTATTTAGCATTCATAAAAACTCAGAATTTTGGTAATATTTCTACTTTTTTATTTTTTTTTTATTTTTTCAGTTGTTGATCGACCTCATTTTATTTATTTATATGTGGTGCTGAGAATATAACCCAGTGCCTCACACATGCTAGCCAAGCATGTTACCACTGAGCCAGACACCCAGACCCTCCACATTTATCTTATAATCAAACACTCCTCTCCCTCTTCTTTACTCACTTTCTTCCTCATTTTCCCCCTTCTCTCTCTTCCTTTTTCATTTTCCCTCCATAGGAGTTTTTCTCTCATGTCATTACAAACAGTAATATGCTATGAAATTTACATTTAAGAATTTTTTTATAGTCATTCTTTTTTCTTGAGAAAATTTAATAATTATAATAACCTATAGATATATTACAATACATTTATTATACATATGTATCTATATTCATGCATATGTATTACATATGATATATATACATATATATTTAAAAGTACTTTGATTAGCCTGTTAGAAATAATATAGACCAAGTCTTTCTTAATTTTCAAGTCTTCTAGAATTAACAGCTTACAGTGAAAATCAAATAAACATATTTAAGTAAACAGGTATCATTCTTATTTATCAATACTTATCATTTAAGTTTTTATATTACATTAAGCTGTGATATGGCGTATTAACTCTTATGAATTAGTGAAATTTTATTTGAACAACCTTTTATTTAAGGACCATATGCACTGACATTTTAAATGGCTTTCTTGTGATTTTAATTTCTATCAATTGCATATTTATTGCCAAATACTTATTTTATTAATTTTCATATTCATGATTGATATAAAGTCAATTGTTTAATTCTTCTTGTAAGTAGTTACTTATTACAGTAATAATTCTACATCTTTATAAGAAAAATGGTACAAAGATATTTTCATGCAAAATTAAGAATAATTGCATGCTCTAAATATTTCATTGTTGATACATATAATAAAGAGCTTTTGATGAGTCTCTTCCCCAGTAAAACATAAAATGCAAAGATATAATTGGGTATGTATGTCCAAATAAAGATAAGGAAAAATACATATTATCAGCTACAAACTATCAAATAAAAGATGAAAAGAACAATCCAACACATTGTACGAACTTGTCAGATGAGGTAGCCTAAGACTAGACCTGGTCCATGACAAAATATTCACGAAAAAAAATGAAATATGAAAAATATAGGAAATGATATGAATTTTTCATGAAGGTAGGTGGATTATCCTTTAATCTCAATATATGTTCATTTCAAAAGCCAGTTTTCTGGTAAAATAAATTTGTGATATTTACAACTACACAAAACAAACTTTCTGCTTATCAAAATGAATGCATCTCAACTCCTTTTTAGCTGATTTCTTCCCACTCAATTTTAAACCTTTGTTTATTTATTTTTATTGGTTTTTCAAAACATTACAAAGCTCATGATATATCATCTTTCATACATTTGACTGAAATGGGTTATGAACTCCCAATTTTCCCCAAATACGAATTGCAGAATCACATCAGTTACACATTCACATTTTTACATAATGTCACATTAGTGACTGTTGTCCTCTGCTACCTTTATTATCCCCTACTATCCCCCCTCCCCTTTCATCCTATCTTCCCTCTCTTCCTCATCTGATTTTTCACTTCTCTCTCTTGATCCCGCCTTTCCCCTCACAACGTCTTATATGTAATTTTGTGTAACAATGAGGGTCTCCTACCATTTCCATATGCTTTCCCTTCTCTCTCCCTTTCTCTCTCCCACTTGTCTTTGTTTAATATTAATCTTTTCCTCATGCTCTTCCTCCCTGTTCTATTCTTAGTTACCCTATTTTTATCAAAGCAGACATTTGGCATTTGTTTTTTTAAGGATTGGCTAGCTTCTCTTAGCATAATCTGCTCTAATGCCATCCATTTCCCTGCAAATTCTATGATTCTGTCATTTTTTAGTGCTGCATCCATCGTGTATAGATGCCACATTTTTTTTTATCCATTCATCTATTGAATTGCATCTAGGTTGGTTACACAGTCTAGGTATTGTGAATTGTGCCACTATGATCATTGATGTGGCAGTATCCCTTTAGTACACTCTTTTAAGATCCTCAGGGAATAGTCCGAGAAGGGCGATAGCTGGTTCAAATGGTGGATCCATTCCTAGCTTTCCCAGGAATCCCCATACTGCTTTCCATGTTGGCCTCACCAATTTGCAGTCCCACCAGCGGTGTACAAGTGTCCCCTTTTCCCCATATCCTCGTAAACACTTGTTGTTGTTTGACTTCATAATGGCTGCCAATCATACTGGAGTGAGATGGTATCTTAGGGTGGGTTTGATTTGCATTTCTCTGACTGCTAGATATGGTGAGCATTTTTTCATGTACTTGTTGATTGATTGTATGTCCTCCTCGGTGAAGTGTCTTTTCAGGTCCTTGGCCCATTTGTTGATTAGGTTATTTGTTATCTTATTGATAATTTTTTTGAATTCTTTGTATATTCTGGATATTAGGGCTCTATCTGAAGTGTGAGGGGTAAAAATTTGTTCCCGGGATGTAGGCTATCTATTTACTTCCCTTTTTGTTTCTCTTGCAGAGAAAAAAAAACTTTTTAGTATAAGTAAGTCTCATTTTTTTTATTCTTGTTAAGAACTCTTGGGCTATGAGCGTCCTATTAAGAAATTTGGAGCCCGACCCCACAGTATGTAGATCGTAGCCAACTTTTTCTTCTATGAAACGCAGTGTCTCTGATTTCATATCTAGATCCTTGATCCATTTTGAGTTAAATTTTGTGCATGGCGAGAGAACGGGATTCAGTTTCATTTTGTTGCATATGGATTTCCAATTTTCCCAGCACCATTTGTTGAAGATGCTATCCTTCCTCCACTGCATGCTTTTAGCCCCTTTATCAAATATAATAAAGTTGTAATTTTGTGGATTGGTTTCTGTGTCCTCTCTTCTGTACCACTGGTCCACCTGCATTTTTCGGTACCAGTTCCATGCTGTTTTTGTTACTATTGCTTTGTAGTACAGTTTGAACTCTGGTATCGCTATACCTCCAGATTCACACTTCCTGCTTAGAGTTGCTTTTGCTATTCTGGGTCTTTTATTTTTCGATATGAATTTCATGATTGATTTATCTATTTCTACAAGAAATGCCGTTGGAATTTTGATTGGCATTGCATTAAACCTGTAGAGAACTTTGCGTAATATTGCCATTTTTATGATGTTAGTTCTGCCTATTCATGAACAGGGCACATGTTTCCATCTTCTGACATCTTCTTCTATTTCTCTCTTTAGATTTCTGTAGTTTTCATTATATAAATCTTTCACCTCTTTTGTTAGGTTGATTCCCAAGTATCTTATTTTATTTGAGGATGTTGTGAATAGAGTGGTTTTCCTCATTTCCATTTCAGAAGTTTTTTTTCTGTTATACAGGAATGCATTTGATTTATGCGTGTTAATTATATATCCTGCCACTTTTCTGAATTCATTTATTAACTTTAGCCATTTCTTTGTAGACATTTTTGTGTCTGTTAAATATATTATCATGTCATCTGCAAATAGTGATACTTTAAATTCTTCTTTTCCTATTTTTATGCCTTTAATTTCTTTTGTCTGTTTAATTGCTCTGGCTAGTATTTCAAGAACTAAATTGAATAGAAGTGGTGATAGAGGGCATCCCTGTCTTGTTCCAGATTTTAGAAGGAATGCCTTCAGTTTTTTCTCCATTTAGGATGATGCTAGCCTGAGGTTTAGCATATATAGCTTTTACAATGTTGAGGTAAGTTCCTGTTATCCCTAGTTTTTATAGAGTTTTGAACATAAATGGATGCAGAACTATGTCAAATGCTTTTCTGCATCTATCGAGATGATCATATAGTTCTTGTCTTTAAGTCTATTGATGTGGTGAATGGCATTTATTGATTTTCGTATATTGAACCATCCTTGCATCACAGGGATGAATCCTCCTTGATGATGTTGCACAATTATTTTGATATGCTTTTGTACTCGATTTGTCAGAATTTTATTGAGAATTTTTGCATCCAAGTTCATTAGAGAAATTGGTCTGTAGTATTCTTTCTTTGAAGTGTCTTTGTCTGGTTTCGGGATCAGGGTGATGTTGGCCTCATAGAATGAATTTGGAAGAGCTCTTTCTTTTTCTATTTCTTGAAAAAGCTTGAAAAATATTGATTTTAATTCTTCTTTGAAGGTTTTGTAGAAATCCGCTGTATTCCCATCCGGTCCAGGGCTTTTTTTGGGTTGGCAGTCTTTTGATTGCTTCTTCTATGTCTTCCTTTGTTATTGGCCAGTTTAAATTGTTTGTGTCTTCCTGACACAATCTGGGCAGATTGTATGACTTAAGAAATTTATCAATATCTTCACAATATTCTATTTTATTGGAATATAGTGTTTCAAAATACTTTCTAATTATCTTCTATATTTCTGTAGTGTCTGTTGTGATATTGCCTTTTTTATCCCACATGTTAGTAATTTGAATTCTCTTTCTTCTTCTCTTCCTTAGCGTGGCTAAGGGCCTGTTGATCTTATTTATTTTTTCAAAGAACCAACTTTTAGTTTTATCAATTTTTTCAACTTTTTTTTGTTTCAATTTCGTTGATTTCTGCTCTAAATTTAATTATTTCTTGTCTTCTACTACATTTGCTGTTGTTTTGCTCTTCCTTTTCCAGGTTTTTGTGGTGTAGTTTAAGTTCATTTATTTGTTGTTTTTTTTTTCTTTTTTTGAGGAAAGAACTCCAAGAAATGAATTTCCCTCTTAAAACTGCTTTCATTGTGTCCCATAGATTCCGGTATGTTGTGTCTGTATTGTCATTTGTCTCTAAGAATTTTTTATCTCCTTCTTTATGTCTTCTGTACCCCATTGGTCATTCAGTAGCATGTTGTTCATTTTCCATGTGATGTAGGATTTTTCCTTCCTTCTTTTCTCATTGATATCCAGTTTCATTCCATTATGATCAGATATGGTGCACGGTATAATCTCCATGCCTTTATATTTACTAAGAATTGCCCTATGGCATAATATATGGTGTATCTTTGAGTAGGATCCATGTGCTGCTGAGAAGAACATGTATCCACTTGATGATGGTTGATATATTCTATATATGTCGGTTAAGTCTAGGTTATTGATTGTGCTGTTGAGTTCTATAGTTTCTTTATTCAGTTTTTGTCTAGAGGATCTCTCTAATGCTGAGAGTGGTGTGTTGAAGTCACCCATAATTATTGTGTTGTAGTCTATTTGACTCTTGAACTTGAGGAGAGTTTGTTTTATGAACGTTGCACCTCCATTGCTTGGTGCATACAAATTGATAATTGTTTTTTTCTTGTTGGTGGATGATTCCTTTTAACAGAATATAGTGTCATTCTTTATCCCTTTTGATTAACTTAGGTTTGAAGTTGATATTATTCCATATGAGTATGGCAAATCCTTCTTGCTTCCGAGGGCCATGTGAGTGTTATGATTTTTCCCAACCTTTTACCTTCAGCCTGTGTATGTCTTTTCCTATCATATGAGTCTCCTGAAGGCAGAATATTGTTGGATTTGTTTTTTTGATCCAGATTACTAGCACATGTCTCTTGATTAGTGAATTTAGGCCATTAACATTTAAGGTTACAATTGAAATATGATTTGTACTTCCAGTCATGTTTATTTATTTATTATATTTTAGTTTGGATAGTTTTTACTTTTTTGGTTACTTTCCTCCCGCTTTACTGAGATACTTCCCACTGTTAGTTTTGGGCACTATTTTTTAACTCTTCTTCTTGTAGTATTTTGCACAAAATGCTTTGCAGTGCTGGTTTTCTGGCTGAGAATTGTTTTAGCTTTTGTTTATCGTGAAAGACTTTAATTTCATTGTCAAATCTGAAGCTTAACTTTTCTTTATATGGTATTCTTGGTTGGAATTCTTTTTTTTTTTTCAACATTTGAATTACACTGTTCCAGGATCTTCTCACTTTCAAAGAATGTGATGAAAAATCAGTTGTTAACCTAATTGGTTTACCCCTGAATGTAATCTGCCTCCTTTCTCTTATAGCTTTTAATATTCTCTCCTTGTTCTGTATGTTGGCTATCTTCATAATTATATGTCTTGGAGTTGGTCTATTTTGGTTTTGAATGTTTGGGGTCCTGTAGGCTTCCAGGAATTGGCAATCCAATCCATCATTCATCTCTGGGAAGTTTTATAGAATTATTTCATTTAATATGTTGTCCATTCCTTTGGTTTGAATCTCTATGCCTTCTTCTATCCTGATGACTCTTAAATTTGTTTTTTGTTTTTTTATGACATCCCATATCTTTTGAATAAATTCCTGGTGGGATTTAAGCATCTTTTCTGTGTTTACTCAATTCTTTTCAAGTTGATAAACTTTGTCTTCATTATCTGATGTTCTGACTTCTACTTGATCTAGTCTATTTGTAATATTCTCGTTTGAGTTTTTAATTTGGTTTATATTTTCCTGCATTTCTAGGATTACTGTTTAATATTTTTTTTAAGATCTCTATCTCCTGGTAATGCTCATTCTTTGCCATTTGAATTTGTTTGCTTAATTCATTTTCAAAATATACTTTTATTGCTTGGACTTGCTGCCTCATGTCTTCTCTAATATTCCTTTCCATCTGAGTTCGGTATGCCTTGAGTTCTTTCCCTATCCCTGTTTCTGATGCTTCAAGGTCCTCCTGTAGATTTAAGTTGTCCTGCATTGTTTGTACTCCTTTTTTGCCCTTGTTTTTTCATGATGTTCACGTTACTTTCCAGCTCTATTTGATTGCTGTGTTTCTGCTTTATTCTTTAGATTTGTTTTGGTGTTGTATATCTCTGTTGTCTCTCCTTTGTGTTGGTAAACTATGCCTGCTAAAGTGGATTCCGCTTGGAAGTAATTCCGAAGGCCGAGCTCCAGTGATGTCACCTCTCTGCTTTGGCCGGCCCCAGGCTCCTTGCCGAGGTGTCCGAATTGGGGGGTGGGACTTGACTGTCTCTGGTTTGTTTCAGCTCTGGGTCACTGGCAGGCGGGCGGTCTCCAGCCGCCCAATTGTGCGGTTGGTCGCCAGGGGGCAGGCGGTCTCCAGCCGCCCAGTCACGCGGGCAGCAGGTGGGCTGTCGCCGTTGGGTTGTCAATCTCTAGCCACGCAGTCTCACGCTCGGTTGCCGGCGGGCGGGCATTCCTCAGCCCCCCAGTCACTCAGGCAGTGGGTGGAATGTCATGTGCAGGCCTGCGGTCTCCAGCCGCCCAGTCACAAGGGCCTGCCTTCTAGTCCTTTGGTTTCTCCTGCTTGTCCTGGTTTCTTTTTCTAGACCAGATTTCCCCTGAGTGATGCCTCTCGGCAGTTCAAACTGTACTCTGTGCCTGCCGTTTGTTGGGTGTGGAGGGTGTCTTTTGGGAACCCAGACACTCTATTGTTTTGATTTTTTCCACTTACCCCTCCCCCAGCACTGGCTATACACGTTTCGTTATGGCCACTGATGGTAGGGGGAGTCGAAAGTCAGGTGTCTCTAGTTTTTCTTGCGTCTTTATGCAGGCTTGCTCTGATTAACCCTCCCCCGGAAAGCCTAGGAGACATTTTATGCGAATTCCCCGCTGTATGAGAGATGAGCTGAGTAACACACATCTGTTTTATTGTTGCAGTCTATTGGAGAGGGGCGGTGGTTACTTCAGATCTCAAAGATGGTGGCCGCTTGTTTCCTTGGTGGAGTTTCTTTTGTGGGGGATAGAACTATACCACTTTCTTCCCTGTCTGAATTCCCAAACTCAGCCCGGGGATCAGTGGGAGCTCAGCCGGCAGGATTCCACAGAATCCGCAGCAACATTTCTCCCTGCTTCAGGTCACTTCTCGGTGGTGCCCCGCCATCTGAAACAGCAGGCCTGGCTGCATGATTCAATCAGCCCGGATCTCTGATTGCACAGTTGGCTATTGGGAACCTCGGCACTCTATTGTTTTGATTTTTTTTTTCCGCTTGCCCCTCTCTCAGCGCTGGCTAGACAGGTTTTTTTCACCACTGATGGGAGGGGGAGTTGAAAGTCAGGTGCCTCTAGTTTTCCCCTATCTTTATGCAGGCTCCCTCTGATAATCTCTCCCCCAGAAAGCCTAGGAGAGATTTGATGCAAATTCCCCGAAGTATGGGAGAGGAGCTGAGTAACAGTAACAGAATAACAACATTTTATTGTTGCATTCTGTAGGGGAGTGGCTGTCGTTACTTCAGCTCATCAAGATGGTGGCCGTTGGTTTCCTTCGTGGAGTTTCTATTGTGGGGGTTAGAACTGTACCACTTCCTTCCCCATCTGAAACCCTGAACTCAGCCCAGGGCTCAGTGGGGACTCTACTGGCAGAATTCCACAGAATCTGCATCAACGTTTCTCCGTGATTATTGATCGCATCTCGGTGGTGCCCTGCTTTCTGTAGCCACTGGACTGGTAGCGTGGATCAGTCAGACAGGATCTCCGGTCGCAGAGTTGGCTCATGTTTGAGACTCATTTACCGGACCTCAGTGCTAGAAATCCTTTTTCTAGGTTTCAGTGCACCCCCATTTTGCTGTAAGTTCCTAACAAGATAGTTTTTTGTCGTTCTTAGTCGTTAGTCACCTGCGCAGTGGCGCGGTACACTGGGTATGATGCTCTCTATTCGCGGCCATCTTGCAATGTCAAAATATTATGATTTGTATGCACCATTCACTAAAGTTAGTTTTCAGTATTAGGAAACAAATATGTATTACAGGTGGATGAATATTTCTGAGAATAATCTTGTGAAAAGTTCATTATAAATCTTCATACATGAATATGAATAATTTTAGGAAGTGTATAATAAGACACATATATTTCATATTTTGAAAAATCGGGAGAGTATATATATATATATATATATATATATATATATATATATATATATATACACACACACACACAAACACACACACCGAGACATTAAAAAGTAGCAATATATATGCCAATCGAAATTCATCATTAAATATATAACATCCACTTATCGAAAAATATACATTTTACTGAAAATGGATTTATGCATAATGTTGGTCAACTAGGAAGCTCACCCATAGGTTGAATTTTCTGTTCCAACAGAGGTTAGGAGGAGTGATCTCTTCTCACAATTTTTATCTGCCATGTCAGCCACCTCAGAAGAATGTACATGTGATACCAGGTAGGATTCTATTTGTGCATATTAAAATACATGTGCTTAATAGGCTACAGAAAAAGGGAGAGAGAAATTCACATATTTGTTAATTTTAAAAACACATGGAGAACTATGTCAATAAACATTAAGGGATGTCCAACTACATACCATGCCTTCTCTGAATTGCTGGTATTTGTATTCTTTTTGGGTTACTATTCTCCATCATATAAGGATTAGTAGTCAGAGTCTAGTAGGGTATGGGTTAGTGTCAGAGATTCAGTATTTCACATGGAAAATAGGAAAGTAAACCCAATGTGTTTGCAAATATGTGCTACACAAAAATCTTCCCACTCACATTAAAAACAATCCCTTGATATTACCCTCACTGGAAGAAATACACAATTAGAGGATAAGAGTTAGAAAATCTGTGAATACATACCCGGAATGGAATATGCTGAGGAGTTCACAACCTTGGAGGTGGTAGATGAGTTTCCAAAAGTAAAAGACAAGGTAAACACTCCACAACATGGAGCTCTGCAGGCCTAAAGACTTTTTGAGATACTGCCTCTGAGTTGGGACACTTAAAATGTATGTTGTTGTCGGTAGCTTTAGCATCCTATGTAGTGAGACCATCAAAACTGGGTCAACATCTATGTGACCTGGAGGACATGGTATCTTATTTTCCAATTAAAATGAGGCAGCAGTGCTGAATTCTCACTTTGTGGGTAAACTGTGGCAACTGGGGGATAAGTGTCTCTCCGTGTGGACTGTGAAGCCATTTGGTCATACTCTACTTTTCGTGGTGATTCTTGCTGCTGCACTGGGAGTTTGGTATTGGCTTAATGAAATACAAGGAGTTTAACTGGGACACAGTGCTGGAGGGAGTTCTGTCACGTGTGGTGGGACAGGGTCTCCAGGAGAATGCACCAACCAGGCTTATGTCCAACATAGCTTGCCCCCTTGACCATATCAACCTGATTCTGAACATTGCCCAGAAACCTATCCATATAACAAGATGCCTTTACATATAAGGGTCTGCTGGCTGCATCATGTCAGTCACAAGCCATTTGAAAGCCAATGGCCAATCCACATGAAACCACCAGAGATGGTTTATCTCACACCTACCCACCTTTGCTGTAGGCCCACTACTCAGCAGGTTCCAACTTACTGGCATCTCTGTTCTACACCATTTTTGTGAAACCCAGTCAATCAAGGCACTTTCTCGTACACTCATGATCAGCAACAGGATCTCCAATGGTTTTCCAGTGCCACCTGGTAATGGGAATTTCAAAAATTTCATGGTATTTATCGAGCCCATTTTTTAAGGTTGAAGTTGGAGGCACTGAGGGTTTCATTTAATTCAGTAACCATTAAATGGTGAGGAAGCCCATTTCAATGAAAGCTCTGGAAGACTCTCACAGGCAAGGCTTCCCAAAGAGTTGCCAAATGGTCACATAAAGCCAGGCATATTGAGGTCTACAATGTAAAATCCTTGCGTGTTTTGACTCTCAACTATGGGTGCTAATTCTTTCAGAAAAAAATTATGTGATAACCTGGCTGAGATTCCCTGTGCTCTGTGGAAAGCCTTCCTGGGCACAGATCTCAGTTTCCAAGGGTGACTCTCATGCATGGCCTCCTAAAATCCCAACAAAACTCATGGCAATACCTCTCTGAGATCAGTTCCAGAACTCAGTCTCTAAGGGGAATCACACTAGAATTCAAGACCAGGTGGAGCCAGTCATATTTTTCAACAACCACACTAATAACCACAATTAAAACCAGAACACTTCCACATGGCCGTCATCTTCTTCCATATAGATACTCATTTTAACCTCTGGCTGGAGGTTTCCATGAGGGGCACAGCCCAAGACAGTGTCCAAAATAAGCTCCCTTGCCCCTCATTTGCTTAACGTTGGGGTGGCCTGAACACCTTCCTGTGAACCATGACTTATCAAATAGGCCTGCCGTTAATACTGCTCTGCTTCTCCAATTTGAGGACTACTGACTGTGGGGTTTAGATTCTTCATGTGAATTGGAATCATTGGAATCACCTATGGGCTACCTCTGAAGGGCTTTGAAGAACTCATTTGACCCAAAGGCACCCTATTCTCACTTGATAGAGGTCAGGAACCTTACAGAGGTAGGGAGAGACTTCATCCACAAAAACTGCTCTTTTGGCCATTTTGGTTTTGGATGAACACGTGGGATGTATAAGGTGCTGAGTATCTAACCACAGCCTCACACAGGGCCAAGAGGCTGTTTCAGAAACATCCATTTCCAAAGCAATTAAGCAAAGAGCCACAGGTGATGCCCATTAATTTCCATTTGAAAACAGTTTTCTTCAGGCTTCACAAATTAGTGTCCTGAGGTAAAGACCTTCCTGAAATTCAGGGCAACAGAACAATAGGTAAGCAAAAGGCCCAAAGAAGGGTTTCTCCACTGAGACTTTCCTGGTCCCACTGATATCTGAGTTTTCTTAGATTCTCGCCATTCCCTTCAGCTATCCAGTACATCACCATTTCACAGAGCTTGGAGGTGGTACATATCTTGGACACAAAACCATGAGGCTATTCTGGAGAGTTTCCAGAATTCAGGAAGAAAACAGAAACTACTGAGAGCAGATGTTGCCCTTCAATAAGACAAGCTGCAGTCCATTTGTAAATTGGGCAGGATGAATGCTTGGAAGCTTTCTACTAGACAGGACACATCCATTGATGCATTCTCTTTTCTAATGTCTACAATCACGGACAGAGTGGGATACACAGACATAGAAGCACTCGCCTTGTCAAACGACTTACTGGAAACAGTCCACACCAATCCAAACAAAGAGCCTTTCCTACCTATTCTAAGAACATGAGACAAAACCACAAACCCACACACACACACTCAAAGGCACCTCCTTTGCTCAAGTAAGTCTGTGACTATCCATAGTGTCCTCAGAATGGTGGGCCATTGTATGTTCCCCCAAAATGGCCTGTCCTGTATCAGATCTGGTCTCCTTGGCCAACACTTTGAAGTTGTTAGGAGCCATGGGTGAGCCACTACCTGCTTTCCCAGGAAAAGCTCCTCTTCAGAGCTTTCCTGTCATTTGGCCATCATCACATCAGTAGGTACTAAGAAAGACTGACTCTGTTCTTGGTAAATCAAAACAAGTGAGACCACTGGGACTGGGACTGTGACTGGCTCTTGGTGCCTGTCTTCCAGGATCAAACGTCCAGAGAGTTCCATCACCAAGGCAGTGAGGTGAGGTCATTTCCTTCAGGAACTGAAAGAGATCACTGACTTGGCAACCACTTTGTCCTAACAGTTACTTCTAAGGGTCCCATGAGATGGAGGCTGTCCCTACTTCCTGTCACACTTTCACAGTTAGAATGGTATACCAACCATAGGTACCTGAGAACAGCTCTCCACACAGGCCTGGTTTGGTCCATCTTCTCTACATTAAGAAGGTAGAGGCTGATTCAGACACATCCCTTCATCCTGACCAGATAGTTTACCATGGAAGATGTCTTTTGCTCTCTCAGGTCCTTCATAGCTTCCTTCATCATCTCAGGGGATCATTTCTGCATATACCTTTGATGTTCTCAGCAGGTGGAAGATCCCCTACATTCCTGTATTGTAAGACCAACTCTGTCCCTCCTCTTCTGTAAAGTTAGATTGAGGGAAAAGTGTATGTTTAGGGTTAATAACATGTTTGATTTGCGTTAGGAATCTTTCTGCCGGATGAATAATGGTATTTGGAGCCTGTGATATTTACAAAAATATATAGGTAAAATATAAGTATAAAAACAGAAATCTAGGTAAGATTGGAAGCCAGAAGGGAACTGGGCCCTTGAGTGGGATACTTAGGTTTGAATTATGTTCTGCACATGTGTCTCAGATAAATTGATATACAATGGCATAGGACCTTATACCTTGGATAATTGATTGTCGAAGAGAACATCGAGTCAAAAAACTATAGTCAGTAGCATTAGGAAGATAGTCAGTAGGTTTAGAAAGAAGAGTGAGTATAGGATTTGGACCAAAAGTTCTTTAGCAATAGGGTTTCGGGTAGAGAGTGAATGTAAATATCAGCATATGTGAAGTGTCAGTCACAATGATGAACTGGGGGAAATATGTATGAAAGCAGGTATCAATAAAGATATTACCAAATCAGGCAAAGTATGAAGTGAGTGATAGGATTAGACATTTTCAACATGGTTGAGGTTGAATATATAATCTTAGGAAGAAACAAATATGTAGTCACCAATTTGATTTACATTTGAGAGCATTAGGCAACCTGGACATGGTTCTTTTTAGTAATCCACGCTCCCTTGGCATTTAGGCTTTGATACAATCATGAGTGTGACCTTCGTTTTTTGTGTCCAGAATATTCCTGTGATAAAATCTATATATAGATAAGGTGACATGAGTATTTCTTCCACCATTTCTGGGAGCAATATTTTGAAGACGTATAAATTAGTATTGAAGGGACAAAGAAGAGTACACTGTATCTATTAATATAGAGATAATGCATTAATAGACAATACTGTGAATAAAAAGCATAACTGGTTCCAACTTTAAATAATGGATTGAATTGAATCGTGAACATATAGAGGAAATCTTATATTGATATACAATTATTCATTCCAACCAGTTATACATCTAATGTTAATATTAATGTTATGGTTCATCATGAAGAGTGTGTGAGTTTAGCTTCGAAATTGATTATGGAAATTGAAAATAATGTATTTGGAAAGAAGTCTCATGAAAAGACCAGTCAAGTAACATGGAGGAATACATGTGTTCTGAAGCTAGAAGTGTTTGAAAGTGAAACAAATTCCTATATATTTTAAACTTGTGGAAGAAATACATATCCTATGATGTGCAAAAACTGAAGAAATAGTAATGTACCAGTGTTGGATTAAAATGAAGGTCAATATAGACATCATGTCCCATAGGAATCTACTGGCATTGATGTTAAACTGGGTCAGTTACTGTAGAAATATTAGGATTTGTAAACACCATTGATTGAAATTAGTTTTCAGTACTGGGAAATAAATATGTATTTCAGGTGGATGAATATTTCTGAGAATTATCTTCTGAAAAGTTGATTATAAATTTATATACATGAACATGAATGAATTTACAGAGTGTGTATAAGTCACATACATTTCATATTTTGAGAAATCTGGAGTGTATATATATATATATATATATATATATATATATATATATATATATTTTAAATAAACACAAATATACATTAAAAAGTATCAATATATATGCTAATCGTAATTCATCATGTAATATACATCATTCAAAGATGCAAAATATTTATTATACTGAACATGGATTTATGTATAATATTGTTCTACTGGGAAGCTTACACATAGTTTGAATTTTCAGTTCCCACAGCGTTTAGGAGGACTGATCTCTTCTCACAATTTGTATCTGCCAATTCAGCCAACTCATGAAAATGTACGTGTGATAGCAGGTAGGATTCTGTATGTGCATATAAAAATACATGTGCTGAGTAGGCTACAGAGAAAGGGAGACAGAAATTCACATATTTGTGAACTTTATAAACACATGGAGGACTATTTCAATTAAAAATTGAGTAGATTTATAACACCTACCCTTAATCATGCAAAAGGGAAGTCCAACTGTACAGCATGCCTCCTCTGAACTGCTCGTATTTTTATTCTATTTGGGTATTATTCTTCATCATATTAGGATTAGTAGTCAGAGTATAGTAGGGTATGAGTTACTGTCAGGGATTCAGTATTTCGAATGGAAAATTGGAAATGGATCAATGTGTAAGCAAATTAGTGTTACACAAAAATTTTCCCACTCTCATTTAGAACAATAACTTGACATTACCTTCACCCCAAGTAAGACACAATTAGAGAAAAAGAGTTAGAAAATCTTTGAATTCATACCTGAAATGAAAACTGCTCCGGATTTCACAACCTTGGAGATGGTAGAGGAGTTTCCAAAAGTAAGGGACAATGTAAAAACTCCACAAACATGAAGATTTGCCAGCCTAAAGACGTCTGGAGAAACTGCCTCTAAGATGGACAGTTGAAATATATGTAGTTTTCAGGAACTTTAGCTTTTTTTCTAGTAAGACCATCAAACGTCTTTATGCATCTCTGTGACCTGGAGGACATGGTTTATAATTTTCCAATGGACATGAAGCAGTAGTGCTGAATTCTCTCTTTGTAGGTGAACTATGGCCACTGGGGGCTATGTGTCTCCCCATGTGGACTGTGAAGCCATTTCATCATCCTCCACTTTTTATAGTGTCTCCTGCTGCACTGAGAGTTTTGTATTTGCTTCATTAAATACAAGGAGTTAAAATTGACCACAGTCCTGGAGGGAGTTCTGTCACATATGGTGGGTCAGGGACTGCAGGAGAATGCACCAACAGGACTTGTATACCACATAGGTTGCCTCCGTGACCATAGCAACCTGATTCTGAACATTGCCCTTAAACCTCTCCATATAACATGATGCGTTTACATACAATGTTCTGCTGGCTGCACCATGTCAGTCAAAAGCCATTTGGAAGACAATGGCAGATCCACATGACCCCACCACAGATGTTTTATCACACACTTAATCACCTCTGCTCTAGGCCCACTATTCTGCAGGCTCCAAATTACTGGCATCTCTGTTCTACACCATATTCATGAAAGCCTGTTAATCAAGGCACTGTCTGGTACACTCATGATCAGCAACAGGACATCCAAAGGTTCTTCAGTGCCACCTGGTCATTGGAATTTTAAATATTTCATGGTATTTATCTAGCCAATTTTCAAGGATGAAGTTGGAGGCACTGTTTATTTCAATTCATTCAGGAATCATTCAATGTTGAGGAAGATCATTTCAATGAAAGCTCTGGAGAACTCTCACAGGCAAGGCTTCCCAAAGAGTGGCCAAAAGGTCACATGAAGCCACGCCCATTGAGGTCTAAAATTGAGGTCCATGTGTTTTTTGACTATCAAATATGGCTGCCAAGTCTTTCAGAATTAAATCATGTGATATCCTGTCTGAGATTCCCAGTGCTCTGTGGAAAGCCACCGTGGGCATAGATCTCAGTTTCCAAGGGCGACTCTCATGCGCGGCCTCTTAAAATCCCCACACAATTTATGGCAATTCTTCTTTGATATGTGTTCCAGAACTCAGGCTCTAAGGGGAATGACACCAGAGTTCAAGCCCAGGTGGATCCAGTCATCTCTTCCAACTGCCACAAGAATGACCACAATTAAAACCAAAAGACACCCAAATGGCCCTCATCTTCTTAAATATAGACATTCATCTTAACCTCTGGCTGGAGGTTACCATGCAGGATGCATCCCAAGAGAGTGTCCAAAATAATGTCGCTTGCCCCTCATTTGCCTAAAGTGAGGGTGACATGGACACCCTTCCTGTGAACCAGGAGTGATCAAATAGGCCTACCATTAATACTGCTCTCCTTCTCCAATTTGAGGCCTACTGACTCTCAGGTATAGATTCTTTATGTGATATGGAATCTTGAGAAAACACAAGCACCTCTGCAGGGATTTGAAAAACTCATTTGACCTAAAGGACTCCTATTCACACTTGATGGAGGTAAAGAACCTAACAGAGGAAGGCTCATCCACAATGAGTGATTTTTTGCCATTTTGGTTTTGATTGCACAAATGGAATCTATCTTTAGATCTACCATGTGCTGAGAATCTAAGCCACAACCTCACACAGGCCCAAAAGGCTGATTCGGACACGTCCCTTTTCAAAGCAATTAAGCAAAGAGCCACATGTTATGCCCATTTATTTCCATTTGAAAACAGTTTTCTTCAGGCTTCACAAAGGGGTGGCCTGAGGCAAAGACCTTCTTGACATTCAGGGCAACATAACCATAAGTATGCAAATGAACCAAAGCAGGGTTTCTCCACTGAGAGTTTACTGGTCACACAGATATTTGAGTTTTCTAAGATGTTCCCATTCCCTACAGCTATCAAGCACATGGCCATGTCACAGAGCTTGCAGGTGGTACACATCTTGGACTCAAAACCATGGGCCTATTCTTGAGGTTTGCCGGAATTCAGGAAGAAAACAGGAACTTAGAAAGTTAGTAGGTGTTTCTTATGCATAAGACGAGCCACAGTCCATTCCTAAATCGGGCAGGAAGAATGCTGGGAAGCATTCTACTAGACAGGACACATCCTTGATGCATTCTCTTTTCTAATGTCTACAACCACGGACAGAGTGGGAAACACAGACATAGAAGCACTCGCCTTGTCTAACGACTTACTAGAAACAGTCCACTCCAATCCAAACAAACTGCCTTTCCTACCTATTCTCAGAACATGAGACAAAACCACAAACTCACACCCACACCGACAAAGGCACCTCCTTAACTCAAGTAGGTCTGTGAATATCCAGAGTGTCCTCTGACTGGTGGACCATACTATGTTCCCCTGAAATGGCCTGACCTGTGTCAGATCTGGTCTCCTTGGCTAACTCTGTGAAGGTGTCATGAGCCAGAGGTGAGCCACTACCTGCTTTCTCAGAAACGGCTCCTCTTTAAAGCTTTCCTGGCATTTGGCCATCCTCACATCAGTAGTTACCAAGAAAGACTGACTCTGTCTTTGGTAAATCCAAACAAGTGTGACCACTGGGACTGAGACTGGGACTGGCTATGGGTGACTGGATTCATGAATCCCAAGTTCAGAGATTTTAATCACCAAGGAAGTGAGGTGAGGTCACTTCCTTCAGGAACTGAATGAGGTTACTGCCTTGGCAACCACTTTGTCCTACCAGTGGCTTCCAAGTGTCACATGAGAAGGAGGCTGCCCCTACTTTCTGTTACACTTTCACAAGATAGAACGGTATATCAATCATAGGCGCCCTGGGACAGCTACCCACACAGGCTGGGTTTGGTCCATTTTCTCTACATTAAGAAGAGAGAGGCTGATTCAGTCAGAACCCTTCATCCTGACCAGGTTGTTTGCCATTGAAGATGACTTTTGCTCTCTCAGGTCTTTTATAGCTGCCTTCATGTTCTTCAGAGATCATTTATGCATGTACCTTTGAGGTTTTCATCAGGTGAAAGATCTCATACAACTCTATCCCTGCTCTTCTGTAAAGTTAGATTGATGGAACAGTGAATGGTTAAGGTTAACAACATGTTTGATTTGGGTTAGAAATCATTCTGCTGGATGAATGATGGTATTTGGAACCTAAAATATTTAAAAGAATATAGAGGTGAAATATAATTATGAAAACAGAAATCTAGTTTAGATTCGAAGCCCAGAATGGCATTGGGACCTTGACTGGGATAATTAGCATTGAATTATGTTATGCACAGATGTCTAAGATGAATCTATAATCAATGGCATAGGATCTTCTACCTTGGATGATTGAATGTACAAGAGAACATCGAGTCAAACAGGGACAGTCGGTAGGATTAGGAAGATAGTCGGTAGGTATAGGAAGAAGAGTGAGTATAGTATTTGAAACAAAAGTTCTTTAGCAATAGGGTTTTGGTTAGAGAGTGAATATTTGTCAGCACATGTGAAGAGTCAATCACAATGATGAACTTGGGAAATATGTAGGAAAGCAGATATCAATAGAGACATTACAAAATCAGGCAAACTATAAAGTGATAGGATTAGACTTTTTCAAAGGGTTCAGGTTGAATATATAATCTTAGGAAGAAACACATATGTAGTCACGAATAGGATTGACATTTGAGAGAATTAGGCAATGTGGACATGGATGTTTTTAGTAATCCATGCTCACTTTCCATTTAGGCTTTGGTACAATAATAAGTGTGACCTTTGCATTTGGTGTCCAGAATATTACTGTAATAAAATGTATATGTAGATCAGGTGGCATGCGTATTTCTTCCACCATTTCCGGGAGCAATATTGTGAAGACGAATAAATTAGTATTGGGGGTACAAAGAGGCGTATGCTGTGTCTATGAATATAGAGATTATGCATACATAGATCATACTGGGAAAAAATATAACTGGTTCCAATTAAATAATGGATTGAATTGATATCTGAAAATATATAGGAAATCTTATATTGATATACAATCATTCATTCCAAAGAGTTATACATCTAATGGTAATCTTAGAGTTATGGTTCATAATGAAGGGTGTGTGAGTTTTGTTTCAAAAGTGATTACGGAAATAGAAAATAATGTGTTTGGAAAGAAGTCTCATGAGAAGACCAGTCAAGAAACATGGAGGAATACATGTGTTCTGAAGCAGAAAATGATTGAAAGTGAACCAAATGCCTATAAACTTCCTAACTTGTGGAATAAATATGTATCCTATTATGTGCATAAACTGAAGAAATAGTAATGTAACAGTGTTGAATAAAAATGAACTTCAAAATACACATCATGTTCCATAAGGAATCTACTTGCATTGATGTAAACCTAGGTCAGTTACTGTAGAATGGTAAATTGCAAAATAAATCCAATCTGGAATGGGAAATTCTCAGGAGTTCACAACCTTGGATATGGTGGAGGAGTTTCTCAAAGTAAGGGACATTGTAAACACAACACAAACATGGAGCTCTGCTGGCCTAAAGACTTCTTGAGAAACTGGCTAAGAGGTTGGGCACTTAAATTTATATTGTTGTCTGGAGCTATAGCTTCTTTTGTAGTGAGACCATCAAAGCTGGGTGTGCATCTATGTGACCTGGAGGACATGGTATCTTATTTTATAATGAACATATGGCAGCAGTACTGAATTCCCTCTTTGTAGGTAAACTGTGGCCACTGGGGGCTAAGTGTATCCCCATGTGGACTGTGAAGCCATTTGTTCATTCTCCATTTTCGTGGTGTTTCTTGCTGCTGCACTGGGAGTTTGGTATTTGCTTAACTAAATACAAGGAGTTCAACGGGGACAAGTGCTGGTGGCTACCCCTACTTCATGTGACACTTTCACAAGTTGGAATGGTATATCAACCATAGGCACCGGGAACAGCTCTCCACACAGGCCATGTTTGGTCCTTCATATCTGCCTACATCTTCTCCAGGGGTCATATCTGCATGGACATTTGAGGTTCTCAGCAGGTGGAAGATCCCCTATATTCCTGTATTGTAAGACCAACTCTGTCCCTCTCTTCTGTAAAGTTAGATTGAGGGAACAGTGTATGGTTAGCATTAATAACTTGATCAATTTGGGTTAGGAATTATTCTGAGGGATGAATAATGATATTGGGAATCTGCTATATTTATAAGAACATAGAGGTGAAATATATGTATGAAAACAGAAATCTGGGTAAGATTTGAAGCCCAGAAGGGAATTGGGCCCTTGATTGGGATACTTAGCATTGAATTACCTTCAGCAGAGATTTCTTGGATAAATCAATATACAATGGCATAAGACTTTGTACCTTGGATGATTGAATTTAGAAGGGAACATCAACTCCAAAAGGGATAGTCGGTAAGATTAGAAAGACAGTCGGTAGTTTTCGGAAGAAGTGTGAGTATAGAATTTGGAAAAAAAAAATTCTTTAGCAACAGGGTTTCGATTAGAGAGTGAATGCCAATGTCAGCACATGTGAAGAGTCATTCACAATGATGAACTAGGGAAAAAATGTAGGAAAGCAAATATCAAGGAAGACAATAGGAAATTAGGCAAAGTACAAAGTGATTGTTAGGATTAGACATTTTCAACAGGATTGAGTTTGAATATATAATCTTAGGAAGAAACAAATATGTAGTCACCAAAGAATGACATTTGAGAGCATTAGGCAACCTGGACATGGATGTTTTTAGTAATCCATGTTCACTTTCCATTTAGGCTTTGTAAAATCATAAGTGTGACCTTTGCAGTTTTGTCAAGAATATTACTGTGATAAAATGTATATGTAGATCAGGTGACATGAGTATTTCTTCCACCATTTCCGGGAGCAATATTGAGAAGACGTATAAATTAGTATTGGGGGTACAAAGAGGTGTACGCTGTGTCTGTGAATATAGAGATAATGCATGAATAGACCATACTGTGAATAAATAATATAACTGGTTCCACTTTAAATAATTCATTTAATTGATATCTGAAAATATACAGGAAATCTAATATTGATATAAAATCATTCATTCCAACCAGTTATACATCTAATGGTAATATTAGGTTATGGTTTATCATGAAGGGTGTGTCTGATTTTCTTCAAAAGGATTATGGAAATCGAAAATAATGTGTTTGGAAAGAAGTCTCAAAAAATCCAGTCAAGAAACCTGGAGGAATACATGTGTTCTAAAGCAGGAAGGGATTTAAAGTGAACCAAATGCCTCTAAATTTGTGAACTTGTGGATGAAATATATATGCTATGATGGGCTAAACGTGAAGAAATAGTAATGTAGCAGTGTTGAATAGAAATGAAGTTCAAAATAGACATCATGTCCCATAGGAATCTACTTGCATTGATGTTAAACTGGGTCAGTTAATGTAGAAATGTTAGGATTTGTATGAACCATTAACTAAAGTCAGATTTCAGTAATGGGAAACAAATATGTATTCAAGGTGGATGAATATTTCTGAGAATAATCTTCTGAAAAGTTGATTATAAATCCACATACATGAACATGAATGAATTTAGGGAGTTTATATAATACACATATATTTCATATTTTAGAAAACTTGGAGAGTCACACACACACACACACACACAGACACATGCACAGACATTAAAAGTAGCAATATATATGCCAATCGCATTTCATCATGAAATATATATAATCCACATATCGAAAAATATTCATTTTGCTTAACATGGATTCATGTATAATGTTGTTCCACTAGGAAGCTGACATAGGTTGAATTTTCAGTTTCAACAGCGTTTAGGAGGAATGATCTCTACTCACAATTTTTATCTTCCAAGTCAGTAGCCTCAAAAGAAATTATGTGTGATACCAGGTAGGATTCTATATGTGCGTATAAAAACACATGTGCTGAATAGGCTACAGAGAAAAGGAAACAGGAAGTCACATATTCGTTACCTTTAAAAACACATGTAGAACTATTTCAATTAAAAATTGACAATTTTTATAATACCTACCCTTTATCATGCAAAAGGCAAGACCTAGTATACACCATGCCTCCTCTGAACTGCTTGTATTTCTATTCTCTTTGGGTTATTTTTCTTCACCATATTAGGATTAATCGTCAAAGTCTAGTAGGGTATGGGATAGTGTCAGAGATTCAGTATTTTGGATGGAAAATAGGAAAATGAATCCAATGTGTACGCAAACATATGCTACACAAAAATCTTCCAACTCTCATCAAGAACAAAGCCTTGTCATTACCTTCGACCCTAGTAAAACACAATTAGAGGAGAAGAGTTAGAAAATCTGTGAATTCATATGTGGAATAAAATATACTCAGTAGTTCAAAAAATTGGAGGTGGTAAAGGAGTTTCCAAAAGTAAGGGAAAGTTTAAACAGTCCACACACATGGAGCTCTGCTGGCCTAAAGACTTCTTGAGAAAGTCCCTCTGAGGTTGGGCACTTGAAATATATTTTGTTGTATGGAGCTTTAGCTTCCTTTGTAGTGAGACCATCAAAGATGGGTCTGCATCTATGTGACCTGGAGGACATGGTTTCTTATTTTCCAATGAACATGAGACCGTAGTGCTGAATTCTCTCTTCCTAAGTAAACTGTGGACACTGGAACCTAAGTGTCTCCCCGTGTGAACTGTGAAGCCATTTGGTCATCCTCCACTTTTCGTGGTGTTTCTTGCTGCTGCACTGGGAGTTTGGTATTTGCATCACGAAATACAAGGAGTTCAACTGGGACACAGTGCTGGAGGGAGTTCTGTCACGTGTGTATGGTCAGGTTCTGCAGGAGAATGCACCATCCAATATTCTATCTCTCATTGTTTGCCCCCGTGTCCATAGCAACCTGATTCTGAACATTTACCTGAAACCAAACCATATAACAATTTGCCTTTACATATAAGGGTCTGCTGGCTGCACCTTGTGAGTCACAAGCCATTCTATATAAATGCCACATTTTTAATCCATTCATCTAATGAAGGGAATCTAGGTTGGTTCCACAGTCTTGCAATTGTGAATTGTGCTGCTATGAACATCGATTTATCAGTATCTCTGTAGCATGCTCTTTTTAGTTCTTTAGGGAATAGACCGAGAAGGGGAATAGGTCAAATGGTGGTTCCATTCCCAGCTTTCCAAGAAATCTCCATACTGCTTTTCAAATTGGCTGCACCAATTTGCAGTCCCACCAGCAATGTACAGGTGTGCCCTTTTCCCCACATCCTCGACAGCACATGATGGCGTTTGACTTCATAATGGCTACCGATCTTACTGCAGTGAGATGGTATCTTAGGGTGGGTTTGTTTTGCTTTTCTCTGACTGCTAGAGATGGTGAGCATTTTTTCATGTACTTATTGATTGATTGTATGTCCTCCTCTGAGAAGTGTCTGTTCAGGTCATTGGCCCATTTGTTGATTGGGTTATTCATTTTCTTATTGTTTAATTTTTTTGAGTTCTTTGTATACTCTGGATATTAGGGCTCTATCTGAAGTGTGAGGAGTAAAGATTTGTTCCAAGGATGTAGGCTCCCTATTTACCTCTCTTATTGTTTCTTTTGCTGAGAAAAATGTATTTAGTTTGAGTAAGTCCCATTTGTTGATTCTAGGGATTAACTCTGGTGCTATGGGTGTCCTATTGAGAAATTTGGAGCCCGACACCACAGTATGTAGATGGTGGCAAAAGTTTTCTTCCACCAGATGCAGTGTCTCTGATTTGATATCAACCTCCTAGATCTATTTTGAGTTAACTCTTGTGCATGGTGAGAGGAGGGGATTCAGTTTCATTTTGTTACATATGGAATTCCAGTTTTCCCAGCACTATTTGTTGAAGATGCTATCCTTCCTCCATTGCATGCTTTTAGTCCCTTTATCAAATATAAGATAGCTGTAGTTTTGTGGATTGGTTTCTGTGTCCTCTATTCTGTATCACTGGTCCACCCGCCTGTTTTGTCACCAGTACCATGCTATTTTTGTTACTATTGATCTGTAGTATAGTTTGAGGTCTGGTATCGGTATACTGCCTGATTCACACTTCCTGCTTAGAGCTGTTTTTGCTATTCTGGGTCTTTAATTTTTCCATATGAATTTCATAATTGTTTTATCTATTTCTACAAGAAATGACCTTGAGATTTTGATTGGCATTGCATTAAACCTATAGAGAACTTTTGGTAATATCGTCATTTTGATGATGTTAGTTATGCTTATCCATGAACAGGGTATATTTTTCCATTTTCTAAGATTTTCTTCTATTTCTCTCTTTAGGGTTCTGTAGTTTTCATTGTATATGTCTTTCACCTCTTTTGTTAGGTTGATTCCCAAGTATTTTATTTATTTTTTTGATGATATTGTGAATGGACTGATTGTCCTCATTTCCATTTCAGAGGATTTGTCGCTGATATACAAAAATGCCTTTGATTTATGCGTGGTGATTTAATATCCTGCCACTTTGCTGAATTCATTTATTACCTCTAATAGTTTCTTTGTAGACCCTTTTGGGTCTGCTAGGTATAGAATCATGTCTTTTGCAAATAGCGATAATTGGAGTTCTTCTTTTCCTATTTTAAAGCCTTTAATTTCTTTAGTCTTTCTAATTGCTCTGGCCAGTGTTTCGATAACTATGTTGAACAGAAGGGGTGAGAGAGGGCATCATTGTCTTGCTCCAGATTTTAGGGGGAATGCCTTCAATTGTTCTCCATTCAGAATGATGCTAGCCTGAGGCTTAGCAAAGATTGCTTTTACAATATTGAGGTATGATTCTGTTATCCCTAGTTTTTCTAGAGTTTTGAACGTAAAGTGATGCTGTACCTTGTCAAATGCTTTTTCTGCATCTCTCGAGATGATCATATGGTTCTTATTTTTAAGTCTATTGATGTGATGAATAACATTTATTGATTTCCGTATATTGTACCAGCCTTGCATCCCAGGAATGAATCCTACTTGATTATGGTGCACATTTTTTTTATATATATGTTTTTGAGTCTGATTCGCCAGAATTTTTTTGAGGATTTTTGCATTTTTCCTGAAATACCTTGAAAAGTATTGGTTTTTGTTCTTCTTTAAAGGTTTTGTATAATTCTGCTCTATACCCATACGGTCCTGGGCTTTTCTTAGTTGGTAGTATTTTGATGGTTTCTTCTATTTCCTCAATTGATATTGGAATGTTTAAGTTGTCTATATCCTCCTGACTCAATCTGGGCACATCATATGACTTAAGAAATTTATCAATGCCTTCACTATATTCTATTTTATTGGAGTATATTAATTCAAAATAATTTCTGATTTTCTTCTGTATTTCTGAAGTGTCTCTTGTTATATTTCCTTTTTCATTTCATATGCTAGTAATTTGAGTTCTCTTTCTTCTTCTCTTTGTTAGCATGGCTAAGGGTCTGTCGATTATATTTATTTTTTCAAAAAACCAATGTATTGTTTTGTCAATTTTTTTAATTGTTTCTTTTGTTTCGATTTCATTAATTTCTTCTCTGATTTTAATTATTTGTTGCCTTCTACTTCTTTTGCTGTTGTTTGCTCTTGTTTGTCTAAGATTTTGAGATGAAGTATGAGATCATTTATTTGTTGGTTTTTTCTTTTTCTAAGGAATGAACTCAAGCAATGAATTTTCCTCTTGGAACTGCTTTCAATGTGTCCCATAGATTCCGATATATTGTGTCTGTGTTTTCATTTATCTCTAAGAATTTTTTAATTTCTTCCTTGATGTCTTCTATAACCCATTGATCATTCAGAAACCTATTGTTCATTCTCCAAGTGATGAATGATTTTTCCTTCCTTTTTTTATCGTTGATTTTTAATTTCATTCCATTATGATCAGATAAAATGCATGGTATTATCTCTACTCCTTTTTATTGTCTAAGAATTGCCCTGTGACATAATATATGATGTATTTTTGAGAAGGATCCATGTTCTGCTGAGAAAAAAGTGTAACTTCTTGATGATGGGTTGTATATTGTATATATGTCAATTAAGTCTAGGTTATTAATTGTGTTATTGAGTTCTATAGTTTCCTTATTCAACTTTTGTTTGGAAGATCTGTCCAGTGGTGAGAGAGGTGTGTTCATGTCTCCCATGATTACTGTATTGTGGTCTATTAGACTCTTGAAATTGAGAAGAGTTTGTTTGATGAACAAAGCTGCACCATTGTTTGTGGCATATATATTTATGATTGTTATGTCTTGTTGGCGTATGGTTCCCTTGAGTAGTATGTAGTGTCCTTCTTTATCCCTTTTGATTAACTTTGGCTTGAAATCTATTTTATTTGATATGAGTATGGACACTCCTGCTTGTTTCCGAAGTTCATAAGAGTGATACGATTTTTCCAAGTATCACCCTCAGTCTATGTATGTCTTTTCCTATAAAATGCGTCTCCTGTAGGCAGCATTTTGTTGGTTCTTGTTTTGTGATCCATTCTACTAGCCTGTGTCTCTTAATTGGTGAGTTTAAGCCATTAAGATTTTTGGTTATTATTGAGATATGGGTTGTTCTTCCAGCCATATTTGTTTATTTATGTTACTAAACATAGTTTGTTTTCCTCTTTGATTATTTTCCCCCCTTTAATGTCCTACCTCCCACTGTTGGTTTTCATTGGTATTTTCCATTTCCACTTCCTGTAATGTTTTGCCAAGGATGTTTTGAAGAGATGGTTTTCTAGCTGCAAATTCTTTTCACTTTTGTTTATCGTGGAAGGTTTTAATTTCATCTTCCATCTGAAGCTTAATTTCGCTGGATACATGATAATTGGCTGGAACCCATTTTCTTTCAGTGTTTGAAATATGTTATTAAAGGATCTTCTAGCTTTCAGAGTCTGTGTTGAAAGATCAGCTGTTATCCTGGTTGGTTTACCACTAACTATAATCTGCTTCCTTTCTCTTGTAGCTTTTAAAATTCTCTCCTTATTCTGTATGTAGGGTATCTTCATTACAATGTGTCTAGGTGTGGATCTCTTATGATTTTGCACGTTCGGCATCCTGTAGACTTTTAGGATTTGGGATTTTGTCTCATTCTTCAAGTCTAGGAATTTTTCTCCTATTATTTCATTGAATAGATTGCTCACTCCTTTGGTTTGGACCTCTATACTTTCCTGTATCCCAATGACTCTTATGTTTATTCTCTTTATGTTATCCCATATTTCTTGCAGTTTTGCTCATGGTTTCTTAACAGTCTTGCTGAGCTGTATATGTTCTTTTTGAGTTGAAATACTTTGTCTTCATTGTCTGATGTTCTATCTTCTAAGTATTCTGCTCTGATGGTAGTATTCTCAATTGAGTTTTTAAGATGGTTCATTACTTCCTGCGTTTCTAAGATTTCAGTTCGTTTGTTTTTTATAACCTCTATCTCCCTGTATAGTTGATCTTTGCTACTTGGATTTTTTTATGTAATTCATTGTCGAAGTGATCTTTCATTGACTGATTTTTGCTGTCTAATGTCTTCCTTGAGATTCCAGATCACCTGAAGCATGTATATCCTGAATTCTTTATCTGACATTCCATATGCTGCATCTATTACCTCTTCTAAAGTTGAGTTGACCTGCATTGCTTGTGGTCCTTTCTTTCCTTGTCTTTTCATACAGCTTGCGTTTCTTTCTGCTCGGTGAAACTGTTGTGTTTTTGTAATTTTCCCCCTGTATATTTATATTGCTCTTGTATTGTGGAAAAGTCTCCATTGCAGGTGCGGTTGGCGGCTGTGCTGCTCCTCCAATTGGGGTGATCTGTCTACCATGCTGACCGGCCGCTAGGCCTGTTTTGCCGGTCGGTCGTACGTCTGCCTACCTTGCAGGCATGGGTGTCGGCTCTGCTCTGCCCCTACTCCAATTGGGGTGACGTGACTACCATGCCGGTGGGTCGCTGGGCCTGTTCCAGGCACAGGTGGCAGCTCTGCTCTGCACCTCTGGCTTGATGACAAAATGAGAGAGACTCAGATGTTTGTGACTCACTTTCTTTACCAGGAGACCAACTATTTCTCTCGCCGCTGGTATCGATGAAGTTATCTCCTCCACTGCTTTGTGATCACATCAGATGTCTGCCATGTTTGTATCCCATGTAAATGGCAGCATTTCATTCCCTTTGTCGGGTGACGAAAGCAACGGGTGAGTCCTGACCGGCCCTCATAAGCCCCGTCTCAATCCTGTTGCCACTGTCTATGAAGGCTCAGTTGGCATTTACCTCTACAGTATTCAGCAGGACCCAGACCAAGAAACAGTTTCCGCAGGTTCTTTAGCCCTGGGCCAGAGCAGTTCCGGGACCCGGAATTCAGCCGCTCCGGGCTCGGTGTATGTTCTGATAGGAGAACGATCCAAGAAGCAATTTTCATGGGTTCTTTAGCACTGACCCTGAGTAATTTGTCTGCAAGATGAAGGCGAATGGCAGCCTGAAATTACCTATTCTGTATCTGAATGAGCTGTGATCAGTCGAAAACAGGGATGGTGACATCAGCTCTCCAAGATGGTGACCGCTATCTTCCTCTGTGGTCTCACCGGTGTGGAAAACCGAATTGGACCGCTTCCTTCCCCCATTTCAAACCCAGAATTCAGCACTGAGCACAGTGATTGCCCAGATGGCAGGAGCCCGCATAATCCACAGACTGTATCTTTGTGTTGCTCTCTCGTCGTTTCCCAGCGCGCATTGCAGACACTAGCCGTGGGGCGATTTGCTAAATAAGCAGCGTGACCCTCCGTGAGGACAAATTGCTGGTGTTTGAGTCCCCGTAGCTGGTCCTTGTGCAATGGAAATCCTTCCTGTAGGTTTTGGAGCACACCAATTTTCCTGGAAATTTCTAATAAGATAGATTTTAGCCGTTCTAACTCGTCCTTCTCCTGCAAAGTGACGCGGTACAGGTGGGTAATGAACTCCCATCGCTGCCATAATATGATCCCCTGAAGTTAGTTTTCAGTACTAGGAAACAAACATGTATTTCAGGTGGAAAAATATTCCTGAGAATAATCTTCTCAAACGTTGATTATAAATCCAAATACATGAATATGAATGAATTTAGTTAGTGTATAATAAGACACATATATTTTATATTTTGAATAATCAGCAGAGTGAATACACACACACACACACACACACACACACACACACACACCTAAATACAGACATTACAAAGTAGCATTATGTATGGCAATCAAAATTCACCATGAAATATATATCATCCACAGATCCAAAAATATTGATTTTACTAAATATGGATTTATGTTGTTCAACTAGGAAGCTCACCCATAGGTTGAATTTTCAGTTCCAACAGCATTTAGAAGAAGTGTTTTCTTCTAACAATTTGTATTTGCAAAGTCAGTTACCTCACAAATATGTACGTGTGATACCATGTAGTATTCTATATGTGCATATAAAAATGCATGTGCTGAATCAACTACAGAGAAAGGGAGACAGGAATTCACATATTTGTTAACTTTAAAAACACATAGAGAACTATTTTAACTACAAATTGACAAGATTTATAACACCAACCCTTTATCATGCAAAAGGAAAGTACAACTATACACCATGCCTCCTCTGAACTGGTTGTATTTCTATTCTGTGTGGGTTATTTTACTCCATCATATTAGGATTAGTAGTCAGAGTCTAGTAGGTTTTGGGTTAGTGTCAGGGATTCAGTATTTCGAATTGAAAATAGGAAAATAAATTCAATATTTATGCAAATATGTGATACAAAAAAATGTTCCCACTCTCATCCAGAACAATGCCTTGACATCATCTTCGCTTAAAGTAAGACACAATTAGAGGACATGATTTACAAAAATCTGTGAATACATATCTGGAATGGAATATGCTCAGGAGTTCATATACTTGGAGGTGGTATAGGAGTTTCCAAAAGTAAGGGACAGGGTAAACACTCCACAAACATGGAGCTCTGCTGGCCTAAAGACTTTTGAGAAACTGCCTCTGAGTTTGGGCACTTGAAATATATGTTGCTGTCAGGAGGTTTAGCTTCCGTTCTAGTTAGACCATCATAACTGGGTCTGCCTCTATGTGACCTGGAGGACATTGTTTCTTATTTCCCAATGAACATGAGGCAGCAGTGCTGAATTTTTTCTTTGTAGGTAAACTGTAGCCACTGCGCGCTAAGTGTCTCCTCGTCTTTACTGTAAAGCCATTTTTTCATCCTCCACTTTTTGTGGTGTTTCTTGCTGCTGCACTGGGAGTTTGGTATCTGTTTCTTGAAATACAAGGAGTTCCACTGGGACAAAGTGCTGGAGGGAATTCTGTCACATGTGGTGGGTCAGGGTCTGCAGGAGAATGCACCAAGCAAGCTTCTTTCCCACAGAGCTTGCCCCATTGACCATAGCATATAACAAGATGCTTTTACATACAAGGGTCTGCTGGATGCAAAATGTCAGTCACAAGCCATTTGGAAGCCAATGGCAGATAAACATGGCCTCACCACAGATGTTATTTCAGACACCTCCCCACCACTGCTCTAGGCCAACTACTCAGCAGGCTCCAAATTACTGGCATCTCTGTTCTACAGCATTTTCGTGAAACCAAGTCAATCAAGGCACTGTCTGGTATACTCATAATCAGCAACAGGAATCCAAAGTTTCTCCAGTGCCACTTGGTCAAGGGAATTTCAAAAATTTGGTGGTATTTATCTAGCTATTTTTTAAGGATGAAGTTGGAGGCACTGTGGGTTTCCAATCATTCAGGAACCATTAAATGGCGAGGAAACTCATTTGAACGAAAGAAATGGAGAACTATCACAGGCAAAGCTTCCCAAAGTGTGGCCAAAAGGTCACATGAAGCCAGGCTCATTGAGGTCTACAATGTGAGCTCCATGTGTGTTATGACTCTCAACTATGGCTGCCAAGTCTTTGACAATAAAATCGTGTGATATCCTGGCTGAGATTACTTATGCTCTGTGGAAAGCCACCCTGGGCCTAGATCTCAGTTTCCAAGGGCGAATCTCGTGTGTGGCCTCCTAAAATCTCAACACAATTCATGGCAATACTTCTCTGAGGACAGTTCCACAACTCAGTCTCTAAGGGGAATCACACCAGAGTTCAAGCCCAGGTGGAACCAGACATCTCTTCCAACCGCCACACAAATGACCACAATTAAAAACAAAAGACTCCCACATGGCACTCATCTTCTTCCATATAGACACTAATAATAACCTCTGGCTTGAGGTTTTCATGAGGGGCACAGACCAACACAGTGTTCAAAATAAGCACCCTCGCACCTCATTTGTCACAAGTCAGGGTTGCCTGGACACCCTTCCTTTGAACACGGAATGATCATAGAGCCCTGCCTTTAATACTGCTCCACAATTCCAATTTGAGGCTTACTGACTGTGGGATTTAGATTCTTTATGTGAACTGGAGTCATGAGTAATCACAAGCACCAGTGGGCTAGACTCTGCAAGGCTTTGAAGTACTCATTTGATGCAAAGGATCCCTATTCTCACTTGATGGAGATCAGGAACCTTACAGAGGAAGGCGAGAGACGTAGTCCACAATAAATGCTTTTTGGACATTTTGGATTTGGGTGCACACATGGGATCTTTCTTTAGGTCCATTAGGTGCTGAGTATCTAAGCCACAGCCTCACACAGGGCCAAGTGGCCAATTCAGACACATCCCTTTCCAAACAATTAAGCAAAGAGCCCCAGGTGATGCCCATTCATTTCCATTTGAAAACTGTTTTCTTCAGGCTTCACAAAGGCATGGCCTAATCAAAGACCTTCCTGTTATTCAGTGCAACAGAAGAATAGGTATGCAAAAGGCCCAAAGCAGGGTTTCTCCACAGAGACTTTACTGGTCACATTGATATCTGAGTTTTCTGAGATGCTCCAATTCCCTTCAGCTATCCTGTACATGGCCATGTCCCAGAGCTTGGAGGTGGTACATATCTTGGACACATAACCATGAGCCTATTATGGTTTGTGGCTAGAATTCAGGCAGAAAACAGGAACTTAGGAAGACAGTAGGTGTTGCCCATCCAGAAGGCAAGCCAAGTCCATCTATAAATTGGGAAGGATGAATGCTGGGAAGCTTTCTACTAGACAGAACACATCCATTGATGCATGCTCTTTCTAATGTCTTCATCCACGAACACAGTGGGATACCCAGACATAGAAACACACTCCTTGTCAAACGACTTTCTAGAAACCATCCACTCAAAAATGAACATACTGCCTTTCCTACCTATTCTCAGAAAATGAGACAAGACCACAAACTCACACCCAACCCACAAAGGCACCTCCTTCCCCCAAGTAGGTCTGTGACTATCCGGAGTGTCCTCTTACTGGTGGGCCATACTATGTTCCCAGAAATGGCCTGTCCTGTCTCAGATCTGGTCTCCTTGGCCAACTCTGTGAGGTTATTAGGAGCCAGCGGTGAGCCATTACATGGAGATGACTTTTTCTCTCTCAGGTCCTTCAGAGCTGCATACATCTTCTCCAGGGATCATTTCTGTATGGACCTTTGAGGATCTTAGCATGTGGAAGATCTGCTACATTCCTATATTGAAAGACCAACTCTGTCTCTAATCTTCTGTAAAGTTAGATTGAGGGAACAGTGTATGGTTAGGATTAATAACATGTTCGATATGAATTAGGAATCATTCTGCAGGAATGATTGGGAAGCTGCAATATTTACAAGAAAATATAGGTGAAATATTAGTATGAAAACAGAAATGTAGGTAAGATTTGAAGCCCAGAAGGGCATTGGGCCCTTGATTGGGATACTTAGATTTGAATTATTTTCTGCAGAGATGTCTCAGATAAATTCAGTACAATGGCATAGGACCTTGTACGTTGGATGATGGAATGTTGAAGAGAACTTCTAGTCAAAAAGGGATAGTTGAAATTATTAGAAAGATATTCAGTTTCAGAAAGAAGAGTGAGTATAGGTTTTGGACAAAAGTTCTCCAGCAATAGGGTTTCGGATAGAGAGTGAATTTAAATGTGAGCACATGTGAAGAGTCAGTCACAATGATGAACTGGGGAAAATATGTCGGTAAGCAGATATCAATAGAGACATTAAGAAATCAGGAAAAGTATAAAGTGAGTGATAGGATTAGATATTTTCAACAGGGTTGAGTTTGAATATATAATTTAAGGAAGAAAAAAATATGTTGTCACAAATAGGATTGACATTTGAGAACATTAGGCAACATGTACATGGATGTTTTTAGTAATCCATGCTCACTTTCAATTTAGGCTTTGGTACAATCATATGTTTGACCTTTGCATTTTGGGTCCAGAATATTACTGTGATAAAATGTATATGTAGATTGGGTGACATAAGTATTTCTTATACCATTTCTGAGAGCAATATTTTGAAGATGTATAAATTATTATTGGCGGTACAAAGATTTGTACTCTGTGTCTATGAATATAGAATTAATGCATGAATTGACAATACTGTGAATAAATAATATAACTGTTTCCACTTTAAATAATGGATTGAATTGATATGTGAAAATATACACAAAAACTTATATTGATATACAATCATTCATTCCAACCAGTTACACATCTAATTGTATAATTGCGTTATGTTTTATTATAAAGATTGTGTGAGATTTGCTTCAAAAGTGATTATAGAAATCGAAAATAATGTGTTTGGAAAGAAGTCTCATTAAAAGACCAGTCAAGAAACCTGGAGGAATACATGTGTTCTGAAGCAGTAAGTGATTGAAAGAGAAACAAATGCCTATAAATTTGTGAATTTGTGGATGAAATATATATCCTATGATGTGCATGAACTGAAGAAATATTAACGAACCAATGTTGAATAAAAATGAACATCAAAATACACACCATGTCCCATAGGAATCTAATTGCATTGATGTTAAACTGGGTCAATTACTGTAGAAATATTAGTATTTGTATGCACATTCACTGAAGTTAGTTTTAAGTACTAGAAAACAAATATGTAGTTCAGGTAAATGAATACTTCTGAGAATAATCTTGTGAAATTTTTATTATAAATCCACATACATGAACATGAATGAATTTCGGTAGTGTATATAAGACACATATATTTCATATTTTGAAAAATCTTGAGAGTGTGTATATATATATATATATATATATATATATATATATATATATATATATAAACACACACCCAAAACCCACACAGAGATATTAATAAGTACCAATATATAAGCCAATCAATATTTATCATGAAATATATAACATCCACAGATGCAAAATAATTTATTTTACTGAGCATGGATTTATGTACAATGTTGTTCTCCTAGGAAGCTCACACATAGGTTGAATTTTCAGTTCCAACTGCTTTTAGGAGGAGTGATCTTTTCTCACAATTTGTATCTCCAAGTCAGCCAAGTCACAAAAATGTACGTGTGATACCAGGTAGGATTCTATATGTGCATATAAAAATACATGTGCTGAATAGGCTACAGAGAAAGGGCATATAAAAATACATGTGCTGAATAGGCTACAGAGAAAGGGAGACAGGAATTCACGTATTTGTTAACTACAAAAACCCATGGTGAACTATTTTAATTAAAAATTGACTAGATTTATAACACCTACACTTTATCATGCAAAAGGCAAATCCAACTATACACCATGCCTCCTCTGAACTGTTTGTATTTCACTTCTGTTTGCATTATTTCTCTCCACCATATTAGGGTTAGTAGTCAGAGTCTAGTAGGGTATGGGTTAGTGTCAGGGATTCAGTATTTTGAATGTAAAATAGGAAAATGAATCAAATGTGTATGCAAATATGTGCTACACAAAATCTTCCTACTCTCATTCACAACAATACCTTGACACTATCTTTGCCCCAAGTAAGACAAAATAAAAGAAGAAGATTTAGAAAATCTGTGAATACATATCAGGAATGGAACATGGTTACGAGTTCACAATATTGGAGGTGGTAGAGGAGTTTCCAAAAGTAAGGGACAGGGTAAATACTGCACAAATATGGAGATCTGCCAGCCTAAAGACTTCTGGAGAACCTGCCTCTGAGGTTGGCCACTTGAAGTATATGTTGTAGTCAGGACCTATGGCTTCCTTTCTAGTGAGACCACCAAAGCTGGGTCTCCATCTATGTGACCTGCAGAACATGGTTTCTTATTTTCCAAAGAACGTGAGGCAGCAAGGCTAAATTCTCTCTTTGTAAGTAAACTCTTGCCACTGAAGGCTAAGTGTGGCCCCGTGTGGACTGTGAAGCCATTTGGTCATCCTCCACTTTTCATGGTGTCCTTGCTGCTGCACTGGGAGTTTGGTATTGGCTTCAGGAAATACAAGGAATTCAACTGGGTCACAGTGCTGGAGGGAGATCTGTCACGTGTTGTGTGTCAGGGTCTGCAGGAGAATGCACCAACCAGGCTTCTATCCCACATAGCTTGCCCCCTTGACCATAGCAACCTGATTCTGAACATTGCCCTGAAACCTCTCCATTCAACAAGATGCTTTTACATACAAGGGTCTGCTGGCTGCACCATGTCAGTTACAAGCCTTTTGGCAGATCCACATGACCCCACCACAGAAGTTTTATCACAGACCTGCAAAACACTGCTCTAGGCCCACTACTCAGCAGACTTTAACTTATTTGCATCATTGTTCTACACCATTTTCATGAAACCCAGTCAATCAAGGCACTGTCTGGTACACTCATGATGAGCAACAGGAAATCCAAAGTGTATCCAGTGTCACCTGGTGATGGAAATTTCAAATTTTTATGATGTTTATCTAGCCATTTTTCAAGGATGAGGTTGGAGGCACTGTGGGATTTAATTCATTCTGGAAACATTAAAAGGTGAGAAAGCCCATTTCAATGAAAGATCTGGAGAACTCTCACAGGCAAGACTTCCCAAAGAGTGGCCAAAAGATCAAATGAAGCCAGGCCCATTGAGGTCTACAATGTGAGGTCCATGTGTGTTTTTACTCTCAACTATGGCTGTCAAGTCTTTCAGAATAAAATCATGTGATATTCTGGCTCAGATTCCCAGTGCTCTGTGGGAAGCCCCCCGGGCCTAGATCTCAGTTTCCAAAGGCCACTACCATGTGTGGCCTCCAAAAATCCCAACACAATTCATGGCAATACATCTCTGCAGTCATTTCCAGAACTCAGTCTCTAAGAAGACTCACACCAGAGTTCAAGCCAAGGTGGACCCAGTCATCTCTTCCATCAGCCAAACAAATGACCACAATTAAAACCAAAACACTCCCACATGGCTCTCAACTACTTCCACATAGACACTCATCATAACCTCTGGCTGGAAGTTTCCATGAGGGGTGCAGCTGAAGACAGTATCCAAAATATGCTCCCTACCCTCATTTGTCTAATGTCAGGGTGGCTTGACAACCTATCTGTGAACAAGGAGTGATCAATTAGGCCTGCCATTAATACTGCTCTGCTTCTCCAATTTGAGCCTTATGTCTGTGGGGTTTAGATTCTTTATGTGAATTGGAGTTATGAGAAAATCCAAGCACCTATGGGCTTGCCTCTGCAGGGCTTTGAAAAACTTTTTGAACCAAAGATACCTATTCTCACTTGATAGAAGTCAGGAACCTTACAGAGGAAGGCGAGAGACTTCATCCACAAGACTGCTCTTTTTCCATTTTGGTTTTGGATGCACACATGAGATCTTTCCTTGGATTCATCAGGTGGTGAGAATCTAAGTCACAGCCTCACACAGGGCCAAGAGGCTGATTCAGACACATCCCTTTCCACGGCAATTAAGCAAAGAGCCACAGGTGATGCTCATTATTTTCCATTAGACAACTGTTTTCTTCAGGTTTCACAAAGGGGTGGACTGAGGCAAAGACCTTCCAGACATTCAGGGCAACGGAACAATAGGTAAACAAAAGGCCCAAATCAGTGTTTCTCCACTGACACTTTACTGGTCACACTGATATCTGAGTTTTCTGAGTTCCTCTCCATTCCCTTCAGCTATCCAGTACAAGGCCATGTTATAGAGTTTGGAGGTGGTACATATCTTTTACACAAAACCATGAGCCTATTCTTGAGAGTGGCCAGAATTCAGGAAGAAAACAGGAACTTAGGAAGATAGCAGGTGTTGCCCATTCATAAGGAAAGCCGTAGTCCATTCATAAATTTGGCAGGATGAATGCTGAGAAGCTTTCTACTAGACAGAACAATTCCATTGATGCATTCTCTTTTCTAATGTCTATAACCACAGACACAGTGGAATACACAAACCCACAACCACACCCACAAAGGCAACTCTTTCCTCCAAGTTGGTCTGTGACTATCCAGAGTGTCCTCTGACTGGTGGGCCATACTATGTTCCCCAAAATTGCTTGTCCTGTCTCAAATCTGCTTTCCTTTGCTAACTCTGTGAAGTAGTCAGGAGTCAGCGGTGAGCCAATACCTGCTTTATCAGAAAAGAATTATCTTCAGAGCTTCCCTGGCATTTGGCCATCCTCACATCTGTAGGTAAGTGCCGCAGCCCGGCTGGCTGGGCAAAATAACCGGGGGGGTGACGAACAACTTGGGTAGACTGATGCAGCAGGAGTGGAAGCCAATTATTGTTGAATAAGAGCGGTATTTATACATTTTACACAGCCTATCTAATTAGCATGAAATAGATACAGCAGTCAAACAATAAGGAATCTCCACACTTAATGGCTCTCTTTTGTTACTTCACAAACCACTCCCTCTGGCATTTTGCCAGGCGCCATTCAGACTTTTTTTACAGACTCTAACATTTCTCTGGCAAAATAACAGGTGCCAATCTGACTTGTTTACAGACCTTAACAGGTAAGAAGAAAGACTGACTCTGTCTTTGGTAAATTCAAACAAGTGAGACCACTGGGACTGGGATTGGTAATGGCTCTGGGTGCCTGGCTTCCTGGATCCCAAGTTCAGAGACTTTTATCATCAAGGAAGTGAGGTGTGGTCACTTCTTTCAGGAACTGAATGAGGTAACTGCCTTGGCAACCACTTTGTCCTAACAGTTGCTTCCAAGGGTCCCATGAGATGGAGGCTGCCCCTACTTCCTGTGACACTTTCATATGTTAGAATGGTATATCAACCATACGCACCTGGGAAGAGCTTTCCACACAGGCCTGGTTTGGTCTACTCTACATTAAGAAGAGTGAGGCTGATTCAGACACATTCCTTCATCCTACCAGGTTCTTTGCCATGGAGATGTCTTTTGCTCTCTCAGGTCCTTCATAGCTGCCTACATCTTCTCCAGAGATCATTTCTGCATGTACCTTTGATGTTCTCAGCAGGTGGAAGATCCCATACATTCCTGTATTGTAAGACCAACACTGTCGCTGCTCCTCAGTAAAGTTAGATTGAGGGAACAGTGTATGATTAGTGTTATTAACATGTTCGATATGGGTTAGGAACCATTCTGCTGGATGAATAATGGTATTGGGAACCTGTGATATTTATAAGAATATAGAGGTGAAATATATGTACGAAAACAGAAATCTAAGTAAGATTTGAAGCCCAGAACTTCATTTGTCCCTTGATTGGGATACTTAGCGTTGAATTACATTCTGCACAGATGTTTCAGATAAATCGATATACAATGGCATAGGACCTTTCACCTTGGATGATTGAATGTAGAAGAGAACATCCAGTCAAAAAGTGATAGTCGGTAGGATTAGGAAGATAGTTGGTAGGTTTAGGAAGAAGAATGAGTGTAGGATTTGGAACAAAAGTTCTTTAGAACTAGGGTATCGCTAAGAGAGTGAATGTAAATATCAGCACATGTGATGAGGAAGTCACAATGATTATCTGGGGAAAATATGTAGGAAAGCAGATATCAATAGAGACATTACAAAATCAGGCAAAGTATAAAGTGAGTGACAGGATTAGACATTTTCAACATGTTTGAGTTTGAATATATAATCTTTGGAAGAAACAAATATGTAGTCACCATTAGGATTTTCATTTGAGAGCATTAGGCAACCTGGACATGGATGTTTTTAGTAATCCATGTTCACTTTCCATTTAGGTTTTGTACAATCATAAGTGTGACCTTTGCTTTTTATGTCCAGAATATTACTGTGATAAAATGTATATGGAGATCAGGTGACATGGGTATTTCTTCCACCATTTCTGGGAGCTATATATTGAGGACGTATAAATTAGTATTGGGGGTACAAAGAGGTGTACCTGTGTCTATGAATATAGAGATAATTCGTGAATAGACTGTACTGTGAATAAATAATATAACTGGTTCCACTTTAAATAATGGATTGAATTGATATCTGAAACTAAGTAAGAAATCTTATATCGATATACAACCATTCATTCCAACCAGTTATACATCTAATGGTAATATTAGTGTTATGGTTTATTGTGACGGGTTTGTGCGTTTTGCTTCAAATGTGATAATGGAAATCGAAAATAATGTTTTTGGGAAGAAGTCTCATGAAAAGAGCAGTTATGAAACATGGAGGAATACATGTTTTCTCAAGCAGGAAGTGATTGAAAGTGAAACAAATGCCTATAAATTTGAGAAATTTTGATGAAACATATATGCTATGATGTGCATAAACTGAAGATAGTAATGTACCAGTGTTGAATAAAAATGAACGTCAAAATACACATCATGTCTCATAGAGTCTACTTGCATTGATGTTCAACTGGGTCAGTTACTGTAGAAATATTAGGATTTGGGGGGGAATTAATAATACAATTTATTTTAGCACTAGCATGCCACAGAATGTAGAGGAAAGATCAATGGATTTTTAGTTATAGCACTAATAATCTAACATTTAATGACTATTTTGGATAGTCTAGAAATTACATAAGGCTATGTAACATATTTTTTTTTATTTAACATTCATCAAAGCTTGGAATTTTCGTAATATTTCTTCTTTTTTCTTTTTTTATTTTTTCAGTTGTTGATTGACCTTCATTTTGTTTATTTGTATGTGGTGCTGAGAATAGAACCATGTGCCTCACACATGCTAGATAAGCATGTTACCTCTGAGCCACAAACCCAGCCCCTCCACTTCTATCTTAACATCATACACTCATGTCCCTCTTCTTTACTCACTTTCTTCCTCATTTTCCCCCTTCTCTCCCTTCCTTTTTGGTTTCCCCTTCATATCTATTTTTCTCTCATGTCATTACAAACAGTAGTATGCTATGAAATTTAAATTTAAGACTGTTTTTTATAGTCATTCTTTTTCTTGAGAAAATTTAAAAATTATAATCACCTGATAGATATATTACAATACATTTATTATACATATGTATCTATATTCATGCATATGCATTACATATATTATATATATATATATATATATATATATATATATATATATATATATATATATATATTTAAAAGTACTTTGATTTTCCTGTTAGAAATAATATAGACCAAGTCTTTCTTAATTCTCAATTCTTCCATAATTAACATCTTACAGTGAAAATCAAATAAACATATTTAAGTAAACAGGTATCATTCTTATTTATCAATACTGATAATTTAAAGTTTTATATCACATTAAGCTGTAATGTGGCATATTAACTCTTATTAATTAGAGAAATTTTATTTGAACAACCTATTATTTAAGGACCATATGCACTGACATTTTAAATGGCTTTCTTGTGATTTCAATTTCTATCAATTGTGTATTAATTGCCAAATACTTATTTTAGTACTTTTCATGTTCAAAATTGATATAAAGTCAATTGTTTAATTCTTCTTGTAAGTAGTTACTTATTACAGTAGGGACATTATTAATAATACTACATCTTTATAAGAAAAATGGTACAAATTTATTTTCATGCAAAATTAAGAATAATTGTATGCTCTAGATGTTTGATTGTTGATACATATAACAAAGAGCTTTTGATGAGTCTCTTCCCCAGTAAAACATAAAATGCAAAGATATAGTTAGGTTTGTATGTCCAAATAAAGATAAGAAAAAATACACATTATCAGCTAGAAACTATTAAATAAAAGATGAAAAGAACAATCCAACACATTGTACGAACTTGTCAGATGAGGTAGTATTCTGGAAGAATAGCCTAAGACTAGACCTTGTCCATGACAAAATATTCACGAAAAAAATGAAATATGAAAAGTGTAGAAAATGCTATGAATTTTTCATGAAGTTAGGTGAATTATCCTTTAATCTCAATTTATGTGCATTTTCTGGTAAAATAAATTTGTGATATTCACAAAACAAAGTTTCTGTATAGCAAAATGAATACATCTGAACCCATTTTTAGCTGATTTCTTCCCACTAAATTTTAAACCTTTATTTATTTATTTATTTTTATTGGTTCTTCAAAACATTACAAAGCTCAAGATATATGATCTTTCATACATTTGACTCAATTGGGTTATGAACTCCCATTTTTTCCCCAAATACGAATTGTAGAATCACATCGGTTACACATTCACATTTTTACATAATGGCATATTAGTGACTGTTGTATTCTGCTACCTTTCCTATCCCCTACTATCCACCCTCTCCTCCCCTCCCATCTTCCCTCTCTACCTCATCTGCTATTGTTCAATTCTCTCCATTGTTTCCCCCTCACTTCCCCTCACAACATCTTATATGCAATTTTGTGTAACATTGAGAGTTTCCTACAATTTTCATAAGCTTTCCCTTCTCTCTCCCTTTCTCTCCCCCCATTCGTCTTTGTTTAATGTTAATCTTTTCCTCATGCTCTTCCTCCCTGTTCTGTTCTTATTTGCTCTCTTTATAACAGAGAAGACATTTGGCATTTGTTTTTTAAGGATTGGTTAGCTTCGCTTAGCATAATATGCTCTAATGCCATCCATTTCCCTGCAAATTCTATGATTTTGTCATTTTTTGTGCTGTGTAATACTCCATTATGTATAGATGCAACATTTTTTTATCTATTAATCTATTGAAGGGCATCTAAGTTGGTTCCACAGTCTAGCTATTGTGAATTGTGCTGCTATGATCATTGATGTGGCAGTATCCCTATAGTACGCTATTTTAAGATCCTGAGAGAACATTCCAAGAAGGGTGATAGCTGGGTCAAATGGTGGATCCATTTCCAGCTTTTCCAGGAATATCCATACTTCTTTCAAAATTGGCCTCACCAATTTGCAGTCCCACCAGCAGTGTACAAGTGTATCCTTTTCCCCAAATCCTCGCCAACACTTATTGTTGTTTAACTTCATAATGGCTGCTGATCTTACTGGAGTCAGATGGTATCTTAGGGTGGTTTTGATTTGCATTTCTCAGACTGCTAGAGATGGTGAGCATTTTTTCATGTACTTGTTGATTGATTGTATGTCCTCCTCTGTGAAGTGTCTGTTTAGGTCCTTGGCCCATTTGTTGATTGGGTTATTTGTTATCTTATTGTTTAATATTTTGAGTTCTTTGTATATTTTGGATATTAGGGCTCTATCTGAAGTGTGAGGGGTAAAAATTTGTTCCCAGGATGTAGGCTCTCTATTTACCTCTCTTATTGTTTCTCTTCTTGAGAAAAAACTTTTTAGTTTAAGTAAGTCCCATTTGTTTATACTTGTTATTAACTCTTGGGCTATTGATGTCTTATTAAAGAATTTGGAGCCCGACCCCACAGTATATAGATCATAGCCAACTTTTTCTTCTATGAGACGCAGTGTCTCTGATTTGATATCTAGCTCCTTGATCTATTTTGAGTTAACTTTTGTGCATGGTGAGAGAACGGGATTCAGTTTCATTTTGTTGCACATGGATTTCTAATTTTCCCTGCACCATTTGTTGAAGATGCTATCCTTCATCCATTGCATGTTTATAGCCACTTTATCAAATATAAGAAAGTTGTAATTTTGTGGATTGGTTTCTCTGTCCTCCATTCTATACCATTGGTCCACCTGCCTGTTTTGGTACCAGTACCACACTGTTTTTGTTACTCTTGCTTTGTAGTAAAGTTTGAACTCTAGTATCGCTATACCTCCCGATTCACACTTCCTGCTTAGAATTCCTTTTGCTATTCTGTGTCTTTTGTTTTTCCATATGAATTTCATGATTGCTTTATCATTTCTACAAGAAATGCCGTTGGGATTTTGATTGGCATTGCTTTAAACCTGTAGAGAACTTTGGGTAATTTCGCCATTTTGATGAATTTAGTTCTGCCTATCCATGAACAGGGTACATTTTTCCATCTTCTAAGATCTTTTTCTATCTCTCTCTTTAGGGTTCTGTGGTTTTCACCTCTTTTGTTAGGTTGATTTCCAAGTATCTTATTTTCTTTGAGGATATTTTGAATGGAGTGGTTTTCCTCATTTCCATTTCAGAAGTTTTGTTGCTGATATACAGAAATGCCTTTGATTTATGCATGTTGGTTTTATATCCTTCATTTATTAACTCTAGCAGTTTCTTTGTAGACCCTTTTGGGTCTGTTAAATATATTACCATGTCATCCACAAATAGCGATAATTCAAGTTCTTCTTTTCCTATTTTTATGCCTTTAATTTCTTTTGTCTGTCTAATTGCTCTGGCTAGTATTTCAAGAACTAAATTGAATAGAAGTGGTGATAGAGGGCATCCCTGTCTTGTTCCAGATTTCAGAGGGAATGCCTTCAGTTTTCTCCATTTAGGATGATCCTAGCCTGAGGTTTAGCATATATAGCTTTTACAATGTTGAGGTAAGTTCCTGTTATCCCTAGTTTTTCTAGTGTTTCGAACATAAAGGGATGCTGAACTTTGTTGAATGTTTTACTACATCTATCGAGATGATCATATGGTTCTTGTCCTTAAGTCTATTGATGTGGTGAATAGCATTTATTGATTTCCGTATATTGAACCAGCCTTGCATTCCAGGGATGAATCCTACTTGATCATGGTGCACAACTATTTTGATATGTTTTTGTATTCAATTCACATGGATTTTATTGAGAATTTTTGCATCCAACTTCATTAGAGATATTGGTCTGTAGTTTTCTTTTTTGAAGTGTCTTTGTCTGGTTTTGGGATCAGGGTGATTTTGGACTCCGAGAATGAATTTGGAAGAGCTCCTTATTATTCCATTTCTTGATATAGCTTGAATAGTATTGGTATTAATTCTTCTTCGAAGGTTTTGTTGAACTCTGCTGTATACCCATCAGGTACAGGGCTTTTTTTGATTGGTAGTCTTTTGATGGCTTCTTCCATTTCTTTCTTTGTTTTTGGTCTGTTAAAATTGTGTGTGTCTTCTTGACTGAATATGGGCAGATCATATGACTTAAGAAATTTATCGATATTATAACTATCTTCTATTTTATTGGAATATAGGATTTCAAAATACTTTCTAATTATCTTCTGTATTTGTGTACTGTCTGTTGTGATTTTGCCTTTTTCATTCCGTATGTTAGTAATTTGAGTTCCCTCTCTTCTTCTCATCCTTAGCATGGCTAAGGGCCTGTAAATCTTATTTATTTTTTCAAAGAATCAACTTTTAGTTTTATCAATTTTTTCAATGTTTTTTTTTTTTTTGTTTCAGTTTCGTTGATTTCTGCTCCAATTTTAATTATTTCTTGTCTTCTACTACATTTGCTGTTGTTTTGCTCTTCCTTTTCTAGGTTTTTGATGTGTACTGTGAGTTTATTTATTTGTTGTTTTATTCTTTTTTTGAGGAAAGAACTCCAAGAAATGAATTTCCCTCTTAAAACTGCCTTCTTTGTGTCCCATAGATTCCAGTATGTTGTGTCTGTATTGTCATTTGATTCTAAGAATTTTTTTATCTCCTCCTTTATGTCTTCTGTAACCCATTGATCATTCAGTAGAATATTGTTCATTTTACATGTGATGTAGGATTTTTCCTTCCTTCTATTCTCATTGATTTCCAGTTTCATTCCATTATGATCAGATATGGTGCATGGTATTATCTCCACGCCTTTATATTTACTAAGAGTTGCCCAATGGCATAATATATGGTCTAACTTGGAGTAGGATCCATGTGCTGCTGAGAATAAAGTGTATCCACTTGATGATGGTTGATATATTCTATATATGTCGGTTAAGTCAAGGTTATTGATTGTGCTGTTGAATTCTATAGTTTCTTTATTCAGTTTTTTATAGAGGATCTGTCTAATGGCGAGAGCGGTGTGTTGAAGTCACCCATAATTATTGTGTTGTAGTCTATTTGACTCTTGAACTTGAGGCGAGTTTGTTTTATAAGCGTTGCAGCTCAATTGTTTGGTGCAAACCAATTGATAATTGTTATGTCTTGTTGGTGGATGGTTCCTTTTAACAATATATAGTGTCCTACTTTATCCCTTTTGATTAACGTAGGTTTGAAGTTGATTTTATATGATATGAGTATGGCCACTCCTGCTTGCTTCCGAGGGCCATGTGAGTGGTAAGATTTTTCCCAACCTTTCACTTTCAGCCTGTGTATGTCTTTACCTATCAAAAGAGTCTCCTGAAGGCAGCATTTTGTTGGATTTATTTTTTTGATCCAGGTTACTAGCCTATGTCTCTTGATTGGTGAGTTTAGATTTTTAACATTTAAGGTTACAATTGAAATATGATTTATACTTCCAGTCATGTTTATTTATTTATTTATTTTAATTTGGGTAGTTTTTACTTTTTGGTTATTTTCTTACCCCTTTACTGAGATACCTCCCACTGTTAGTTTTGGGCACTATTTTTCAATTCCTCTTCTTGTAGTATTTTGCTCAAAATGCTTTGCAGTGCTGGTGTTCTGTCTGCGAATTCTTTTAGCTTTTGTTTATCAAGAAAGACTTAATTTCATTGTCAAATCTGAAGCTTAATTTTGTTGGATACAGTATTCTTGGTTGGAATCCATTATTTTTCAGTGTTTGAAATACATTGTTCAAAGATCTTCTCGCTTTCAAAGTCTGTGATGAAAAATCAATTGTTAACCTAATTGGTTTACCCCTGAATGTTATCTGCCTACTTTCTCTCGTAGCTTTTAATATTCTCTCCTTGTTCTGTATGTTGGCTATCTTCATAATTATATGTCTTCGAGTTTGTCTATTATGGTTTTGAATGTTTGAGGTCCTGTAGGCTTCCAGGATATGGCAATCCATTCCATCTTTCATCTCTGGGATGTTTTCTAGAATTATTTCATTTAATATGTTGTCCATTCCTTTGGTTTGAATCTCTATGCCTTCTTCTATCCCGATGACTCCCAATTTTGGTTTTTTTATGACATCCCATATCTCTTGAATAGTTGCTCATGGGATTTAAGCATGTTTTCTGTGTTGACTATATTCTTTTCAAGTTGACAAACTTTGTCTTCATTATCTGATGTTCTGACTTCTACTTGATCTAGTCTATTTGAAATATTCTTGTTTGAGTTTTTAATTTGGTTTATAGTTTCCTGCATTTCTAGAATTACTGTATGATTTTTTAAAAGATCTCTATCTCCTGGTAAACCTTGTTCTTTGCCATTTGAATTTGGTTGTTTAATTCATTTTCAAAATATACTTTTATTTCTTGGACTTGCTGCCTCATGTCTTCTCTATTATTCCTTTCCATCTGAGTTAGGTATGACTTAAGTTTTTTTCCCTATCCCTGTTTCTGATGCTTCTAGGTTCTCCTGTAGTATTAAGTTGTCCTTCATTGTTTCTACACCTTTTTTTCCCCTTGTTTTTTCATGATGTTCATGTTATTTTCTGGCTCTATTTGATTGCTGTGTTTCTGCTCTCTTCTATAGATTTGTTATGGGTTTATATATCTCTGTTTTCTCTCCTTTGTGTTGCTAGACTATGCCTGCTTAAGTGGATTTCGCTGTTAAGGAATTCTGACAGCCGAGCTCCAGTGATGTCACCTCTCTGCTGTGGTGGGCCCCAGGCTCCTTGCCGGAGTGTCCGAATTGGGGGGCTGGACTGGATTGTCTCTTGTTGGTTTCAGCTCCCGGTCGCTGGCATGCCGGCAGTCTCCAGCCACCCAGTAGCGCGGGCAGCGGATGGGCTGTCGCCGGCGGGTGGGTGATCTCTAGCCACACAGTTGCGCGTTCGGTCGTCGGCAGGCGAGCGTTCTCCAGCCATCAAGACATGCCGTCAGCAGGTGGGCTGGCACCGGCAGGAAGGTGGTCTCCAGTTGCCCAGTCACACTGGCAGCGGTCTGGCGTTCTCCAGCCACCCAGTCAGGAGGGCCTGGCCTCTAGTCCCCTGGTTTATCCTGCTAGTCCTGATTTCTCCTGCTAGACCAGATTTCTCCTGAGTGATGCTTCTCGGCAGCTCAAACTGTTCTCCGGGTCTGCCGTTTGTTGGGTGGGGAGGGTGTCTATTGTGAACCCTGGAACTCTATTGTTTTAATATTTTCCGCTTGCCCCTCGCCCCGCACTGGCTAGACAAGTTTCATTTTTGCCGCTGATGGGAAAGGGAGATGAAGGTCAGGTGCCTCTAGTTTTCCCCCAGTCTTTATGCAGACTTGCTCTGATTATCCCTCCCCCAAAAGCCTAGGAGAGATTTTATGCGAATTTTCCTCTGTATGTGAGATGAGCTGAGAAACACACACCTGTTTTATTGTTGCAATCTGTCTGGGAGTGGTGGTGGTTACTTCAGCTCTCCAAGATGGTGGCTGCTGGTTTCCTTTGTGGAGTTTCCACTTTGGGGGATAGAAATGTACTGCTAACTTTCCCGTCTGAAATCCCAAATTCAGCTGGGGGCTCAGTGGATGCTCAGCCAGCAGGATTCCACAGAATCTGCAGCAACGTTTCTCCCTGCTTGCTGGTCGCTTCTCGGTGGTGCCTCACCATTTGTAGACACGGGGCAGGTCACGCGGATAAATCAGAATGGATCTCCGGTTGCACAAGTGGCTTGTGTTTGAGACTCAATTACCGGACCTCGGTGGTGGAAATCATTCTTCTAGATTTCGGTAAACACCCATTTTCCTGTAAGATCCTAACAAGATAGTTTTTCATCGTTCTAACTCGTTATTCACCTGCGCAGTGGCAGGGTACACTGGGTGTGATACACTGTCTTCACAGTCATCTTGCAATGCCGAAATATTAGGATATGGATGCACCATTTACTGAAAACTGTTTCAGTACTAGGAAAAAATATGTATTTCAGGTGGATGAATATTTCTGAGATTAATTTTTTAAAAAGTAGATTATAAATCCACATACATGAATATGAATGAATTTAGGGAGTGCATAATAAGACACAAATATTTCATATTTTGAAAAATCCGGAGAGTATATATATATATATATATATATATATATATATATATATATATATACATATACACACACACACACACAGACATTAAAAACTAGCAATATATATGTCAATTGAAATTCATCATGAAATACATATCATCCACAGACCCAAAAATATTCATATACTTAACATGGATTTATGTATAATGTTGTTCAACTAGGAGGCTTACCCATAGGTTGAATTTTCAGTTCCAACAGCATTTAGGAGGAGTGATCTCTTCTCAAAATTTGTATTTGCCAAGTCAGTCACCTCACAAAAATGTACGTGTGATACCAGGTACGATTCTATATGTGCATATAAAATTACATGTGCTGAATAGGCTACAGAGAAAGGGAGACAGGAATTTACATATTTGTTAACTTTCAAAACACACGGAGAACTATTTCAACAAAAAATTGACTAGATTTATAACTTCTAACCTATATAATGCAAAAGGCAATTCCAACTATACACCATGCCTCCTCTGAACTGCTTGTATTTCTATTCTGTTTGAGTTTTTATTCTCTATCATATTACGATTAGTAGTCAGAGTCTAGTAGGGTAGGGGTTAGAGTCAGGGATTCAGTATTTCGAATGGAAAATTGGAAAATGAATCCAATGTGTATGCAAATATGTGCTACACAAAATCTTCCCACTCCTCCAGAACAATGGCTTGACATTATCTTCGCCCCAAGTAAGACATAATTAGAGGAGAAGAGTTAGAAAATCAGTGAATACTTATCTGGAATGGAATATGCTAAGGAGTTCACTACCTTGGAGGTGGTAGAGGAGTTTCCAAAAGTAAGGGACAGGGTGAACACTCCACAAACATGGAGCTCTGCTGGCCTAAAGACTTCTTGAGAATTTGCCTCTGAGTTTGGTCACTTGAAACATATGTTGTTATCAGGAGCTTTAGCTTCCTTTGTAGTGAGATCATCAAAGCTGGGTCTGCACCTATGTGACCTGTAAAACATAGTTTCTTATTTTCCAATGAACATGAGGCAGCAGTCCTGAATTTGATCTTTGTAGGTAAACTGTGGCCACTGGGTTCTAAGTGTCTCCCTGTGTGGACTGTGAAGCCATTTGTTCATCCTCCAATTTTCATGGTGTTTCTTGCTGCTACAATGGGAGTTTGGTATTTGCTTCATGAAATACACGGAGTTCAACTGGGACACAGTGCAGGAGGGAGTTCTGTCACGTGTGGTATTTCAATTTCTGCAGGAGAATGCACCAACCATGCTTCTATATCACATAGCTTGCCCCATTGACGATAGCAAATTGATTCTGAACATTGCCCTGAAACCTCTCCAAATAACAAGATGCCTTTACTTAGAAGGGACTGCTGGCTGCATCATGTCAGTCACAAGCCATTTGGAAGCCAATGGCAGATCCACATGGCCCCACCAGAGATGTTTTATCACTCACCTGCCTACCACTGCTCTAGGCCCACTAATAATCAGGCTCCAACTTATTGGCATCTCTGTTTTACACAATTTTCATTAAAACCAGTCAATCAAGGCAGTGTCTGTTATACTCATGATCAGCAACAGGAAATCCAAAGGTTCTCCTGTGCCAGCTGGTCATGGAAATTTCAAAAATTTCATGGTATTTTTCTAGCCATATTTCAACAATGAAGGTGGAGGCACTGTGAGTTTCAGTTCATTCCAGAACCATTAATGTTGACGAAGCTCATTTCAATGAAAGCTCTGGAGAAATCTCACAGGCAATGCTTCCCAAAGAATGGCCAAAAGGTCAAATGAAGCCAGGCCCATTGAGTTCTACAATGTGAGGTCCATGTGACTTTTGACTCTCAACTACGGCTGCCAAGTCTTTCAGAAGAAAATTATGTGATATCTTGGCTGTGATTACCAGTGCTCTGTTGAAAGCCACCCTGGGCCTTGATCTCAGTTTCCAAGGGCGACTCTCATGCATGGCCTTCTAAAATCCCAACACAATTAATGGCAATACTTTTCTGAGGTCAGTTCCAGAACTCAGTCTCTAAGGGGAGAAACACCAGAGTTCACGTCAAGGTGGACCCAGTCATCTCTTCCAATCACCACACTAACAACCACAATTAAAACCAAAACAATCCCACATGGCCCTCATGTTCTTTTATATAGACACTCATCATAACCTATCGCTGGAAATTTCCACGAGGGGCGAAGCCCAAGACAGTCTCCTAAATAATCTCTCTTGCCCCTAATTTGCCTAAATTCAGGGTGGCCTGGACACCATTCCTGTGAACCAGGAGTGTTCAAATAGGCCTGCTGTTAATACTTCTCTGCTTCTCCAATTTGAGGCGTATTGACTGTGCAGTTTGGATTCTTTATGTGAATTGTAGTCACGGGAAAACTCAAGCAATTTAGGGATTTGAAGAAATGATTTGGCCCAATGGATCCCTATTCTAACTTGATGGAGGTCAGGAACCTCACAGAGAATGGGGAGAGACTTCATCCACAATAACTGCACTTTTGGCCATTTTTGTTTTGGATGCACACATGTGATGTTTCTTTAGATTCTTCAGGGGTTGAGAATCTAAGCCACGGCCTCACACAGGGCCAAGAGGCTGATTCAGACACTTCCATTTTCAAAGGAATTAAGCAAATATCCACAGGTGATGTCCATTCATTTCCATTTGAACCTGTTTTCTTCAGGCTTCACAAACGGATGTCTTGAGGCAAAGACCTTCCTGACATTCAGGGCAACAGAACAATAGGTAAGCAAAAGGCCCAAAGCAGGGTTTCTCCACTGAGACTATCATGGTCACACTTATATCTGAGTTTTCTGAGATGCTCGACATTCCCTTTAGCTATCCAGTACATGGCCATGTCACAGGGCTTGGAACTGCTACATATCTTGGACACAAAACCATGAGCCTATTCTGGAGAGTAGCCAGAATTCATGAAGAATGCAGGAATTTTGGAAGATACCACATGTTGCCCATCGATCAGGCAAGCTGAAATCCATTCATAAATTCGGCAGGATGAATGCTGGGAAGCTTTCTGCTAGACAGGAGACAACAATTGATGCATTCAGTTTTCTAATATCTAAAACCATGCACATAGTGGGATACACAGACATAGAAACACTTGCTTGCCAAACGACTTACTATAAACAGTTCACTCCAAACCAAACAAACCACCTTTCCTACCTATTCTCAGAACATGAGACAAAACCACAAACCCACACCGACAACCACAGAGGCACCACCTTCTACAAAGTATGTCTGTGACTATCCAGAGTGTCTTCTGACTGGTGGGCCAACTTATGTTCCCCGGAAAACACCAACTCTGTGAACTTGTCAGGAGCCAGCGGTGAGCCACTATCTGCTTTCTCAGGAAAGGCCCCTCTTCTGAGTTTTCCTGGCAGTTGGCCATCCTCATATCTGTAGGTACCATGAAAGACTGACTCTGTCCTTGGTAAATCCAAACAAGTGAGCCCACTGGGACTGGGACTGGGACAGGCTCTTGGTACCTTGCTTCCTGGATCCCAAGTACCGAGAGTTCCATGACCAAGGAAGTGAGGTGAGGTCACTTCCTTCAGGAACTGAATGAGGTCACTGCTTTGGCAACCACTTTGTCCTAACAGTTGCTTCCAAGGGTCCCATGAGATCGAGGCTTCTCCTACTTCCTGTGACACTTTCACAAGTTAGAATGGTATATGAACCATAGGCACCCAGGAACAGGTCTCCAAAAAGGACTGTTTGTGTCCATCTTCTCTACATTATGAACAGAGAGGCTGATTCAGACACAACCCTTCATCCTGACCAGGTTGTTTGCAATGGAAGATGACGTTTGCTCTCTCAGGTCCTTCATGGCTGCCTACATCTTCTCCAGGGATCACTTCTTCATGGACCTTTGAGTTTTACAACAGGTGGAAGATTCTCTACATTCCTGTATTGTAAGACCAACTTGGTCCCTGCTCTTCTGTGAAGTTAGATTGAGGGAACAGTGTATGGTTAGGGTTAATAACAGGTTTGATTTGGGTTAGGAATTATTCTAATTGATGAATAATGGTATTGGGAACCTGTGATATTTATAAGAATATATAGGTGAAATATAAGTATGAAAACAAAAATCTAGGTAAGATTTGAAGCCCAGAAGGGCATTGCGCTATTGATTGGGATAATTAGCTTTGATATACGTTCTGCACAGGTGTTTCAGATAAATCGATAATCAATGGCATAGGACCTTGTACCTTGGATGATTGAATATAGAAGTGAACATCCACTAGAACAGGGATAGTCGGTAGGATTAGGAAGATATTCGATAAGTTTCAGAAGAAGACTGAGTACAGAATTTGGACCAAAAGTTCTTTAGCAATAGTGTATTGGGTAGAGAGTGAATGTAAATGTCAGCACACGTGAAGGGTCAGTCACAATGGTGAACTGGGGAAAATATTTAGGTAAGCAGACATCAATAGAGACATTAGGAAATCAGGCAAAGTATAAATTGAGTGATAGGATTAGACATTTGCAACAGGGTTGAGGTTCAAAATATAGTCTTAAGAAGAAACAAATATGTAGTCACCAATAGGATTGACATTTGAGAGCACTAGGCACACTGGACATGAATGTTTTCAGTAATCTATGCTCACTTTTCATTTAGGCTTTGATACAATCATAAGTGTGACCTCTTCTTTTTGTGTCCAGAATATTACTGTGATAAAATGTATATGTAGATTAGGTGACATGAGTATTTCTTCCACCATTTCTGGGAGCAACATTTTGAAGATGAAAAAATTAGTATTGGGGTTACAAATAGATTTACTCTGTGTCTATGAACATAGAGATAATTTATGAATAGACGATACTGTGATTAAATATTATAACTTGTTCCAACTTTAAATATTCGATTGAATTGATATCTGAAAATAAACAGAAAATCGTATATTTATATGCAATCATTCATTCCAACCAGAAATACATCTAATGGTAATATTAGGGTTATGGTTTATCATGAAGAGTGTGTCAGTTTTTCTTCAAAATGATTATGGAAATCAAAAAAAAAAAAGCGTTTGGAAAGAAGTCTCATGAAAAAACAATCAAGTAACCTGGAGGAATACATGTGTTCTGAATCAGGAAATGATTGAAAGTGAATCAAAATCCTATAAATTATTGAAGTTGTTGATGAAATATATATCCTATGATGTGTATAAACTGAACAAATAGTAATGTACCAGTGTTGAATAAAATGAACTTCAACATAGACATCATATCCAAGAGGAATCTAGTTGCATTGATGTTAAACTGGGTCAGTTACTGTAGAAATATTAGGATTGTATGCACCACTCATTGAAGTTAGTTTTCAGTACTATAAAACAAATATGTAATTCAGGTGGATGAATATTTCTGAGAATAATATTGTGAAAAGTTGATTATAAATCCACATACATGAACATGAATGAATTTAGGTAGTATATGTAAGACACATATATTTCATATTTTGAAAAATTTGGAGAGTGTATCTATATCTATATCTATACCTATATATACACACACACACACACACACACACAACACACACACCCAGGCAATAAAATGTAGCAATATATATGCCAATCGAAATTCATCATGAAGTATATATCATCCACAGATGCAAAAATATTTAATTTACTGAACATGGATTTATGTATAATGTTGTTCTACTAGGAGGCTCACCCATAGGTTGAATTTTCTGTTCCAACAGCGTTTAGGAGGAGTGATCTCTTCTCACAATTTGTATCTTCCAAGTCAGCCACCTCACAAGAATGTACATCTGATACCAGGTAGGATTCTATATGTGCATATAAAAATACATGTGCTGAATCGGCTACAGAGAAAGGGAGACAGGAATTCACATATTTGTTAACTTTAAAAACACATGGAGAACTATTTCAATTAAAAATTAACTAGATTTATAACACCTACCCTATATCATGCAAAAGGCAAGTGCAACTATACACCATGCCTCCTCTGAACTGCTTGTATTTCTATTCTGTTTGGGTTATTTTTCTCCATCATATTAGGATTTGTCATCAGAGTCTAGGAGGGTATGGGTTAGTGTCAGATGGCCCGGCTGGCAGGACACATCAACTTGGGTGTCGATCCTAGTTGGGGAGGAATGAAGGGACAAGAGACACGAGAGATGACAGCAAGACAGGAGTTCTGATCATGCTACAAACTTTTATTATTCTCAGAGGGTATTTATATGCTGCGGATGGGAAAGCTCTCTTATCGGCAGTTGCTGGATGTCTTCACAGGGTGAGATAACCTCAGGATGTTTCAGGTAGACAGATGGTAGCCGGATGTCAAAAGGAGATAGATGGCTGTGGGATGTCTCCCAGGCAGGTTGTGTCCCAGGGGGATGTTTCTTGTGTCAGTCTATTTTTTGAAGGAGAACTTCCTTCTAGCCCCTGACATCTCCCCTTTTGTTATATAAAATATTCGACCATACCTTACAGGCCATGGATTTAGGGGGTGATAGTGGCTCTGTTTCTCTAGGATGCCTTAGAATATCTCCTGATTTGAGCGAGCATCTTTCCTAGGAGATTTCGTGTTGGCTTTGGCATGTTTTTGGAGGAGACGTCTTTGAGGGGATAGCATGCCAACCGCCATGCACCAGAGCGTGTCATTCAGAGGTCTTGTGTTTGGGGATCCGTGGATCCATCCTCCTGCAGTCCTTCCTGGACCCTCCGTTATTATGGCCTAACGTGCTCATTCCAAGGGTGTGTCCTCCCCCAAGCGGAGGGGCCCATGGAGAACGAACCCTTATTGCAAGGGTAGAAGATGGTTGCTCAGAGCTGTTACTTATAGTTTTCTGTAAGAAAGAGAGATCTGTGGGGATGTAAACTTAATAAGCCTGTGAGAAGGGTTGAACATTCTTTTAAATGTTGGCAGTGCTGTCTTCCATCTCCAGACCATGATAGTGGACCTGTATGGGCTTAGAAACCAAAATATTAATCTGTTCTTTAATAAATTGTACCAGCCTCTTTATAATGCAGGGGCCTATGGACACCATTAAAAGTAAACCCAACAAAGGGACTAATAGGGGAAGAAGGTAGGGTAGAAATCCATTATGCCCAATCCAGAGGGGATTTTCAAATAGTTCCCTTTGTCTCTTTTCTGGATCTTCTTGAAGCTGCTTAATTTTAATGCGTACTATGCCTGATTTATTGGCATAAACGCAGCATCATTCCCCTAAGGCTAAGCAAATACCACCCTGGTTAGCTGTCAGCAAATCTAAGCCCCGTCTGTTTTGAAGGAACACTTCTGCCAGGGAATTTATTTGGTCCTGCAAATCTTTAAAGGTTCCTGATAAAGTTTGTACATAATTTATAAGTTGTTGAGACAGGCGATGGTAAGAGTGAATAGCCGTGCCTAAGCCACTGTACCTGTGCCCACAGCAGCTGTTATTCCAAGGCTGGCAATGAGTGGTAAAGCCTGTATTGCCCACCTATGTCTTTTGACTAAAGTGTCTAGGCTAGAAATTGGTAGAGGTTCATCTCCTGGGACAATAGTTATATCAGGGAGTAATAAAGCAAGAACACAACCAATGGTCCAATTCGCTGGAAGCGTGGGAAGGCCGAGTTTCCTCCACACATAAAAACTGTGCCATTGGAGGAACAAAGAGATGGGGTGGGTGAGGAATAATTTTATACTGTTGAGCAATTTCCAAAGGAAGTAAGTCGAACATCAGTATCATAGGTATTATTCTGCATCGCGCCTAAAAGAAATAATGTAAAAGTGCCTATAGGCTGTACTTTAAAGGGAAATCCGGGTTGGCATGTATTATCATTGTCCATGATAGAATTAATAGGAACTGCCATAGGCATGATTGCCCCTGCTGTCATGCAGAGCCAGCAATCACCAGCAAGGGTGGGGTTCGAATTATTAAGCTAGGAGAATGTAGTTTGCAAAATATCTAATGTATTGGTATCTAAACCTGGGAACTGGGATTTAGGCTACATTAAGGGATGATATGTGAGCTCAGGGATTTGGGGTTTCAAAAGTTTGATTATCTGAGGATGCTTGACAGAATAAGTGGGTCCTCCACCATCAGAGACCCCTGTAGGTGCCTTAATGGGCCAGTAGGAACCTTTTCCGACAGTGCCTTGGCACCCAGCTGACTGTAGCTTGGTGTATTTGCCATCTCCTCCATGGTCAAAGAGAATGGGGGTATAATGAATAGTGGTCCCCCTGCTGCATGAGTTTTAGTTAGGGAGGCTTCAAAAAATTGTTCTCCCTGTTTATTAACACAAAGTGAAGCAGACACATTACAAGAGACATGCATCGCCTGGGTATGCGTACAAGTTGCAGAACAATTTTGGAGAGCTTTACTTGTACTAGGGGGAAATAATCTTTGGCTTGTTAACACATACCCATTTAGGCTGATGAACTCCTCCGAGATTATGGTCAACCTTGGCACGGAGGTAAGTCACCTTAGTCATGCAGTCAGCAGTCTGGGTCCAACTAGTGGGAGCCTCAGTCCAAAATCCTCCTTTGCATTCACGGGGGGGGGCAAAAAGGTACTCCATGATGTTGGAAATTGGAGGTCCAAGGTCTCCGTGTTCAAACCTGTTCAGCAGAAGTGCCTTAAGCAGGATCCTCGCACAGATTCTTGGCTGTATCTGAAATGGAGGAAAATTTGTCCTCAGGGGGAGGGCCTCCGTCCCTGGGTTGAGGTAAGTAATTTACCTGTTTAACCAGGCATTTTGGTAACCATCTTGGGGATGCTTGCTCTTGGTCCAAAACACAAGCTGAGCCTCATCCTCTGATGAGGATAGGATCTGGGCGTTTTCATTTATTTGTAATGGGATTGCACCACATAACAGGCGAGCGAACAGAATTGGACGAAGGATGCCAGTGTCTGTCTGTGGCCAAATGGCCTTCACTGTCTAAGGTAAGAAAAATAAGGGCAAATAATGCATGGTTAAGGCGATCCCTGGGAGTGGTAAATACAAGGGCGGAAGCCTTAAGACGGGATAGCCAAGTCTTTAAGCTAAGCTGGGCAAGTTCCACATGCCTTGGCCCTGAGAGTTGTATGGAATTTCAGTAGTATGACAAAATTGCAAGGTAGCACAAAACTGTTTAAACTTGGCACTGGTATATGCAGGACATTTATCTGTTTTAATATGTATTGGTTTACCCATTACGAAAAAGGCTGAAACAAGATGAGAAAGGACAACTTTGGTAGCCTCTCCAGAATGTGGTGATGCAAAACTAAAGCCGCTGAAAGTATCTATAGAAACGTATATATATTTGGTTTTTCAAAATTCAGGAAAATGAATAACATCCATTTGCTAAACCTGATTGGGCTGTAATCCTCGGGGGTTAACTCCCAAGTGTTGAATGGGGAGGGAGACAGTGCAACCAGGGCATGCTTTTACTATTTCTCATGCATGTTGCCTGGTAATTTTCCAAAGTAATCGATGGCTCTGGGAATTTAGATGGTGAAGATTTTGTAACTCCATGGCCTTTTGAATGGAGCCAACAAAAATTGGAAAGATGGAACGTGTTGCTGCATCAGCTTGGGCATTACCTTGTGTTAGAGGGCTCAGAAGGTCAGAGTGTGTCATGATGTGTCCTAAGGAAAATGCATGTTTTCTGGCCTGAATTAGCTGCTGAAGCTGGTGAAACAGAAAGGGGGAATTGGAAGAAGCCATAATGGTGGGTGAAATCTCCAGCAGGGGCACAGAAAGAGCAATGTAGGCACTGTCTGTATAAATATTAACAAGATTATCAAAAAAACTTTATGAAAACTTGTGTTATGGTGAACAATTCCACAAACTGAGCTGACTGATAGACAGTATCAAAGGTGGTAGGCTTGTTATTGACAACAAAGACTGCACGGCCATTACTGGAACCATCTGTAAAGACAGTAAGTTCTTGAGGAATGGGAGCCTTTTGAGTAATTTTGGGAAAAATAAATGAATGTAACTGGACAAAATTTAAAACGGGGTCATTGGGGATGTGGTTATGAATTGTTCCCAAAAAGCCTGATAGGGCAATACCCCATTGATCCATGTCTCTAGTAAAAATTGTAGTAAGGGTTTGGTCCTTAGTATATGGAATTAAAATATTATCAGGGTCTTTGCCAAAATGTTGTCGAGAAAGCAAACGACCTTCAAAAATAAGAGAAGCTACCTGAGCAAGATAAACAGTAATAACCTTGGAGGATGTGGTGGATACAAGGACCAAAAGCAAGGGGCAGCCTTTATTTTTAAAATGTGGATCTCGCTGCCAAAATATTCCTGTGGGTGTATGAGGAGTGTGGAAAATAACCAGAACCAGAGGAAGGTTATAAGAAATTTGTGTAACAAACTTTTGGGCAATGGCTTCTGTGGCTTGGTTTAATGCATGTCATGCCTCGGGAGTAAGCTTTTGAGGGGAGGAGGGGTGGGAATCACCTATCAAAATATCATTAAGGGGCAAAAGTACACAAGTGGGTAATTTTAAATATGTTCCTAGCAATTGAATATCCCCCAGTAATATTTGAAAATCATTAAGTGTGTGAAGATGGTAAACACATAGTTGTATTTTAGGAATTTGGATCTGATTATCTTGAAGTTTAAGGCCCAAATAGGTATAAGGGTCCTGTGTTTGAAACTTATCTGGAGCTATCTGTAGTCCCAAGGTAGTGAGGTTTTGTAAAAGTCCAAGTAACAATTATTAAGGTCATGGGTATTAGGTGCAGCAATTAACAAATCATCCATATAATGTAAAATATAATTTTGTGCTCATCGCTCTCTCACAGGGTCTACTGCTTGAGCAACGTGTTTTTGGCAAAGACTAGAGCTGTTGGCCATACCTTGGGGAAGAACCTTCCATTGAAATCTCTGCATAGGGCCCTGAAAATTAATGTGAGGGAGACTAAAGGCAAAATAGGGTCTATCCTCAGGATGTAAAAAGATGGTAAAAAAGCAATCTTTTAAGTCAATAACCATTTTACAATAGTTTTTTGGAATCGCCACTGGTGTGGGAATGCCTGGCTGTAGTGCTCCCATCGGGCGCATAACTTTATTAATGGCACACAAATATTGTAAAAGGCACCACTTGCCTGATTTTTTCTTGATAATAAAAATAGGAGTAATCCATGATGAGGTTGAGGGCTTTACATGGCCGGCTGCAAGCTGTTCCTGCACTAACGTGGAGGCAGCCTCCAATTTTTCTTGGGTAAGGGGCCACTGATCCACCAACACAGGAGTCTGAGTCTCCCAAATAATTTTATCTGCATGGGGTACAGGAGGGTCAGGAACTGACACTAAAAATCTGAATACACAAGTCCACATGTATTTGTTTTTGTATGGGTTGTATAGCCTCCACCAGTCCTTGTTTCAGTATCCCCAGGCCTGTACCAGGAACAAAATTCATAGGAAGCATTTGATGAGTCACCATGGAATTGGGACTGGCGAGAATAACTTCCAATAACTCAAAATATCTCCTCCCTATACGTTAACAGGGAGGTCAGAATCAACGAAAGGAGTGACAGTTGACTTATTACCATCTTTATCAGTGCAGCTAATAGACCTAGAGCTGACCAGAGGATTTTTGTATTTTCCTATCCCTTTAAGGTCAGTCAAGGATGGAGTGAGGGGCTAACCTGATGGCTTGTATTTTTGAGAAATAATTGTGGCATCAGCTCCAATATCTAGAACTCCTTGGAATTCCTTTCCTTCAGTAAGTAAGGTAAGGGTGGGTCTATTGTGAGAAATGGGCTGAACCCAATACACATCAGAGAAGCCCAAGAAGGCAGTCCCCCGAGGTAGGTTTGGGTTTTGGAAATGCCTCCTGAATCCAAGGGAAGGAGAATTAATTGTGCAAGTCTTGTTCCTGCTGGGATGGCGGTAACTCCATTAATAGCAGTGGCCAGTATTTTTATTTCTCCAGTGAAATCATTATCATTAATGCCAACGAAGACCTGAACACCTTGTATGGTAGTGGAGGTTCTTCCAAGATTAAGGGCACATGTATGAGATGGAGGGGGACCCATAATTTCATTGGGTATTATCTGGGGCCCTTGCATTGGGTCTAATATTGTATTTGTGGCAGCACAGAGGTCCAATTTTGTGCTGCCTGGGGTGGCTAGTTGGAGGGAGGCAATTGTGGAGAAGGATTTTGTGGTAGGTTAGGAGTTTAGGAGGGAACAAACTTTATTGCTCCTGTGTTTGTCGTGGGGGATGTTGTGGCCGGGGGCTGGCCCCCCAGGGAGTTTCCCGAGAAGTAGGAAGAAATAGGCTGTGTGAGGGCATTTGTCTTAGATCTACACTCACTGGCCCAGTGATGACCTTTACCACTTCTATGGAAAAGGGTAGCTGGGGGCGGTTAAGCCCCAGTTTGAGGAGACGCTATTCCTAGGCTTTGTTTGCCTGTGGGACACTCACATGCAAAATGGCCAGGTTGTTTACAAGTAAAGCAAGTACGTGAGCCAGGATTGTGAAAGGCCTTGGTAAAGGCGGTCCCTAAAGCCAGACCCATGGCATGGGCTGCACCCACGTCTGCACAGAGTATAATAACTTCAGAAAGTTTCCCTTTATCCTTATGTGGTTGAAGAACATTCTGACATGCTGGGTTAGCATTTTCAAAGGCAAGATGTTTTACATAGGTGCTTTCACCTTCGCTTGGTAAATCCTATAGGCTGTGGCACGGTCCTGAGAGGTCGCGGGTGTTCTGAATGGTAGAGAGCTGCTTCCTTCTCCAAGATAGCGTCCTCCCCAGGGGTCAATGTGTCTCTGGGATTTAAAACTGGATAAAGGTGGTTTTTAATCATTGGAGCCTTATTAATTAGGGTCGTATTTTGAGGGGGACCAGGAAGGTTCTCAGGGTCCTGGGAAGACTGAGAAGGTTCTATGTCTATACTAATGATGGGCATGCAGAGGGGGAACGAGAGGTCTTTTGCATAATCTCTTCCCCAATCCTGACAAGTTGTAAGGTACCATTGTCAAAGCGAAAACTTTTAATAATTTCATTAATTAAGTTCCAGTAAGAAAAGGTGGGAACTGGCATTTTTTCTGGGCCAAAGGATTCATAATAATCTTTTAAACAGTCTCCTACTCTAAGCCATTTTTGCCATCAATGGTCCCTTCAAGAGGAAACCATGGACACAATTCTCCTATGTATGAAAAGAAAAATTTTAAGTCCTTTTTCTTAACATGTGCCCCTCATGTCTTGAAGGACTCCTTGAGGCCTGAAATAAACAAATCATGTGACGATACTGCTTGTCACATGGTGCGTCACTCACCGTGCATCATCCCCACCTTCCTCCTGGATATGTCTCCGGGTGGTGTCTGCTGAGGCGATCGTGAGCTCCTCTTGACCAAGTCTTCCAGGAGGAAGGGGTTCCCCCTCAGTCAAAGGCTTGAGCCCCAGTCGGTGGGCGCCAGATGTCCCGGCCGGCAGGACACATCAACGTGGTCAGCGAACCTAGATGGGGAGGAATGAAGGGACAAGAGGCATGAGAGATGAGAGCAACACAGGAGTTCTGATCAAGCTGCAAAATTTTATTGCTCACACATGGGTATTAATATGCTGGATATGGGAAAGCTCTCTTATCAGCAGTTCCTGGATGTCTTCACAAGGTGAGATAACTTCAGGATGTTTCTGGAAGAAAGATGGCCACAGGATGTCTCAGGGACATATATGGCTACAGGATATCTTCCAGACAGGATGTCTCCTGGGGGCTGTTTCTTGTAAGTGTCAGGCTGTTCTTTGAAGAAGAATTCCTTCTACCCCTGACAGTCAGGGATTCAGTATTTCGAATGGAAAATTCGAAAATGAATCCAATGTGTAGGCAAATATGTGCTACCCAAAAATCTTCCCAGTCTCATTCAGAACAATGCCTTGACATTTCCTTCACTCCAAGTAAGACATAATTAGAGGAGAAGAGTTAGAAATCTGTGAATACATATCGGTAATGGAAAATGCTCAGGAGTTCACAACCTTCGAGGTTGTAGAGGAGTTTCCAAAAGTAAAGGACAGGGTAAAAACTCCAAAAACATGGAGCTCTGCTGGCCTAAAGACTTCTTGAGAAACTGCCTCTGAGATTGGGCACCTGAAATATATGTTGATGACAGGAGCTTTAGCTTCCTTTGTAGTGAGACCATCAAAGCTGGGTCTGCATCTATATGACCTGGAGGACATGGTTTCTTTTTTTCCTATGAACATGAAGCAGTAGGGCTGAATTCTCTCTTTATAGGTAAACTGTTGCCACTGGGGGCTAAGTGTCTTGCAGTGTGGACTGTGAAGCCATTTGGTCATCCTCCACTTTTAGTGGTGTTTCTTGCAGCTGCACTGGGAGTTTGGTATTTGCTTCACAAAATACGAGAAGTTCAACTGGGACACAGTGATGGAGGGAGTTCTGTCATGTGTGGTGGGTAAGGGTCTGCAGGAGAATGCACCAACCTGGCTTATATCCCACATAGCTTGCCCCCTTGACCACAGCAATCTGATTCTAAACATTGCCCTTCAACCTGTCCATATAACAAGATGCCTTTACATACAAGGGTATGGGGGCTGCACTATATCAGTCACAAGGCATTTGAAAGCCAATGGCATATCCACATCAGCCCACCACAGATGTTTTAACACACACCTGCACACCACTGCTCTAGGCCGACTACTCATCAGGCTCCAAGTTACTGGCATCTCTGTTCTACACCATTTTCATGAAACCCAGTCAATCAAGGCACTGTCTGGTACATTCATGATCAGTAATAGGACACCTAAAGGTTCTCCAGTGCCACCAGGTGATGGGAATTTCCAAACTTTAATGATATTTATCTAGGCATTTTTCATGGATGAAGTTGAGGGCACTGTGGGTTTCAATTTATTCAGGAACCATTAAATGGAGAAGAAGCTCATTTCAATGAAAGCTCTGGAGAATTCTAACAGGCAAGGCTTCCCAAAGACAGGCTAAAAGGTCACATTAAGCCAGGCATTTGAGGTCTACAATGTGAGGTCCATGTGTGTTTTGACTTGCAACGATGGCTGCCAAGTCTTTAAGAATAAAATCATGTGATGTCCTTCCTGAGATTTCCAGTGCTTTTCGGAAAGCCTCCCTGGGCCTAGATCTCAGTTTCCAAGGGCGACTCTCATGCGTGGCCTCCTAAAATCCCAACACAATACACGGCAATACTTCTTTGAGGTCAGTTCCAGAACTCAGTCTCTAAGGGGAATCACATAAGGGTTCAAGCCCAGGTGGACATATCCATGTCTTCCAACGGCCACAAAAATGACCACAATTAAAACCAAAACACTCCCACATGACACACCTGATGCAAAGACCTTCCTGACTTTCAGGGCAACAGAAGAATCGGTAAGCAAAATGTCCAAAGCAGGGTTTTTCCAATGAGGCATTCCTGGTCTCACTGATATCTGAGCTTTCTGAGATGCTCGCCATTCCCTTAAGCTATCCAGTACATGGCCATGTCACAGAGATTTGAGGTGGTACATATATTTGACACAAAACTATGAGCCTATTCTGGAGAGTGCACACAATTCAGGAAGAAAACAGGAACTTAAGAAGTTAGCAGGTGTTCCCCATCGATAAGTCATGCCGCAGTCCATTCATGAATTGTGCAGGATGAAAGCTGAGAAGCTTTCTACTAGACAGGACTCACCAATTGATGCATTTTCTTTTCTAATGTCTACAACCAGGGACACAGTGGTATAAACAGACATAGAAACACTCGCCTTGTCAAATGACTTACTAGAAACAGTTCCCTCCAAACCAAACAAACCGCCATTCCTACCTATTCTCAGAATATGAGACAAAACCACAAACCCACACCCACACCCACAAAGACACCTCCTTCCCCCATGTAGGTCTGTGACTATCCGGAGTGTCCTCTGACTGGTGGGCCATACTATGTTCCAATGAAATGGCCTGTCCTGTCTCAGATCTGGTCTCCTTGGCCAACTCTGTGAAGTTGTCAGGAGCCAGCAGTGAGCCACTACCTACTTTCTCAGGAAAAGCCCCTCTTCAGAGCTTTCCTGGTTTTGGCCGTCGTCACATCAGTAGGTAGCAAGAATGACTGACTCTGTCCTTGGTAAGTCCAAACAAGTGAGACCACTGGGACTGGGACTGCCTCTTGGTGCCTGGCTTCTTGGATACCAAGTTCAGAGAGTTCCATCAACAAAGAAGTGAGGTGAGGTCACTTCTTTAAGGAACTGAATCAGATCACTGCCTTGGTAACCACTTTGTCCTAACAGTTGCTTCCAAGACTACCATGAGATGGAGGCTGCCCCTACTTTCTGTGACACTTTCACAAGGTAGAATGGTATATCAACCATAGGCACCTAGGAACAGCTCTCCACACCAACCTGGTTTGGTCCATCTTCTCTACATTAAGAAGAGAGAGGCTGATTCATAAACAACCCTTCATCCTGACCAGGTTGTTTTCCATGGAAGCTGACTTTTGCTCTCTCAGGTCCTTCATAGTTGTCTACATCTTCTCCAGGGATCATTTCTGCATGGACCTTGAGGTTCTCAGGAGGTGGAAGATCCCCTACATTCCTGTATTGTAAGACCAACTCTGTCCCTGCTCTTCTGTAAAGTTAGATTGAGGGAACAGTGTATGGTTAGGGTTAATAATATGTTCAATTTGAATTAGGAATCATTCTGCTGGATGAATAATGGTACTGGGAACCTGCGACATTTATAAGTATATATAGGTGAAATATATGTATGAAAACAGAAATCTAAGTAAGATTTGAAGCGCAGAATGGGGATGGGCCCTTGATTGTGATACTTAGCGTTGAATTATGTTCTGCACAGATGTCTGAGATAGATCGATATACAATGGCATTAGACCCTGTACCTTGGATTATTGAATGTATAAGAGAACATCCAGTCAAAAAGGGATAATGGGTAGGATTAGGAAGATAGTCAGTAGGTTTAAGAAGAAGAGTGAGTATAGGATTTGGAACAAAAGTTCCTTAGCAATAGGGTTTGGATTAGAGTGTGAATGTAAGTGTCAGCACAATTGAAGAGTCAGTCACAATGATGAACTGCGGAAAGTATGTAGGAAAGCTGATATAAATAGAGACATTATGAAATCAGGAAAAGTATAAAGTGAGGGATAGGATTAGATATTTTCAACAGGGTTGAGTTTGAATATATAATCTTAGCAAGAAACAAATATGTTGTCACAAATAGGATTGAATTTTGAGAGCATTAGCCAAACTTGATATGGATGGTTTTAGTAATCCATGTTCACTTTACATTTAGGCTTTCGTGCAAACATAAGTGTGACCATTTCTTTTTGTGTCCAGAATATTACTCTGATAAAATGTATATGTAGATCAGATGACATGAGTATTTCTTCCACCATTACTGGGAGCAAAATTTTGAAGACGTATAAATTAGTATTGGGTTTACAAAGAGGTGTACTCTGTGTCTATGAATATAGAGACAATGCATGAATAGACAATAGTGTGAATAAATAATATAACTGGTTCCACTTTAAATAATGGATTGATTTGATATCTGAAAATATATAAGAAATCTTATATTGATATACAATCATTCATTCCAACCAGTTATACATCTAATAGTAATATTAGGGTTATACTTTATCATGAAGGGTGTGTGAGTTTTGCTTCAAATTTGATTATGGAAATCGAAAATAATATGTTTGGAATGAAGTCTCATGAAAAAACCAGTCAAGAAACATGGAGGATTACATGTGTTCTAAAGCAGAAAATGATTGAAAGTGAAACAAATGCCTATAATTTTGCTAACGTATGGATGAAATATATATCCTATAATGTGCATAAACTGAAGAAATTGTAACATACCAGTGGTGAATAAAAATGAACATCAAAATACACATCATGTCCCATAGGAATCTACTTGCATTGATGACAAACTGGATCAATTATTGTAGAAATATTAGGATTTGTATCCACCATTCACTGAAGTTATTTTTCATTTCTAAGAAAAAATATGTATTTCAGGTGGATGAATATTTCCGTGAATAATCTTGTGAAATGTTAACTCTAAATCCACATACATGAATATGAATGAATTTAGGGAGTGTATAATAAGACACATATATTTTATATTTTAAAATATTTAGTGTGTGTGTGTATATATATATATATATACACACACACACACACACACACAGAGACATTAAAAATTAGTAATACATATGCCAATCGAAATTCACCATGAAATATATATCATCCACAGATCCAAAAATATTCATTTTACTGAACATGGATTTATGTATAATGTTGTTCAACTAGGAAGCTCACCCATAGTTTGAAATTTCAGTTTCAACAGCGTTTAGGCGGAGTGATCTATTCTCACAATTTCTATCTGTCAAGTCAGCCACCTCACAAGAGTGTACCTGTGGTACCAGGTAGAATTCTATATGTGCATATAAAAATACATGTGCTGAATAGGCTACAGAGAAAGGGAGAGAGGAATTCACATATTTGTTTACTTTAAGTACCCATGGAACTATTTCAATTAAAAATTAACTTGAATTATAACACCTACACTTTATCATGCAAAAGCCAAGTCTAACTATACACCATGCCTTCTCTGAAATGCTTGCATTTCTATTCTGTTTGGGTTATTTTACTCCATCATATTAGGATTAGTAGTAAGAGTCTATTAGGGTATGGGTTAGTGTCAGTTATTCAGTATTTCAAATGGAAAATAGGAAAATAAATCCAATGTGTATGCAAATATGTGCTACAAAAAATTCCCACTATCATCCAGAACAATGCCTTGACAATATCTTCGCCCCTAGTAAGACACAATTAGAGAAGAAGAGTTAGAAAATCTGTGAATACATACCTGGAATGGAAAATGTTCAGGAGTTCACAACCTTGGAGGTGGTAGAGGAGTTTCCAAAAGTAAGGGACAGTGTAAACACTCCACAAACATGGAGCTATGCTGGCATTAAGACTTCTTGAGAAACTGCCTCTGAGGTTGGACTCTTGAAAAATATGTTGTTGTCAGGAGCTTTAGCTCCCTGTGTACGGAGACCATCAAAGCTGGGTCTGCATCTATGTGACCTGGAGGATATGGTTTCTTATTTTCTAATGAACATGAGGAAGCAGTGATGAATTCTCTCTTTGTAGATAAACTGTGGCCACTGGGGGCTAAGTGTCTCCCTGTGTGGACTTTGAAGCCATTTGGTCATTCTCCAATTTTCGTGGTGTTTCTTGCTGCTGCACTGGGTGTTTTGTATTTGCTTCACAACATACAAGGATTTCAAATGGGTCACAGTGCTGGTGGGAGTCCTGTAAGGTGTGGTGGGTCAGGGTCTTCAGGAGAATGCACCAACCAGGCTTCTATCCCACATTTCTTGCTCCCTTGACCATAGCAACCTGATTCTGAACATTGCCCTGAAACCTGTCCATATAACCAGATGCCTTTTCATATAATTTTCTGCTGGCTGCACCAAGTCAGTCACAAGCCATTTGGAAGCCAATGACACACCCACATGGCCACACCGCAAATATATTATCAGACAACTGCACACCACTGCTCTAGGCCCACTACTCAGCAGGCTCCAACTTACTGGCATCTGTGTTCCACACCATTTTCAAGAACTCCAGTCAATCAAGGCACTGTCTGGTACACTCATGAGCAGCAATAGGACATCCAATGGTTCTCCAGTGCCACCTGGTCATTGGGAATTTCAAAAATTTCATGGTATTTATCTATCCATTGTTCAAGAATGAAGTTGGAGGCACTTTGGGGTTTTCATTCATCCAAGAACCATTAAATGGTGAGGAAGCTCATTTCAATGAAAGCTCTGGAGAACTCTCACAGGCAAGGCTTTCCAAAGAGTGGTCAAAATGTCATATGCAGACAGGCCCATTGAGGTCTAAAATGTGAGGTCCATGTGTGTTTTGACTCTTAACTATGGCTGCCAAGTCTTTCAGAATAAAATCATGTGATATCCTGGTTGAGATTCTCAGTGCTCTGTGGAAAGCCACCCAGGGCCCAATCTCAGGTTTCAAGGGTGACTCTCATGCGTGGCCTCCTACAATCCCAACACAATTAATGGCAATACTTCTCTGAGGTCAGTTCCAGAACTCAGTCTCGAAGGAGAATCACACCCGAGTTCAAGCCCATGTGGACCCAGTCATCTCTTCCAACCGCCACACAAATGACCACAATTGAAACCAAAACATTCCCACATGACCCTCATCTTCTTCCATAGACACTCATCATAAACTCTTGCTGGAGGTTTCCATGAGGAGCACAGCCCAAGGCAATGTCCAAAATATGCACCCTTGCCCGTCATTTGCCTAAAATGAGGGTGGCCTTGACACCCTTCCTGTGAACCAGGAGTGATCAAATAGGCCTGCCTTTAATACTGCTCTGCTTCTCCAATTTGAGGCCAACTGACTGTCAGGTATAGATTCTTTATGTGATTTGGCATCATGGGAGAACCCAAGCACTTCTGCAGGAGTTCAAAGAACTCATTTGACCCAGAGGATCCTATTCTCACTTGATGGAGGTTAGGAACCTAACAGAGGAAGGCAAGAAACTTCATCCACAATGACTGATATTTTTACCATTTTCGTTTTCAATACACACATGGGAACTTTCTTTATATCCATCAGGTGCTGAGAATCTAATCCATAGCCTGACCCAGAGGCAAGCAGCTGATTCAGACACATCCCTTTCGAAAGCAATTAAGCAAAGCACCACAGGTGATGCCCATTCATTTGCATTTAAAAACTGTTTACTTCAGGCTTCAAAAAGGAGTGGCCTGAGGTAAGGACCTTCCTGACATTCAGGGCAACAGAAAAATAGGTAAGCAGAAGGCCCAAAACAGTATTTCTCCACTGAGACTTTCCTGGTCACACTGATATCTGAGTTTCCTGAGATGCTCGCCATTCCATTCAGCTATCCAGTACATGGCCATGTCACAGAGCTTGGAGGTGTTACATATCTTGGACACAAAACCATGAGCCTATTCTGGGTAGTGGCCAAAATTTAGGAAGAAAACAGGAACTTAGGAAGATAGTAGGGGTTGCCCATCCATAAAGCAACCTGCAGTCCAGTCATAAATTGGGTAGGATGAATGATGGAAAACTTTCTTCTAGACAGGACATATCCATTGATGCATTCTCTTTTCTTATGTCTACAACCACGGACACAGTGAGATACACAGATATAGAAACACTCACCTTGTCAAACGACTTTTTAGAAGCAGTCCACTCCAAACCAAACAAATCGCCTTTCCTACCTATTCTCAGAACATGAGACAAAACCACAAACTCACACCCACACCCACAAAGGCACTTCCTTCCCCCAATATGTCTGTGACAATCCGGAGTGTCCTCTGACTGTGGACCATATTGTTACCCTGAACTGGCCTGCCCTGTCTCAGATCTGGTCTCCGTGGCCAATCTGTGAAGTTGTCAGGAGCCAGCGATGACCAACTACCTGTTTTCTTAGGAAAGGACCCTCTTCAGAGCTGTCCTGGCATTTGGCCATTCTCACATCAGTAGGTACCAAAAAAGACTCTCTCTGCCCTTGGTAAAACCAAACATGTGATCCCACTAGGACTGTTACTGGGACTGGCTCTGGATGCCTGGCTTCCTGAATCCCAAGTTCAGAGAGTTCCATCACCAAGTAAGTTAGGTGAAGTCACTTTCTTCATGAAATGAATGAGGTCACTGCCTTGGCAACCACTTTGTCCTAACAGTTGCTGCCAAGGGTCTCATGAGATGGAGGCTGTTCCTACTTTCTGTGACACTGTCACAAGTTAGAATGGTATATCAACCATATGCACCGGGGAACTTCTCTCCATACAGGCCTGCTTTGGTCCATCTTCTCTACATTAAGAAGAGAGAGGCTGATTCAGACACATCCTTTCATCCTGTCCAGGTTCTTTACCATGTCAGAAGACTTTTGCTCTCTTTGGTACTACATAGCTGCCTACAACTTCTCCAAGGATCATTTCTGCATTGACCTTTGAGGTTCTCAGCAGGTGGAAGATCCCCTACATTCCTGTATTGTAAGACCAACTCTATCCCTGCTCCTCTGTAAAGGTAGATTGAGGGAACAGCGTATGGTTAGGGTTAATAACAGGTTCGAATTCGGTTGGGAATCATTCTGTGGGATGAATAATGTTATTGGGACCCTGCGAAATTTAAAAGAATATATAGGTGAAATATAAGTTTGAAAACCCAAATCTATGTAAGTTTTGAAGCCCAGAAGTGTATTGGGCCCTTGGGTAGGATACTTAGCTTTGAATTATGTTCTGCACAGATGTCTCTGATTAATCGCTATACAATGGCATAGGACCTTTACCTTGGATGATTGAATGTCGAAGAGAACATGCAGTCAAAAAGGGATAGTCGATAGGATTAGGAAGATAGTCAGTAGGTTTAGAAAGAAGAGTGAGTATAGGATTTGGACAAAAACTTTTTTAGCAATAGGGTTTCGGGTAGAGAGTGAATGTAAATGTCAGCACATGTGAAGAGTCATTCACAATGATGAACTGGGGAAAATATGTAGGAAAGTAAATATCAATTGAGACAAAAGGAAATCAGGCAAAGTATAATGTGAGTTATAGGATTAGACATTTTCAACAGGGTTGAGGTTGAATATATAATCTTAGCAAGAAACAAATATGTAGTCACCAATTGGATTGACATTTGAGAGCATTAGGCAACCTGGACATGGATGTTATTACTAATCCATGCTCACTTTCCATTTAGGCTTTGGTACAATCATAAGTGTGATCTTTGCATTTTGTGTCCATAATATTACTGTAATAAAATATATATGTAGATCAGGTGACATGAGTATATCTTCCACCATTTCTGGGAGCAATATTTTGAAGACGTATAAATTAGTATTGGGGGTACAAACAGGTGTACCCTGTTTCTATGAATATACAGATAATGCATGAATGGAACATACTCTGAATAAAACATATACTCATTCCACTATAAATAATGGATTGAATTGATATCTGAAAAAATACAGGAAATCAAATATTGATATACAGACATTCATTACAACCAGTTATACATCAATGATAATATTAGTATTAGGATTTTCATGAAGAGTGTGTGAGTTTTGCTTCAAAATTGATTATGGAAATCGAAAATAATGTGTTTGGAAAGAAGTCTCATGAAAAGAGCAGTAAAGAAACATGGAGGAATACATGTTTTCAGAAGCAGGAAGTGATTGAAAGTGAAACAAATTCCTATATATTTTTGAACTTTTGGATGAAATATATATATTATGATGTGCATAAACTGAAGAAATAATAATGTCCCACTGTTGAATAAATATGAACGTCAAAATACATATCATGTCCCATAGGAATCTACTTGCATTGATGTTAAACTGGGTTAGTTACTGTAGAAATATTAGGATTTGTATACACCATTCACTGAAGTTAGTTGTCAGTACTAGGAAACAAATATGAATTTCAGGTGGATGAATAGTTTGGAAAATAATCTTGTGAAAAGTTGATTATAAATCCACATAAATGAATATGAATGAATTTAGGGCGTGTATAATAAGTCACATATATTACATATTTTGAAATATCTGGAGAGTATATATATATATATATATATATATATATATATATAGAGAGAGAGAGAGAGAGAGAGAGAGAGAGAGAGAGAGAGACATTAAAAACTAACAATATATATGTCAATCAAAATCCATCATGAAATATATATCATCCACAGATCCAAAAATATTCATTATACTGAACATGGATTGATGTATAATGTTGTTCAACTAGAAAGTTCACCCATAGTTTGAAATTTCAGTTCCAATAGCATTTACGAGGAGTGATCTCTTCTCACAATTTGTATCTGCCAAGTCAACCACCTCACAAGAATGTACGTGTGGTACCAGGTAGAATTCTATATGTGCATATAAAAATACATGTGCTTAATAGGCTACAGAGAAAGGGAGAAAGGAATTCACATATTTGTTAACTTTAAAAACACATGGAGAACTATTTCAAAAAAAATTTGCAAGATTTATAACTCCTACCCTATATTATGCAAAAGGCAAGTCCAAGTATACACCTTGCCTCCTCTGAACTGCTTGTACTTCTTTTCTGTTTTTTGTTATTTTTCTCCATCATATTAGGATTAGTAGTCAGAGTCTAGTTTGGAATTGGTTAGGGTTAGAGATTCAGTGTTTTAAAGGGAAATGGAAAAATGAATTCAATGTCTATGCAAATATGTGCTACCCCAAAATCTTCCCAGTCTCATCCAGAACAATGCCTTGACATTATCTTTTACCAAAGTAAGATACAGTTAGAGGAGAAGAGTTAGAAAATCTGTGAATACATATCTGGAATGGAATTTGCTCAGGAGTTCACAACCTTGGAGTTGGTAGCAGAGTTCAAAATAGTAAGGCAAAAGGTAAACACTCCTCAAACATGGAGCTCTGCTGGCCTAAAAAATTCTTGAGAAACTGCCTCTGAGGTTGAGCACTTGAAATACATGTTGTTTTCAGGAGATTTAGTTCTTTTATAGAGAGACCATCAAAGCTGGTTCTGCATATATGTGACCTGTAAGACATGGTTTCTTATTTTTCATTGAACATGTGGCAGCAGTGCTGAATTATTTTTTTGTAGCTAAACTGTGGACACTGGGGCTAAGTTTCTCCCTGTGCTAACTGGGAAGACATTTGTTCATCCTCCACTTTTAGTGGTGTTTCTTGCTGCTGCACTGGGAGTTTGGTATTTGCTTCACGAAATAAAGGAGGTCAATTGGGACACATTGTTGGAGGGAGTTCTGTCACGTGTGGTGGGTGAGGGTTTGCAGGAGAATGCAATAACCAGGCTTCTATCCCACATAGCTTTCCCCCTTGACCATAGCAACCTGATTCTGAACATTTCCCTGAAACCTCTCCATATAACAAGATGCCTTTACCTACAGGGTCTGTTGGCTGAAACCATATCAGTCACAAGCCATTTGGACGCCAATGGCAGTTCCACGTGGCCTCACCACAGATGTTTTGTCACACATCTGCTCACCACTGCTCTAGGCCCACTAATCAGCAGGCACCAACTAACTGGCATCTCTGTTCTACACCATTTTTATGAAACCCTGTCAATCAAGGCACTGTCTGGTATACTTATGATCAGCATCAGGACATCCAAAGGTTTTCCAGTGCCAACTGGTCATTGAAATTTCAAAAATTTCATGGTATTTATCTAGCCATTATTCAAGGAAGAAGTTGTAGTCACTGTGGGTTTCAATTCATTCAGGAACCATTAAATGTTAAGGAAGCTCATTTCAATGAAAGCTCTGGAGAACAATCACAGGCAAGGCATCCCAAATAGTGGCCAAAAGGTCACATGAAGCCAGGACCATTGAGGTCTACAATGTGAGGTCCATGTGTGTTTTGACTCTCAACTATGGCTGCCAAGTTTTTCAGAATAAAATCATGTGATATCCTGGCTGAGATTCTCAGTGTTCTGTGGAAAGCCACCCTTGGCATAGATCTCAGTTTCCAAGGGCGACTCTCATGCGTGGCCTCCTAACATCCCCACACAATTCATGGCAATACTTCTCTGAGGTCAGTTCTACAACTCAGTCTCTAAGGAGTATTACACCAGAGTACAAGCCGAGGGGGACCCAGTCATCCCTTCCAACTGCCACACAAATTACCAAAATTAAAACCAAAACATTCCCACATGGCCCTCATCTTCTTCCACATAGACCCTCATTTTAACCTCTGGCTGGAGATTTTCATGAGGGGTGCAGCGCAAGAGAGTGTCCAAAATAAGCTCCCTTGGCCCTCATTTGCCTAAAGTCAGGGTGGCCTGGACACCATTCCTGTGAACCAGGAGTGATCAAATAGGCCTGCCATTACAACTACTCTGCTTCTCCAATTTGAGGCCTACTGACTGTGGGGTTTAGATTCTTTATGTGAAGTGGAATCATGAGAAAACCCAAGCACCTCTGCATGGCTTTGAAAAACTCATTTTACCCAAAGGATCCCTATACTCACTTGATGATTGTCTGCAACCTAATAGAGGAAGGAGAGAGACATCATCCACAATGACTGAATTTTGCCATTTTAGTTTTGGATGCACACATGGGATCTTTCTTTATATCCATCAGGTGCTGAAAATATAAGCCACAGCCTCACACAGGGCCAAGAGGCTGATTCAGACACATCCCATTCAAAGCAATTAAGCAAAGAGCCACGGGTGATGCCCAATCATTTCCATATGAAAACTGTTTTTTTCATGCTTATCAAAGGGGTGGCCTGAGGCAAAGACCTTCCTGTCCTTCAGTGAAACAGAAAAATAGGTAAGCAAAAGGCACAAAGCATGGTTTCTCCACTGAGACTTACCTGGTCACACTGATATCTGAGTTTTCAAAGAAGCTCGCCATTACCTTCAGCTATTCAGTACATGGCCATGTGACAGAGCTTGGGGTGGTACCTATCTTGGACACAAAACCATGAGACTATTCTGCAGATTGGTCAGAATTCAGGAAGAAATCTGAAACTTAGGAAGATAGTAGGTGTTGCCCATCGATAAGGCAACCTGCAGTGCAGTCATAAATTGGGCAGGATGAATGCTGGGAAGCTTTCTACTAGACAGGACACATTCATTGATGCATTCTCTTTTCTAATGTCTACAACCACGGACACAGTGTTATACACAGACATAGAAACACTTGCCTTGTCAAAAGACTATCTAGAAACAGTCCACTGCAAACCAGACATACCAGTTTTCCTACCTATTCTAAGAAAATGAGACAAAACCACAAACTCACACCCACAAACACAAAGCACCTCCTTCCCCCAAGTAAGTCTCTGAATATCCAGAGTGTCCTCTGACTAGCGGGCCCTACTATGTTCACCCGAAATGGCCTGTACTGTGGCAGATCTGGTCTCCTTGGCCAACTCTGTGTAGTTGTTAGGAGCCAGCGGTGAGTCACTACCTACTTACTAAGGAAAGGCCCGTCTTCAGAGCTCTCCTGATATTTGGCCATCCTCACATCAGTAGGTACCAAGAAAGACAGAATCTGTCATTGGTAAAACAAAACAAGTGAGCCCACTGGTACTGGGACTGGGACTGGCTCTGGATGCCTGGCTTCCTGGATCCCAAGTTCAGAGAGTTCCATCACCAAAGAAGTAAGGTAGGTCACTTCCTTCAGGAACTGAATGAGGTCAATGCCTTGGCAAACACTTTGTCCTAATAGCTGCTTCCAAGGGTCCCATGAGATGGAGGCTGCCCCTACTTCCTGTGACACTGTCACAAGTTAGAATGGTATATCAACCATAGACACACGGGAACAGCTCTCCACACAGATCTTGTTTGGTCCATCTTCTCTACATTAAGAAGAAAGTGGCTGATTCAGACACACCCCTTCATCCTGACAAGGTTGTTTGCCATGGAAGATGACTTTTGCTCTCTCAGGTCCTTCATAGCTGCCTACCTCTTTTCCAGGGATCATGTCTGCATGGACCTTTGAGGTTCTCAGCAGGTGGAAGATCCCCTACATTCCTGTATTGTAAGACCAACTCTGTCCCTGCTCTTCTGTAAAGTTAGATTGAGGGAACAGTGTATGTTTAGGGTCAATAACATGTTGGATTTGGTTTAGGAATCATCCTGCAGAATGAATAATGGTATTTTAAACTGCGATATTTACTAGAATATATATGTGAAATATAAGTGTGAAACTAGAAATCTAGGTAACATTTGAAGCCCAGAAGGGCATTGGACCCTTGATTGTGATACTTAGAATAAAATTACATTCTGCACAGAGGTCTCAGATAGATCAATATACAATGGCATAAGACCTTGTACCTTGCTTGATTGAATGTAGAAGAGAATATCCAGTCAAAAAAGGATAGTCGGTAGGATTAGGAAGATAGTCGGTAGGTTTAGAAAAAGAATGAGTATAGGATTAGGAACAAACGTTTATTAGCAATAGGTTATCGATTAGAGTGTGAATGTAAATGTCAGCACATGTGAAGAGTCAGTCACAATGATGAACTGGGGAAAATATGTAGGAAACAGATAGAAATAGAGCCATAATGAAATCAGGCAATGTATAAACTGAGGGATAGGATTAGACATTTTCAGTAGGGTTGAGTTTGAATATATAATCTTAAGAAGAAACAAATATGTAGTCACCAATAGGATTGATATTTGAGAGCATTAGGCAAGCTGGACATGGATGTTTTTAGTAATCCATGTTTACTTTCCTTTTAGGCTTTGGTACAAACATAAGTGTGAACTTTGCATTTTGTGTTCCGAATATTTCTGTGATTAAATGTATAAGTAGATCAGGTGACATGAGTATTTCTTCCAACATTTCAGGGAGCAATATTTTGAAGACATATAAATTAGTATTGGGGGTATAAAGAAGTGTACACTGCGTCTATGAATATAGAGATAATGCATGAATAGACCATACTGTGAATAAATAATATAACTCGTTCCACTTTAAATAATGGATTGAATTTTTATCTGAAAATATATAAGAAATCCTATATCGTTATGCAATCATTAATTCCAACCAGTCATACATCTAATGGTAATATCAGAGTTATAATTCATCATAAAGTTTATGTGAGTTTTGCTTCAAAAGTGATTATGGAAATTGAAAGTAATGTGTCTTGAAAGAACTCTCATGAAAAGACCTGTCAAGAAACATGGAAGAATACATGTGTCCTGAAGCAGGAAGTTATTGAAAGTGAAACAAATTCCTGTAAATTTGCGAACTTGTGGGGAAATCTTAAGAGCCCCTCCCAGCTCTCCCTTGAGTGCGATAGCCAGACCGAGGGAATTAGGAGTGGCACGGGACTCGTGGTGCAGACCTCCAGGCCACCGCTCCCACCAGTGCTGAAAACTGAAGTCTCTTGCTCCAGCTTCTGGGGGCATGGCTTCCGGAGTGCAAGCAAATTCGCTGGGCGTTCTCACGCCTAAGCTCTACAAACTTAGGGTCTGAGGAAGACAAACAGGGAGAGTGTTCCCAGGCGTTCATGAAAACAGGGCTCCTAGGAGCAGCAGACCTGGCATGTAGCCAGTATTGTGGTGAGTGTCACAGGTGAGTGGGGCCTGGCTTGAGGAAACACAAAAGAAGGTCCTAGGCACTCAGGATTGGACACCCACCCAGTCTGGGAGGAAGAGCTGCTGCACAGTGATTGGTTCCCACTTATTGAAAGGAGAAGCTTGGCCCAGTGGGCACAGCTTTACGTACTGGAAAAGAAGTTTATTGCAATCTATGACTGCATTTATTGTTATTATTATTATTTTAATTTGGTTTTTTTTTGTTTTTGTTTTTGTTTTTTTTGTTTTCTTTTATTTTCATTTTTTTGTTGCTGTTCTTTAACTTTTAAAAAATGTTTTAAAATTTTTTATTTTATTTTATTTTTTTTTTCCGGTTCATGATGACCATCTGAGAACACAAATTTATTGCTTTTATTTTCCAAAATCCTCATAAAAGAACTTAAACACTATAAAAATAATCACACGGTATTACCATAAAACAACAAATGAAAGGGAAAAAACGTATTGGATCTCACCATTATGTATACACACAACACACACTTGCACAATCCCCCCAAACTAAAAGTAAATAGCGGAAAGATCAGTAGAGTGGAGGGAAGGGAACAGAAAGAGGGAGGAAAGGAGAAAAAGAGGAAGTACTGGGGACTGAATTAGAGCAAATTATATTTCATGCTTTTATAATTATGCCAAAATGAATCTTAATGTTATGTATAATCTTAATGTTATGTATAAAAAGAACCAATTAAAAAAAGAAATATGATAGTATACCAGTGCTGTGTAGAGCCAATAAAAAAATACCTATACATAAACTAAAAAAAAATGTGAATTTTAAGAATAAACTGGAGTGGGCTAGAGTTGTGGATCAGTGGTAGAGCACTTGTCTAGCATGTGTGAGGCACTGGTTGGATTCTCAGCACTGCATATAAATTAATTAATTAAATAAGGATCCATCAACAACTAAAAAAACTAGTAAAAAAGAATAAATTATAAAAAATAAATGAAAGTGTGTAGAAAATGTCATTTGAAGTAAAAATACAAAATCAGCTCTAAGTTGTTTGCAACACAAACACACAAGTTAAGTGGTGTTTGAAAATACAGGGAGCAAAAGCTATTGTATAAAAATTTTATTGATAATTCCAGAAAATCTATTATTAATATCAATGTAAAATATGTATTTTAAGTGAAAGAACCTTTAATAAGACAGCAATTGTGTTAATTAATTAAAGAATCTAAAAATTAGATGAAAATATGATTTGTTTTTATTCAATGAAGCAAGATTAAATGTTTGAAATATGATTTTAAGGAGAAATATAGGCACCACAATAAGTTTTAGGAATTTTGTGGATACAAAGATAATTAACTTAGGACAACTTACTATGATAAATGAGTTTACTTTAGTAGAAAAATAGAATTTGCCCTCTGGAAACTGGGCACCCCTAATCCCCAAATCCCAAATCCAAAATGCCAAATCTAACGTGTTTTAGTACTGGAATGTGACAAGTGAAAAGTTTCCTACTTGGCTTCATTTGACAGGTTACAGTCAAAATGCAGGTATACTAAAAATGTTGTATGAAATTTCCTCCAGGCTATGGGTCTAAGGCATGTATGAAATATAAATGAATTTCATATTTACACTTGAGTCTTATCCCCAAGATTATGTGTGTATAAATATTCCATAATTCCAAAAAAATCCAAAATCTGAAATGCTTCTTGTTCTAAGCATTTTTGATAAACAATACTTAACCTATATACAATTGTTTCCCCCACAACAAATAAACAAATTTAATAAGGTTAAAAACTTTCCAAAAATAAAATTTAAACATACTACAAAGCAAATAAATAACACATGAAATAATAAATTTTTTGGTGACTTAACAACTGGAAACTGTTTCATTTAACTTGCCCCTGGATCATAGATAAACTTCAAAATTATTTTTTTTTAAATGGCAAAATAATTTTATTTTATTTTATTTTTTTATTGGTTGTTCAAAACCCTACAAAGCTCTTGACATATCATATTTCATACATTAGCATACATTAGCTTCAAGTGAGTTATGAACTCCCTTTTTTAAACCAAGTAGAGATTGCAGAATCACATGGGTTACACATCCACATTTTTACATAATACCATACTAGTAACTGTTGTATTCTGCTGCCTTTCCTTTCCTCTGCAATCCCCCCTCCCCTCCCCTATTTTGTTATTATTATTTTTTAAAATTTTAATTTTAATTTTATATTATCATTATCATTTTTAAAAAAAATCATTTTCATTCTTTATTTTCTATTTTTTCTATTGTATTTCATTTCTTTTCAATTTTCTTATTTCCCATTCCTTGCATTCTACCTGCCTACTCTCATTCTTTTTAGTGACTTTTTCCCTTCCCTTCTAAAATCTTTCCTCCCAAGCATCAAATAAATTTATAAGAGTAAACAGTAACTCAGCAGTCAAACAGAACAAGAAGTAACATGAGCAGCATAAACAAGCAAGGAAGAAAAGGAGAACAAACAACGAAGAACACCCTAAATATTCAGGAGGACCAGGATTCATCAGAAAAGTGGTCATATAAAGAACTCAAGGAATACCTTAGACAGATGGAATGGAAACTTAAAGAAGATACGAGACAGAAAATCCAAACAGTAAAAGAAAACATTGAAAATGAATTACATAAACATATAAAAGAAAAAGTTAAGCATCTTTATCAGTGGATAGAGATTATAAAAAAAATCAAACAATAATTCTAGAAATGAAGGAAATGATAAACCCAATTAAGAACTCCATTGAGAGTATCACTAACAGAGTGGAGCAAGTAGAAGCCAGAACGTCAGATAATGAAGACAAAATATATCATCTTGAAACGAGTCCAGCCAACTCAGAAAGGCTGGCAAAAAAATCACAAGAAAAACATCCAAGAGATTTGGGATAACATAAATAAAACCACACTTACGAGTCATCAGGATAGAGGAAGGTACAGAGACTCAAACCAAGGGAATGAGAAAACTGCTGAATGAAATAATTACAGAAAACTTTCCAGAAATCAAAAAGGAAATGGATATACAAATTGTAGATGCATACAGGACAAGAGCACACAAAATCACAGTAGACGAATGCCAAGACACATTGTTATGAAGATATCCAATATACAGAACAAAGAGAAAATAATAAATCTACAAGAGAATGGAGGCAGAATACATTCAGTGGTAAACCCATAAGGTTAACAACGGATATTTGATCACAGATGCTGAAAGCGAGAAGATCCTGGAAAAACGTATTTCAAACACTGAAAGACAATGGATGCCAACCAAGAATTATGTATCCAGCATAATTAACCATCAGGTACTACAATAAAATAAGAATCTTTCATGATAAACAAAAGCTAAAAGAATTTGAAGCCAGAAAACAAGCTTTACAAAGCGTCTTGAGAAAAACACTACACAAGAAAGAAATGAAAAACAACAACCAAAACCATCAGTGGGAAGTACCTTGGTAATGACAGAGGCAGGGTGAAAGTTTATCATGGAGAAACAAACTAAATTTAAAAAAAGATAAATAATCAAACATGGCTGGCAGTATAAACCATACATCAATAGTAACTCTGAATGTAAATGGCTTCAACTCTCCAATAAAGCGACATAGGCTGGTAACTTGGATTAAATAAACAAATCCAACAATATTTTGCCTCCTGGAGACACATCTGAAATGCAAAGACACACAGGCTGAAGGTGAAAGGTTGGGAAAAAATACACCATGCACACTTATCCTCATAAACAAGCAGGGGTGGACATCCTCATATCAAATAAAATCGACTTCAAGACTAAGTTAATCAAAAGGGATAAGGAAGGACATTATATACTGTTAAAAGGAACCATTCACCAACAAGACATAACAATTATCAATATTTATGCACTAAATAATGGTGCTACGATGTTCATGAAACAAATTCTCCTCAAGCTCCAAAATGAAATAGACCTCAACACAATAATTATGGGTGACTTCAACACACATCTATCACCATTGGACAGATCCTCCAAACAAAAGTTGAATAAAGAAAGTATAGAACTCAATATCACAATCAATAACCAACATGTAACTGACATATATAGAATATATCAACCATCATCAAGTGGATATACTTTTTTCTCAGCAGTTCATGGATCCTTCTCAAAAAAAGACCATATATGATGCCATAGGGCAACCCTCAGTAAATATAAAGGTGTGGAGATAATAACATGCATTTTATCTGATCATAATGGAATGAAACTGGAAATCAATGATAAAAGAAGGAAGGAAAAATTCTACATCACATGGAAAATGAACAATATGTTACTGAATGATCAATGGGTTACAGAAGACATAAAGGAGGAAATCAAAAAATTCTTAGAGATAAATGTAATTATAGACACAACATATCGGAATCTATGGGACACAATGAAAGCAGTTTTAAGAGGGAAATTCATCGCCTGGAGGTCATTCCTGAAAAAAAAGGAAAAACCAACAAATAAGTGAGCTCACACTTCATCTCAAAGCCGTAGAAAAGGAAGAGCAAAACAACAGCAAATTTAGCAGAAGGCAAGAAATTATTAAAATCAGAGTGGAAATCAACAAAATTGAAACAAAAGAAACTATTGAAAAAATTAACAAAACTAAAAGTTGCTTCTTCGAAAAAATAAATAAGATCAACAGACCCTTAGCCATGCTAAAGACGAAAAGAAGAGAAAGAACTCAAATTACTAACATATGGCATGAAAAAGGCAACATCACAACAGATGCTACAGAAATACAGAAGACAATTAGAAATTATTTTGAAAACCATTATTCCAATAAAATAGAAAATAGTGAAGACATCGATAAATTTCTTAAGTCATATGATTTGCCCAAACTGAGTCAGGAGGATACACACAATTTAAACCGACCAATATCAATGGATGAAATAGAAGAAGCAATCAAAAGACTACCAACCAAGAAAAGCCCAGGAACGGATGGCTATACAGCGGAGTTTTACAAAACCTTTAAAGAAGAATTAATACCAATACTTTTCAAGTTATTTCAGGAAATAGAAAAAGAGGGAGCTCTGCCAAATTCATTTTATGAGGCCAACATCACCCTAATTCCAAAACCAGAAAAAGACACCTCAAAGAAAGAGAACTACTGACCAATATATCTGATTAACCTAGATGCAAGAATCCTCAATAAAAATCTGCCTAATCGAATACAAAGGCAAATCAAAAAAATTGTTCACCAGGATCAAGTAGGATTCATCCCTGGTATGCAAGGATGGTTCAATATACGAAAATCAATAAATGTTATTCATCACATCAATAGACTTAAAGATAGGAACTATATGATCATCTCGATAGATGCAGAAAAAGCATTTGACAAAGTACAGCATCCCTTTATGTTCAAAACATTAGAAAAATAGGGATAACAGGAACTAACCTCGACATTGTAAAAGCTATCTATGCTAAGTCTCAGGCTAGCATCATTATGAATGGAGAAAAATTGAAGGCATTCCCTCTAAAATCTGGAACAAGACAGGGATGCCCTCTGTCACCACTTCTATTCAATATAGTTCTCAAAACACTGGCCAGAGCAATTAGACAGACGAAAGAAATCAAAGGCATAAAAATAGGAAAATAAGAACGAAAATTATCACTATTTCCTGGTGACATGATTCTATACATAGAAGACCCAAAAGGGTCTACAAAAGAACTACTAAAACTAATAAATGAATTCAGCAAAGTGGCAGGATATACAATCAAAACGCATAAATCAAAGGCATTTCTGTATATCAGCGACAAACCTCCTGAAACAGAAATGAGGAAAAACACTCCATTCACAATACCCTCAAAAAAATTAAATACTTAAAAATCAACCAAACAAAAAAGGTGAAAGACTTATACAATGAAAACTACAGAACCCTAAAAAGAGAAGTAGAAGAAGATCTTAGAAGATGGAAAAATATACCCTGTTCCTGGATAGGCAGAACTAACATCATCAAAATGGCGAAATTACCAAAAGTTTTCTATAGGTTCAATGCAATGCCAATCAAAATCCCAATGGCATTTCTTGTAAAAATAGATAAAGCAATCATGGAATTCATATGGAAAAATATAAGACCCAGAATAGCAAAAGCAATTCTAGCAGGAAGTGTGAATCAGGCGGTATAGCGATACCGGACTTAAAACTATACTACAGAGCAATATTAACAAAAACAGCATGGCACTGGTACCAAAACTGGCAGGTTGACAAATGGTACAGAATAGAGGACACAAAGACTAATTCACAAAGCTACAACTATGCTATATTTGATAAAGGAGCTAAAAGCATGCAATGGAGGAAATATAGCATCTTCAACAAATGGTGTTGTAAAAAATGGAAATCCATATGCAACAAAATGAAACCGAATCCCCTCCTCTTGCCATGCACAAAAGTTAACTCAAAGTGGATCAAGGAGCTAGATATCAAATAAGAGACTCTGCATCTGATACAAGAAAAAGTTGGCTCCGATCTACATAATGTGGGGCCGGGCTCCAAATTCCTTAACAGGACACCCATAGCAGAAGAGTTAATAACAAGAATCATCAAATGGGACTTACTTAAACTGAAAAGTTTTTTCTCAGCAGGATAAAAAATGAGAGAGGTAAATAGGGAGCCTAAATTATGGGAACAAATTTTTACTCCTTACACTTCAGATAGAGCCCTAATATCCAGAGTATACCAAGAACTCAAAAAATTAGACAATAAGATGATAAATAACCCAATCAAAAAATGGGCCATGGACCTGAACCGACACTACTCAGAGGAGGACATACAATCAATCAGTAAGTAAATGAAAAAATGCTCACCATCTCTAGCAGTCAGAGAAATGCAAATTAAAATCACCCTAAGAAACCATCCTACTCTAGTAAGATTGGCAGCCATTATGAAGTCAAACAACAAGTGCTGGCGAGGATGTGGAGAATAGGGTACTCTTGTACATTTCTGGTGGGACTGCAAACTGTTGTGGCAAATTTGAAAAGCAGTATGGAGAATCCTGGGAAAGCTGGGAATGGAACCACCATTTGACCCAGCTATTGCCCTTCTCAGACTATTCCCTGAAGACCTTAAAAGAGCATATTACAGGGATACTGCCACATTGATGTTCATAGCAGCACCATTCAAAATTGCTAGACTGTGGAACCAACCCAGATGCCCTTCAGTAGATGAATGGATAAAAAAATGTGGCATTTATACACCATTGAGTATTATGCATCATTAAAAAATGACAAAATCATTGAATTTGCAGGGAAATGGATGGCACTAGAGCAGATTATGCTTAGTGAAGCTAGCCAAACCCTAAAAAACAAATAAAAATGTCTTCTTTGATATAATGAGAGCAACTAATAACAGAGCAGGGAGGAAGAGCAGGAAGAAAAGATCAACATTAAACAGAGACATGAGGTGGGGGTCGGAAAGAGAGAGATAAAGGAAATTGCATGGTAATGTAGGGAGACCCTCATTGTTACACAAAATTACATATAAGAGGTTGTGAGGGGAATGGGAAAATTAACAAAGATATAAATGTATTACAGTAGATGGGGTAGAGAGAGAAGATGGGAGGGGAGTGGGGATACTAAAGGATAGAAAATGTAGCAGAATACAACAGTTACTAATAGGGCATTATAAAAATGCAGATGTGTAACACATATGATTCTGCAATCCGTATTTGGGATAAAAATGGGAGTTCATAACCCACTTGAATCTAATGTATGAAATATAATATGTCAAGAGCTTTGTAATGTTTTGAACACCCAATTAAAAAAATAAAAAAATAATATGAAATAAAATAATTGAAAAAAAAAACACATGGAGAAATATTTCACTCTCTTCCAGAACAATGCCTTGACATTACCCTCGCCCCAAGTAATACATCATTAGAGGAGAAGAGTTAGAAAATCTGGGAATACATAGCTGGAATTTAATATGCTCAAAAGTTCACAACATTGGAGGTGGTAGAGTAGTTTACTAAAGTAAGGAACAGGGTAAACACTCCACAAATATGGAGCTCTGCTGGCCTAAAGACTTCTTCAGAAACTGCCACTGAGGTTGGGCACTTGAAATATATGTTGTTGTCAGGAGCTTTAGATTCCTTTGTAATGAGAGCATCAAAGCTGGGTCTGCATCTATGTGACCTGGAGGACATGGTTTCTTATGTTCCAATGAACATGAGTCAGCAGTGCTGAATTCAATCTTTGTAGGTAAACTGTGGTCACTGGGGGCTAAGTGTCTCCCCGTGTGGACTGTGAAGCCATTTGGTCATCCTCCACATTTTGTGGTGTTTCTTGCTGCTGCACTGTTAGTTTGGTATTTGCTTCACAAAATACAAGGAGTCCACCTGGGCCAAAGTGTTGGAGGGAGTTTCTCACGTGTGGTGGGTCAGGGTCTGCAGGAGAATGCACCCACCAAGGTTCTATCCCAAATAGCTTGCCTCTTGACCATAGCAACGTGATTCTGAACATTGCCCTAAAAACTCTACAAATAAAAATACGCCTTTACATATAAGGGTCTGCTCGCTGCACCATGTCAGTCACAAGCAATTTGGAAGCCAATGGAAGATCCACATGGCTCCACCACAGATGATTTATCACACACCTGCCGACTGCAGCTCTATGCCCACTACTCAGCAGGCTCCAAATTACTGGCATCTCTGCTCTACACCATTTTCTGGAAACCCAGTCCATCAGGCACTGTCTGGTATACTCATAGTCAGCAACAGGATATCCAAAGGTTCTCCAGTGCCACCTGGTCATGGAAATTTAAAAAAATTTCACGGTATTTATCTAGCCATTTTTCAAGGATGAAGTTGAAGGCACTGTGGGTTTCACTTCATTCAGGAACCATTAAATGGTGAGGATGCTCATTTCAATGAAAGCTCTGGAGAACTCTCATAAGCATGGCTTCCTAAAGAGTGGCCAATGATCACATGATGCTAGGCACATTGAGGTCTACAATGTGAGGTCCATGTGTGTTTTGACTCTCAACTATGGCTGCCAAGTCTTTCAGAATAAAATTATGTGATACCCTGGCTGAGATTCCAAGTGCTCTGTGCAAAGCCAACCTGGGCCTAGATCTCAGTTTCCAAGGGCAAATCTCATGCGTGGCCTCCTAATATCCCAACTCAATTCATGGCAATACTTCTCTGAGGTCAGTACCTCAACTCAGTATCTAAGGGGAATCACACCAGAGTTCAAGCCCAGGTGGACCCAGTCGTCACTTCCAACCACCACCCAAATGACCACAATTAAAACCAAAACACTCCCACATGACCCACATTTTCTTCCATATAGACACTCATCATAACTTCTGGCTGGAGGATTCCATAAGGGGCTCCGCCCAAGCCAGTGTCAAAAATAAGCTCCCGTGCCCCTTAATTTGACTAAACTTAGGGTGGCTGTACACACTTCCTGTGAACAAGATGTGATCAAATAGGTCTGCCATTAATACTGCTCCGCTTCTCCAATTTGAGGACTACTGACTGTGGGTTTTAGATTCTTTATGTGAACTGGAGTCATGATAAAACCCAAGCACCTAGGGGATAGAATCTGCAGGGCTTTGAGGAACTCATTTGAGACAAAGGATCCCTATTCTCACTTGATGGAGGTCACGAACCTTACAGAGGAAGACGAGAGACTTCATCCACAATGACTGCTCTTTTTGCCACTTTGGTTTTGTATGTACACATGGAATCTTTCTTTAGATCCATCAGGTGATGAGAAACTAAGCAACAGCCTCACACAGGGCCAATGGTCTGAATGAGACACATCTTTTTCAAAGCAATTAAGCAAAGAGCCACAGGTGATGCCCATTCATTTCCATTTGAAAACTGTTTTCTTCAGGCTTCACAAAGGGGTGGCCTAAGGCAAATACCTTCCTGACATTTAGGGCAACAGAACAATAGGTAACCAAAAGGCCCGAAGCAGGGTTTCTCCACTGAGTCTTTAATGGTCATAGTGATTTCTGAGTTTTCTGTGATGCTCGCCATTCCCTTGAGCTATCCAGTACATGGCCATGTCACAGAGCTTGGAGGTGGTATATATCTTGCACAAAAAACCATGAGCCTATTCTAGAAAGTGGCCAGAATTCAGGAAGAAAAGTGGAACTTAGGAAGATAGCAGGTGTAGCCAATTGATAAGGCAAGCCGCAGTCCATTCATAAATTGTGCAGGATGAATTCTGGGAAGCTTTCTACTAAACAGGACATATCCATTGATCCAATATCTTTTCTAATGTCTACAACCATAGATAACAGTGGGATACACAGACATAGAAACACTCGCCTTGCCAAACGACTTACTAGAAACAGTTCACTCCAAACCAAACAAACCGACTTCCCTGCCTATTTTCAGAACATGAGACAAAACCACAAAACCACAACCAAACCTACAAAGGCACCTCCTTCTGCCAAGTAGGTCTTTGACTATCTTGAGTGTCCTCTGACTTATGGGCCATACTATGTTCCCCCGAAATGGCCACTCCTGTCTCAGATTTGGACTCCATGGCCAACTCTATTTAATTGTCAGGAGCCAGCTGTGAGCCACTACCTGTTTTCTCAGGAAAGGCCCCTCTTCAGAGATTTCCTGCCATTTGGCCATCCTCACATGAGTAGGTACCAAGAAAGACTGACTCTGTCCTTGGTAAATCCAAACAAATGAGACCACTCGGACTGGAACTGGCCCTGGCTTTTTTGCCTGAATTCCTGGATCCCAAGATCAGAGAGTTCCATCACCAAGGAAGTGAGGTGAGGTCACTTCTTTCAGAAATTGAAAAATCTGTGGAAAGCAACGCTGGGCCTAGATCTCAGTTCCAAGGGTGACTCTTATGCGTGGCCTCCTAAAATCCCAACAAAATTCAATGCAATACTTCTCTAAGGTCAGTTCCACAACTCAGTCTCTAAGGGGAATCACACCAGAGTTCAAGCCCAGGTGGACAAAGTCATTTCTTCCAACCGCCACACAAATGACCAAAATTAAAACGAAAAGACTCCCACATGGCCCTCATCTTCTTACATATTGTCATTCATCATAATGTCTGGCTGAAGATTTTCATGAGGGGCGAAGCCCAAGAAAGTGTCCAAAATAAGCTCACTTGCCCCTCATTTGCCTAAAGTCAGGGTGGCCTGGACACCCTTCCTGTGAACCAGGAGTGATCAAATAAGCCTGTCATTAATAATGCTCTGTTTCTCCAATTTGAGGCCTACTAATTTTCAGGTATAGATTCTTTGTGATTTGGAGTCATGCGAAACCCCAAGCACCTCTGCAGGGCTTTGAGGAACTCTTTTGACCCAAAGAATCCATTTTCTCACTTGACAGAGGTCAGGAACCTAACAGAGGAAGGCAAGAGACTTCATCCACAATGACTGATCTTTTTGCCATTATGGTTTTTGATGCACACATGGGATCATTCTTTAGATCCATCAGGTGCTGAGAATGTAAGACACAGCCACACACAGGCCAAGAGGCTAATTCAGCCACATCCCTTTACAAAGCAATTAAGCAAAGAGCCACAGGTGATGCCCATTCATTTCCATTTGAAAACTCTTTCTTCAGGCTTCACAAAGGGGTGGCCTGAGACCAAGTCTTTCCTGACATTCAGTGCAACAGAACAATAGGTAAGCAAAAGGCCCAAAGCGGGGTTTTTCCACTGAGACATTTCTGTTCACACTGATATCTGAGTTTTCTGAAAGGCTGGCCATTCTCTTCCGCTATCCAGTACATGGCCATGTCACAGAGCTTGTAGTGGTGCATATCTTGGACACAAAACCATGAGCCTATTCTGGAGAGTGGCCAGAATTCAGGAAGAAAACAGGAACTTAGGAAGATAGAATGTGTTGCCTCTCGATAAGACAAGCTGCAGTCCATTCATAAATTGGGCAGGTTGAATTATGGGAAGATTTATAGTAGACTGGACGCATCCATTAATGCATTCTCTTTTCTAATGTCTACAACAATGGACACAGTGGGATACACAGACATAGAAACACTCGCCTGGTCAAACGACTTACTAAAAACAATCCACTCCAAACCAAACAAACCAACTTTCCTACCTATTCTCAGAACATGGCCTGACCTCTCTCAGATCTGGTTTCCTTGGCCAACTCTGTGAAGTTGTCAAGAAAAAGGGGTGAGCCACTACCTGCTTCTTCTGGAAAGGTCCCTCTTCAGAGCTCTCCTGGCATTTGGCCATCCTCACATCGGTAGGTACCAAGAAAGACTGACTCTGTCCTTGGTAAATCCAAACAAGTGAGTCCACTGGGACTGGGGCTGCCTCGGGGTGCCTGGATTCTTGGATACAAAGTTCAGAGAGTTCCATCACCAAGGAAATGAGGTATATCACTTTCTTTGGAACTGAATGAGGTCACTGCCTTGGCAACCACTTTTTCCTAACAGTTGCTTCCAAGTGTCCCATGAGATGGAGGCTGCCCCTACTTCCTGTGACACTTTCACAAGGTAGAATGGTATGTCAACCATAGGCACCCAGCAGCAGCTCTCCACACAGGCCTGGTTTGGTCCATCTTCTCTACAATAAAAAGAGAGAGGCTGATTCAGACACATCCCTTCATCCTGACCAGGTTGTTTGCCATGGAAGATGACTTTTGCTCTCTCAGGTCCTTCATAGCTGCCTACATCTTCTCCAGGTATCATTTCTGAATGGACCTTTGAGGTTCTCAGCAGGTGGAATGTCCCCTACTTTCCTGTATTGTAAGAACGACTCTATCCCTGCTCTTCTGTAAAATGAGATTGAGGAAACAGTGTATGTTTAGGCTTAATAACAGGTTCGATTTGGGTTAGCAATCATTCTGTGTGATAAATAATGGTATTGGGAACCTGCGATATTTACAAGAACATTGAGGTGAAATATAAGTATGAAAACAAAAATCTAGGTATGATTTGAAGCCCAGAAGGGCATTGGGCCCTTAATTGGGATACTTAGTTTTGAATTATATTCTGCAAAGATGTCTCAGACAATTTGATATACAATGGCATAGGACCTTGTACCTTGGATGTTTGAATGTAGAAGAGAACATCCAATCCAAAGGGATAGTCAGTAGAACTAGGAAGATAGTCGGTAGGTTTAGGAAGAAGAGTGAGTGTAGGATTGGGACTAAAAATTCTTTAGCTATAGGGTTTCGGATAGAGAGTGAATGTAAATGTCAGCACATATGAAGAGTCAGTCACTATGATGAAATTGGGAAAATATGTAGAAAAGCAGATAACAATAGAGACATTATGAAATCAGGCAAAGTATTAAGTGAGTGATAGGAGTAGACATTTTCACCAGGGTTGAGTTTGAATATATAATCTTAGGAAGAAACAAATATGTAGTAACCAATAGGATTGACATTTGAGAGCATTAGGCAACCTGGACAAGGATGATTTTAGTAATCCATGATCACTTTCCATTTAGTCTTTGGTACAATCATAAGTGTGACCTTTACATTTTTTGTCCAGAATATTACTGTGATAAAATCTATATGTAGATCAGGTGACATGAGTATTTCTACCACCATTTCTGGGAGCAATATACTGAAGACGTAAAATTTGTATTGGGGGTACAAAGAGGTGTACCCTGTGTCCATGAATATAGAGATTAAGCATGAATACACCATACTGTGAATAAATAATATAACTGGTTCCAACTTTAAATAATGGATTGAATTGATATCTGAAAATATACAATAAATCTTATATTGATATATATTCATTCATTCCAACCAGTTATACATCTAATGGTAATATTAGTGTTTTGATTTATCATGAAGAGTGTGTGAAGTTTGCTTCAAAAGTGATTATGGAAATCGAAAATAATGTGTTCGGAAAGAATTCTCATGCAAAGACCAGTCAAGAAATATGGAGGAATACATGTGTTTTGAAGCAGGAAGTGATTGAAAGTGAAACAAATGCCTATAAATTTGCTAAATTTTTTAAGAAATATATATCCTATGATGTGCATAAACTGATGAAATTGTACCAGTTTTGAATAAAAATTAACGTAAAAATACACATCATGTCCATTGGAATCTACTTGCATTGATGTTAAACTTGGTCAGTTACTGTAGAAATATTAGGATTCGCGTGCCTCATTCACCGAAGTTAGTTTTCTTTTTTTTTTTTAATTTTTTATGGTTGTTCTAAACATTATTTATTTCTTGATATATCATATTTCACACTTTGATTCAAGTGGGTTATGAACTCCCATTTTTACCCCGTATACAGATTGCAGAATCACATCAGTTACACATCAATTGATTGACACATTGCCATACAAGTGTCTATTGTATTCTGCTGCCTTTCCTATCCTCTACTATCCCTCCTCCCCTCCGCTCTCTTCCCCTCTCCTCTCTCTACCCCCTCTACTGTAATAAATTTCTCCCTTTTGTATTATTTTTCCCTTTCCCCTCACATCCTCTTTTATGTAATTTTGTATAACCCTGAGGGTCTACTTCCATTTCCATGCAATTTCCCTTCCCTCTCCCTTTCTCTCCCACCTCTCATCCCTATTTAATATTAATCTTCTTCTCATGCTCTTCATCCCTACTCTGTTCGTAGTTACTCTCCTTTTATCAAAGAAGGCATTTGGCATTTGTTTTTTAGGGATTGGCTAGCTTCACTTTGCATAATCTGCTCTAATGCCATCTATTTTCCTGCAAATTCTATGATTTTGTCATTTTTTAAAGCAGAGTAATACTCCATTGTGTATAAGTGCCACATTTTTTTTATCCATTCTTCTATTGAACAGCATCTAGGTTGGTTCCACAGTCTTGCTATTGTGAATTGTGCTGCTATGAACATCAATGTAGCAGTGTCCCTGTAGCATGCTCTTTTAGGGTCTTTAGGGAATAGACCGAGAAGAGGAATAGCTGGGTCAAATGGTAGTTCCATTCACAGCTTTCCAAGAAATCTCCATAATGCTTTCCAAATTGGCTCTACCAATTAGCAGTGCCTCCAATAATGTACAAGTGTACCTGTTTCTCCACATCCTCACCAGCACTTGTTGTTGTTTGACTTCATAATGGCTGCCAATCTTACTGGAATGAGATGGTATCTTAGGGTGGTTTTGATTTGCATTTCTCTGACTGCTGGGGATGGTGAGCATTTTTTCATGTACTTGTTTTTTGATTGTATGTACTTCTCTGAGAAGTGTCTGTTCTGGTTCTTGGCCCATTTGTTTATTGGGTTATTTGTTATCTTATTGTCTATTTTTTTGAGTTCTTTGTATACTCTGAATATTAGGGCTCTATCTGAAGTGTGAGGAGTAAAGATTTGTTCCCAGGATTTAGGCTCCCTATTTACCTCTCTTATTGTTCCTTTTGCTGATAAAAAACTTTTTAGTTTGAGTAAGTCCCATTTGTTGATTCTAGTTATTAACTCTTGTGCTATGGGTGTCCTATTCAGGAATTTGGAGCCCGACCCCACAGTATGTAAATTGTAGCCAACTTTTTGTTCTATCAGACGCCATGTCTCTGATTTGATATCAAGCTCCTTGATCCATTTTGAGTTAACTTTTGTGCATGGCGAGAGAAAGGGATTCAGTTTCATTTTGTTACATATGGATTCCAAGTTTTCCCAGCACCATTTTTTGCAGATGCTATTTTCCTTCATTGCATGCTTTTAGCCCCTCCATCAAATATAAGATAGTTGTAGTTTCCTGGCTTGGTTTCTGTGTCCTCTATTCTGAACCATTGGTCCACCTGCCTGTTTTGGTACCATTACCATGGTATTTTTGTTACTATTTTTCTGTAGTATAGTTTGAAGTCTGGTATCGCTATGCCGCCTGATTCACACTTCCTGCTTAGTGTTGTTTTTGTTATTCTGTGTCTTTTATTTTTCCATATGAATTTCATGATTGCTTTCTCTATTTCTAGAAAAAATTCCGTTTGGATTTTGATTGGCATTGCATTAAACCTATTGAGAACTTTTGGTCATATCACCATTTTGATGATATTAGTTCTGCCTATCCATGAACAGGATATATTTTTACATCTTCTAAGATCTTCTTCTATTTCTCTCTTTAGGGTTCTGTAGTTTTCATTGTATAAGACTTTCACATCTTTTGTTAGGTTGATTCCTAATTATTATTATTTTTTTTTAGGATATTGTGTATGGAGTGGTTGTCCTCATTTCTATTTCAGAGGATTTGTCGCTGATATGCAGGAATGCCTTAGATTTATGCATGTTGATTTTATATCCTGCCACTTTGCTGAATTCATTTATTAGCTCTATTAGTTTCTTTGTAGACCCTTTTGGGACTGCTAGACATAGAATCATGTGATCTGATAATTTAAGTTCTTCTTTTCCAATTTTTACGCCTTTTATTTCTTTCGTCTGTCTAAATGCTCTGGCTAGTGTTTCGAGAACAATGTTGAACAGAAGTGGTGAGAGAGGGCATCCCTGTCTTGTTCCAGATTTTAGAGAGAATACCTTCAATTTTTCTCCATTCAGAATGATGCTAGCCTGAGGCTTAGCATAGATTGCTTTTACAATATTGAGGTATGTTCCTCTTATCACTAGTTTTTCTAGAGTGTTGAACATAACAGAATGCTGTACTTTATAGAATGCTTTTTTTGCATCTACCGAGATGATCATATGGTTCTTATTTTTAAGTCTATTGATGTGGTGAATAACATTTATTGATTTCCGTATATTGAACCAGCCTTGCATCACACGGATGAATCCTACTTGATCAGGATTCACTATTTTTTTGATATGTTTTTGTATCCAATTCGCCAGAATTTTATTGAGGATTTTTTCGTGTAGGTTCATTAGAGATATTGGTCTGTAGTTTTCTTTCTTTGAAGTGTCTTTGTCTGGTGTAAGAATCAGGGTGATCTTGGCCTCGTAGAATGAATTTGGAAGAATCTCCCTCTTTTTCAATTTCCTGAAACACCTTGAAAAATATTGGTATTTGTTCCTCTTTAAAGGTTTTGTTAAACTCTGCTGTATACCCATACGGTCCTGGGCTTTTCTAAGTTGGTAGTGGATTGATGGTTTCTTCTATTTCCTCAATTGATATTGGTCTGTTTATGTTGTCTATATCCTCCTGAATCAATATGGGCATATCATATGACTTAAGAAATTTATCGATGCCTTCACTGTCTTCTATTTGTTTGGAGTATAAGGATTAAAAATAATTTCTGATTATCTTCTGTATTTCAGAAATATCTCTTGTGATATTTTCTTTTTTAATCCCTTATGCTAGTAATTTGAGTTCTCTCTTCTTCTCTTTCATAGCATGGCTAAGGGTCTGTCAATTTTATTTATTTTTTCAAAGAACCAACTTCTACTTTTGTCAAGTTTTTTCAATTGTTTCTTTTGTTTCAATTTCATTAATTTCAGCTTTGATTTTAATTATTTCTTGCCTTCTACTTCTTTTGCTGTTTCTTTCGTCTTCTTTTTCTAGGATTTTGAGATGAAGTATGAGATCATTTATTTGTTGGTTGTTTCTTTTTTTAAGGAATGAACTCCAAGCAATGAATTTTCCTGTTAGAACTGCTTTCAATGTGTCCCATAGATTCCGATATGTTGTGTCTGTGTTTTCATTTATCTCTAAGAATTTTTAAATTTCCTCCTTGATGTCTTCTATAACCCATTGATCACTCAGTAACCTATTGTTCATTCTCCAAGTGATGCATGATTTTTCCTTCCTTCTTTTATCATTGATTTTTAGTTTCATTCCATTATGATCAGATAATATGCATGGTATTATCTGTACTCCTTTATATTGTCTAAGAGTTGCCCTGTGACATAATATATGATCATTTTTTAGAAGGATACATGTGAGGCTGAGAAAAAAAGGTAACTGTTTGATGTTGGGTGTTATATTCTACATATCTCAAATAAGTCTAGGTTATTAATTGTGTTATTGAGTTCTATAGTTTCCTTATTCCTTATTCCTTGTTTGGAAGATCTGTCCAGTGATGAGAGAGGTGTGTTCATGTCTCCCATGATTACTGTATTGTGGTGTATTAGACTCTTGAACTTGAGAAGAGTTTGTTTGATGAACATAGCTGCACCATTGTTTGGGGCATATATATTAATGATTGCTGTCTCTTGTTGGTGTATGGTTCCCTTGAGCAGTATGTAGTGTCTCTCTTTATCCCTTTTGATTAACTTTGGCTCAAAATCTATTTTATTTGATATGAGTATGGACTCTCCTGCTTGTTTCCGAAGTCCATATGAGTGATATGATTTTTCCCAAACTTTCACCGTCAGTCTATGTATGCATTTTCCTATCAAATGCATCTCCTGTAGGCAGCATATTGTTGGGTCTTTTTTTTTGTTCAATTCTACTAGCCAGTGTGTCTTCATTGGTGAGTTTAAGCCATTAACATTTAGGGTTATTATTGAGATATGGGTTGTTCTTCCAGCCATATTTGTTTATTTATGTTACTAAACATTGTTTGTTTTCCTCTTTGATTATTTTCCCCCCTTTAATGTCCTACCTCCCACTGTTGGTTTTCATTGTTATTTTCCATTTCCTCTTCCTGCAATGTTTTGCCGAGGATGTTTTGAAGAGATGGTTTTCTAGCTGCAAATTCTTTTCACTTTTGTTTATCGAGGAAGGTTTTAATTTCATCTTCCATACTGAAGCTTAATTTCGCTAGATACACAATTCTTGGTTGGAACCCATTTTCTTTCAGTGTTTGAAATATGTTATTCCAGGATCTTCTAGCTTTCAGAGTCTGTGTTGAAAGATCAGCTGTTATCCTGATTGGTTTACCCTTAAACGTAATCTGCTTCCTTTCTCTTGTAGCTTTTAAAATTCTCTCTTTTTTCTGTTTGTTGGGCATCTTCATTATAATGTGTCTAGTTGTGGCTCTCTTATGATTTTGCACATTCGGCGTTCTGTAGGCTTCTAGGACTTGGGATTCTGTTTTATTTATCAAGTCTGGGAAGTTTTCTCGTATTATTTCATTGAATAGGTTGCTCATTCCTTTGGTTTGGACCTCTATACCTTCCTGTATCCCAATGACTGTTAAGTTTGGCCTCTTTATGTTATCCCATATTTCTTGGATATTCTGCTCGTGGTTTCTTAACAGTCTTGCTGAGTGGTCTATGTTCTTTTCAAGTTGAAATACTTTGTCTTCATTGTCTGATGTTCTATGTTCTAAGTGTTCTACTCTCCTGGTAGTATTCTCAATTGAGTTTTTAAGTTGGATTATTCCTTCCTGCAATTCTAGGATTTCTGTTTGTTTGTTTTTACAACCTCTATCTCCCTATATAGTTGATCTTTTGCTTATTGGATTTGTTTATGTAATTCATTGTCGAAGTGATCTTTAATTGTCTGATTTTGTTGTCTAATGTCTTCCTTGAGACTCCAGATCATCTAAAGCATGAGTATCCTGAATTCTTTATCTGACATTCCATCTGATGCAGCTATTACCTCTTCTAAAGTTGTGTTGACCTGCATTGCTTGTGGTCCTTTATTTCCTTGTCTTTTCATACTGCTCGCGTTTCTCTCTGCTTGTTGAAACTGTTTTGTTTTGGGCAGTGGCTCTGCTCTGCCCCTATTCCTATTGGGGTGACATAACAACCACGCTGGTGGGCCGCTGGGCTTGTACTGGGCGCGGGAGAAGGCTCTGCTTTGCCACTACTCCAATAGGGGTGCCGTGTCTACCACACCAGCGGGCCATTGGGCCTGTTCTGGGCATAGGCGGTGGCTCTGCTCTGCCCCTACTCCAATTGGGGTGACGTGACTACCACACCTGCTGGTTGATGGGCCTGTTCCAGGCACGGGCAGCAGCTCTGCTCTGTCACTACTCCAATTGGGATGACATGACTACCACGCCTGCAGGTCGCTGGGCCTGTGCCGGGCATGGGCGGCGGCTCTGCTCTGCCCCTCTGGCTTGAAGACAAAGTGAGAGAGACTCGGGTGTTTGTGACTCACTTTTTTTACCAGGAGACCAACTGTTTCTGTCACCGCTGGTATCGATGAAGTTATCTCCTCCACCACTTTGTGATGACATCAGATCTCTAACATGTTGGTATCCCATGCGAATGGCAGCATTTTGTTCCCTTTGCCGGATGACCAAAGCAATGGGTGAGTCCTGACCAGCCCTCACAAGCCCCGTCTCAATCCTGTTGCCACTGCCTATGAAGGCTAGGTAGGTATTTACCTCCACAGTATTCAGCAAGACCTAGACCGAGAAGGAGTTTCCGCGGGTTCTTTAGCCCTGGGCCTGATCAGTTCCAGGAGCCAGAATTCGGCCGCTCTGGGCTTGGTGTATGTTCTGATAGGAACAGGCCTGAGTAATTTGTCTCCGAGACACAGGCGAATGGCAGCCTGAGATTACCTGTTCTATAGCTGAATGAGCTGCTATGAGTTGAAAACAGGAATGGTGACGTCAGCTCTCCAAGATGGTGGCCCCTGGCTTCCTCTGTGGTCTGACTGGTGTGGAAAACCGAATTGGACCGCGTCCTTCCCCGGTCTCAAACCCAGAATTCAGCAATGAGCACAGTGATTGCACAGCTGGCTGGAGCCCACAGAATCCGCACCACTGAATATTTGTGTTGCTATCTCATTGTTTGCCAGCATGCGCCACAGACTCTAGCTGCACGGCGATTTGCTGAATAAGCAGCATGACGCTCTATGCGGACAAATCACTCACGTTTGAGCCCCGTAGCTAATCCTCATGAGATGGAAATACTTCCACTAGGTTTTGGAGCACACAAATTTTGCTGGAAATTCGTCATTCTCTTGCACAGTGATGCTGTATATGGGGTTGATGCACTCCTTTCGCTGCCATCATATGATCCCCTGAAGTTAGTTTTCAGTACTGGAAAGGAATATGTATTTCAGGTGGATGAACATTTCTGAGAATAAACTTGTGAAAAGTTGATTATAAATCCACATACATAAATATGAATGAATTTAGGGAGTGTAAAATAAGACAAATACATTTCATATTTTGAAAAATCTGGAGAGTGAATACATATATATAGATAGATAGATAGATAGATACACACACAGAGAGTGACATTAAAAAGTAGCATTATGTATGCCAATTGAAATTCACCATGAAATATATATCATCCACAGATCCAAAAATACTCATTTTCCTGAACATCAATTTATGTTGTTCAACTAGAAAGCTGACCCATATGTTGAATTTTCAGTTCCAACAGCGTTTAGTAGGAGTGATCTTTTCTTACAGTTTGTATCTGCCAAGTCAGCCACCTCACAAAATGTATGTGTGATACCAGGTAGAATTCAATATGTGCATAAAAAAATACATGTGCTGAATAGACTACAGAGAAAGGGAGACAGTTATTCACATATTTGTTAACTTTTAAAACACATAAAGAACTGTTTCAATAAAAATTTGCTAGATTTATAGCACCTACCATTTATCATAGGAAAGGCAAGTCCAACTATACACCATGCCTCCTGTGAACCTCTTGTATTTCTATTTTGTTTGGGTTATTTTTCTCCATCATATTAAGATTAGAAGTAAAAGTCTAGAAGGGAATTTGTTAGTGTCAGGGATTCAGTATTTCGAATGGAAAATTGGAAAATGTATCCAATGTGTATGCAAATATGTGCTACACAAAAATCTTCCCACTCTCATTCAGAACAATGCCTTGGCATTACCTTCGCCCCATGTAAGACGCAATTAGAGGAGAAGAGTTAGAAAATCTGTGAATACATTCCTGTTATAGAAAATGCTCAGGAGTTCACAAATTTGGAGGTGGTAGAGGAGTTTCCAAAAGTAAGGGACAGGGTAAACACTCCACAAACATGAAGCTCTGCTGGCCTAACATCTGGAGAAACTACCTCTGAGGGTGAGCACTTGAAATATATTTTGTTGTCAGGAGCATTAGCTTCCTTTGTAGTGAGACCATCAAAGCTGGGTCTGCATCTATGTTACATGGATGACATGGTTTCTTATTTTCCGATGAACATGAGGCAGCAGTGCTGAATTTTCTCTTTGTAGGTAAACTGTGGCCACTGAGGGCAAGTGTCTCCTCATCTGGACTGTGAAGCCATTTGGTCATCCTCCACTCTTTGTGGTGTTTTTTGCTGTTGCACTAGGAGTGTGGTATTTGCTTCATGAAATAAAAAGAGTTCAACTGGGACACAGTGCTGTAGGGAGTTCTTTCAGTTGTGGTGGGTTGGGTTCTGTTGGAGAATGCACCAACCAGGCTTCTATCCCACATAGCTTGCAACATTGACCATAGCAACCTGATTCTGAACATTGCCCTGAAACCTCTCCATATAACAAGATTCTTTTACATATAAGGGTCTACTGGCTGCAAAATGTCAGTCACAAGTTATTTGGACACCAATGGCATATAAACATGGCCACACCAGAGATATTTTATCACACACCTGCCTGCCACGGCTCTAGGAACACTACTCAGCAGGTTCCAAGTTACTTGCATCTCTGTTATACACCATTTTCATGAAACCCAGTCAATAAAGGCAATGTCTTGTATTCTCATGATCAGCTAGAGGACATCCAAAGGTTCTCCTGTGACACCTAGTCTTGGGAATTTCAAAAATTTCATGGTATTCATCTAGCCATTATTCAAGGAAGAAGTTGTAGGCACTGTGGGTTTCAATTCATTCATTAACCATTAAATGTTGATTAAGCTCACTTCAATGAAAGCTCTGGAGAACTGTCAGAGGCAAGGCTTCCCAAAGGGTGGCCAAAAGGTCACATGAAGCCAGGCCCATTGAGGTCTACAATGTGAGGTCCATGTGTGTTTTCACTCTCAACTATGGCTGCCAAGTCTTTCAGAATAAAATCATGTGATATCCTGGCTGAGATTCCCTTTGCTCTGTGGAAAGCCAACTTGGGCGTAGATCTCACTTTCCAAGGGCGACTCTCATGCATGGCCTTCTAAAAGCCCAACACAATCCATGGCAATACTTCTCTGAGGTCAATTCCAGAACTCAGTCTCTATGTTGAATCACACAAGAGTTCAAGCACAGGTGTACCCAGTCATCTCTTCCTACCGCCATACAAATGTTCACAGTTAAAACCTAAACACCCCAACATGGCCCTCATCTTCTTCCATGTAGACACTCATCATAACCTCCGGCTGGAGGTTTCCAGGAGGTACACAGCCCACGTCCGTGTCCAAAATAAGCTCCCTTGCCCCTCATTTGCCTAACATCAGGGTTGCCTGGACTGCCTTCCTGTGAAACAGAAGTGAAAAAATAGGCCTGGCGTTAATACTGCTCTACTTCTCAAACTTGAGGCCTACTGAGTGTGGGGTTTAGATTCTTTATGTAAATTCATATTTTTTGTTGTTGTACTTTAACTTTTTAATATGTTTTCATTTTTTAAATATTTTTATTTTATTATTATTATTATTTTAAACTTTAATTTACATCTTTTAAATGATCATTATTTTTAAATTTTTTTCTTTCTTTCTTTCTTTTCTATTTTTTCTTTTGTCTTATCATTTCTTTTCAATTTTCTGATTTCCCCTTCCTCGAATTCTACCTGCCTACTCTCATTCTCTTTAGTGACTTCTTACCTTTCCTTCTAATATCTTTTCTTCCAAGCATCAAATAAATTTATAAGAGTAAGCAGTAACTCAACAGTCAAACAGAGCAAGAAGTAACATGAGCAGCACAAAAAATCAAGGAAGAAAATAAGTACAAACAACGAAGGACAGCCAAAATATTCAGGAGGACCTATAGTCATCAGAAAAATGGTCATATAAAGAACTCAAGGAATACCTTAGACAGATGGAATTGAAACTTAAAGAGGATACGAGACAGCAAATCCAAACAGTGAAAGAACACATTGAAAATGAATTGCATAAACAGATAAAAGAAGAAGTTATGCATCTTTATCAGGAGATAGAGATTATAAAAAAATCAAACAATAATTCTAGAAATGAAGGAAACGATAAACCAAATTAAAAAGTCAATTGAGAGTATCACTAACACTGTGGAGCAAGTAGAAGACAGAATGTCAGATAATGAAGACAAAATATATCATCTTGAAATGAATCTAGCCAACACAGAAAGGCTGGTAAAAAATCATGAGTAAAACATCCAAGAGATATGGGATAACATAAAAAAAAAATTAATGAGTCATCTGGATAGGTACACAGATTCAAACCAAGGGAATTAGTAATCTATTGAATGAAATAATTACAGAAATATTTCCAGAAATACAAAGTAAATAGATATACAAATTGGACATGCTTACAGGACACGGAGAACACAAAATCACAGTAGACCAACACCAAGACACATTGTTATGAAGATATCCAATATACAAAACAAAGAGAAAATATTAATAGCTCTAAGAGAAAGGAGGCAGATTACATTAAGGGGTAAACCAATAAGGTTGAGAATGGATTTTTCATCACAGTCGCTGAAAGCGAGAAGATCCTGGAGCAACGTATTTCAAACACTGAAAGACAATGAATGCCAACCAAGAATTCTGTATCCAGCAAAATTAAGCTGCAGGTATGACGATGAAATAAAAATATTTCATGATAAACAAAAGGTAAAAAAATTTGTAGCCAGAAAACCAGCATTGCAAAGCATCTTGAGCAAAACAATACACGAAGAAGAAATGAAAATCAACAACCAAAACCATCAGTGGAAAGTGCCTCAGTAATGACTGAGGGTGGGGGAAAAGCTAATCATGCAGAAACAAACTAAATTAAAAAAAAAAAAAGATGAATCATCAATCATGAGCGGCAGTACAAACCATATATCAATAGTGACTCTAAATGTTAATGGCTTAAACTCTCCAATAACGTGACATAGGCTGGTAACTTGGATTAAAAATGAATCCAACAATATATTGCCTCCAGGAGGCACATCTGAATGGAAAAGACATACACAGGCTGAAGGTGCAAGTTTTGGAAAAAATATACCATGCAACGCTCCCCATAAGCAAGCAGGGGTGGCCATGCTCATATCGAATAAAATCGACTTCAAGACTAATTTAATCAAAAGGGATAAGAAAGGACATTATATACTGTTAAAAGGAACCATTCATCAACAAGACATAAAAATTATCAATATTTATGCACCAAATAATGGTGCTGCAATGTTCAAAAAACAAATTCACCTCAAGTTCCAGAATGAAATAGACCACAACACAATAATTATGGGTGACTTCAACACACCTCTCTCACCATTGGACAGATCCTCCAAACAAAAGTGAATAAAGAAACTATAGAACTCAATATCACAATCAATAACCTAGACTTAACTGACATATATCGAATGTATCAATCATCATCAAGTGGATATACTTTTTTCTCAGTAGCACGTGGATCCTTCTCAAAAATAGACCATATATTATGTCATAGGGCAACCCTCAGTAAATATACAGGGGTTGAGATAATACCATGAATTTTTTCTGATCATAATGGAATGAAACTGGAAACCAATGATAAAAAAAGGAAGGAAAAATCCTACATCACATGGAAAATGAACAATATGTTACTGAATGATCAGTGGGTTACAGAAGATATAAAGGAGGAAATCAAAAAATTCTTAGAGATACATGAAAATACAGACACAATATATCAGAATCTATGGGACACAATGAAAGCAGTTTTAAGAGGGAAATTCATCGCCTGGAGGTCATTCCTGAAAAAAAGTAAAAACGAACAAATAAATGAGCTCACACTTCAACTCAAAGCCCTAGAAAAGGAAGAGCAAAACAACAAAAAATGTAGCAGAAAGCAAGAAATAATTAAAATCAGAGCAGAAATCAACGAAATTGAAACAAAAGAAACTATTGAAAAAATTAACAAAACTAAAAGGTGGTTCTTCGAAAAAATAAATATGTTCGACAGACCCTTAGGCATGCTAATGAAGAGAAGAAGAGAGAGAACTCAAATTACTAACATATGGGATGAAAAAGGCAATATTACAACAGATGCTTCCGAAATACAGAAGACAATTAGAAATTATTTAGAAAACCTATATTCCAATAAAATAGAATATAGTGAAGACATCGATAAATTTCTTAAGTTATATGATATTCCCAGACTGAGTCAGAAGGATACACACAATTTAAACAGACCAATGTCAATGGATGAAACAGAAGAAGCAATCAAAAGACTACAAACCAAGAAAAGCCCAGGAACGGATGGCTATACAGCGGAGTTTTACAAAACATTTAAAGAAGATTTAATACCAATACTTTTCAAGTTATTTCAGCATAGAGAAAAAGAGGGAGCTCTTCCAAATTCATTCTATGAGGCCAACATCACGCTGATTCCGAAATCAGAAAAAGACACCTCAAAGAAAGAAAACTACAGACCAATATATCTGATGAACCTACATGCAAAAATCCTCAATTAAACTCTGGTGAATCGAATACAAAGGCACATCAAAAAAATTATGCACCATGATCAAGTAGGATTCATAGCTGGGATGCAAGGATGGTTCAATATACGGAAATCAATAAATGTTATTCACCACATCAATAGACTTAAAGATAAGAACCATATGATCATCTCGATAGAAGCAAAAAAAGCATTTGACAAAGTACAGCATCCCTTTATGTTCAAAACATTAGAAAAAATAGGGATAACAGGAAGTTACCTCGACATTGTAAAAGCTATCTATGCTAAGCCTCAGGCTAGCATCATTATGAATGGAGAAAAATTGAAGGCATTTCTTCTAAAATCTGGAACAAGACAGGGATGCCCTCTCTCACCACTTCTATTCCATATAGTTCTCGAAACACTGGCCAGAGCAATTAGACATACTAAACAAATAAAAGGCATAAAAATAGGAAAATAAGAACGCAAATTATCACTATTTTCGGGTGACATTATTCTATACATAGAAGACACAAAAAGGTGTACAAAAACTACTAGAACTAAAAAATGAATCACCTGCGACCCACCGGCAGGTCAGGCCCAGAAACCTGCAGAGGGGCACAGCTGCCCCACCCACCTGCAAGGTAGGCGATACCGTGACCACTGATAAAACAGGCCCAGTGGCCGTCTGACACATCACCCCGTTTGGGGGAGGGGCAGAGCCGCCACCAGCACCTGTTAGGTAGACAGACCTGCAAACGACAGACAGAACAGGCCTAGTGGCCAGCGGAGGTGCAGAGCCGCTTCTCACGCCTGCAAGGGAGGCGAACCTGTGACCACCGAAAGAACAGGCCCACCGAAAGTAGAGGCACAGCAGCCTGCCGGCGTAGTAGGCACATTGCCCCAATTGGAGGAGGGGCAGAACCACCGCCAAAGCCTGCGAGGGAGACTTTGCAACTATATAAGAGCAATATAAATATATAGGGGGAAAATCAATAACAAAACAGTTTCACCAAGCAGAAAGAAACGCGATCAGTATGAAAAGACAAGGAAAGAAAGGACCACAAGCAATGCAGGTCAACTCAACTTTAGAAGAGGTAATATCTGCAGCAGATGGAATGTCAGATAAAGAATTCAGGATATACATGCTTCAGATTATCTGGAGTCTCAAGGAAGACATTAGACAGCATAATCAGACAATGAAAGACCACTTCGAGCACCTCGAAAATGAATTACATAAACAAATACAAGAAGCAAAAGATCAATTATACAGGGAGATCAAGGTTATAAAAAACAAACAAACAGAAATCCTGGAAATGCAGGAAACAATAAACCAAATTAAAAACTCAATTGAGAATACTACCAGCAGAGTAGAACACTTAGAAGATAGAACATCAGAAAATGAAGACAAAGTATTTCAACTGGAGAAGAACATAGACAGCTCAGCAAAGCTGTTAAGAAACCATGAGCAGAACATTCAAGAAATATGGGATAACATAAAGAGACCAAACTTAAGAGTCATTGGGATACAGGAAGGTATAGAGTTCCAAACAAAAGGAATGAGCAATCTATTCAATGAAATAATACGAGAAAACTTCCCAGACTTGAAGAATGAGACAGAATCCCATATCCTAGAAGCCTACGGGACGCCGAATGTGCAAAATCATAAGAGATCCACACCTAGACACATTATAATGAAGATGCCCAACATACAGAATAAGGAGAGAATTTTAAAAGCTACAAGAGAAAGGAAGCAGATTACATTTAGGGGTAAACCAATCAGGATAACAGCTGATCTTTCAACACAGACTCTGAAAGCTAGAAGATCCTTGAATAACATATTTGAAACACTGAAAGAAAATGGGTTCCAACCAAGAATTGTGTATCCAGCAAAATTAAGCTTCAGTATGGAAGATGAAATTAAAACCTTCCATGATAAACAAAAGTGAAAAGAATTTGCAGCTAGAAAACCATCTCTTCAAAACATCCTCGGCAAAACATTGCAGGAAGAGGAAATGGAAAATAACAATGAAAACCAACAGCGGGAGGGAGTACAGTAAAGAGGGGGAATAATCAAAGAGGAAAACAAACCATGTTTAGTAACATAAATAAACCAATATGACTGGAAGAACAACCCATATCTCAATAATAACCCTAAATGTTAATGGCTTAAACTCACGAATTAAGAGACACAGGCTAGTAGAATGGATCACAAAACAAGACCCAACAATATGCTGCCTTCAGTAGACGCATTTGATAGGAAAAGACATACATAGACTGAAGGTGAAAGGTTGGGAAATATCATATCACTCTTATGGACTTCGGAAACAAGCACGAGTGTCCATACTCATATCAAATAAAATAGATTTCAAGCCAAAGTTAATCAAAAGGGATGAAGAGGGACACTACATACAGCTCAAGGGAACCATACACCAACAAGACATCACAATCATAAATATATATGCCCCAAACAATGGTGCAGCTATGTTCATCAAACAAACTCTTCTCAAGTTCAAGAGTCTAATAGACCACCATACAATAATTATGGGAGACTTCAACACACCTCTCTCACCACTGGATAGATCTTACAAAGAAAAGTTGAATAAGGAATCTATAGAACTCAATAACATAATTAATAACCTAGACTTAATTGACATATATAGAATATACCACCCAAGATCAAGCAGTTACACTTTTTTCTCAGCAGCACTTGGATCCTTCTCAAAAATAGATCATATATTATGTCACAGGGCAACTCTTAGACAATATAAAGGAGTAGAGATAATACCATGCATCTTATCTGAACATAATGAAATGAAATTGAAAATCAACGATAAAAGAAGTAAGGAAAAATCATGCATCAATTGGAGAATGAAAAATAGGTTACTGAATGATAAATGGGTTATAGAAGACATCAAGGAGGATATTAAAAAATTCTTAGAGATAAATGAAAACACAGACACAACATATCGGAATCTATGGGACACATTGAAAGCAGTTCTAAGAGGAAAATTTATTGCTTGGAGTTCATTCCTTAAAAAAAGAAACAAACCAACAAATAAATGATCTAATACTTCAACTCAATGTCCTAGAAAAAGAAGAGCAAAACAACAGCAAAAAAGTAGAAGACAAGAAATAATTAAAATCAGAGCAAAAATTAATGAAATTGAAACAAAAGAAACAATTGAAAAAATTGACAAAACTAAAAGTTGGTTCTTTGAAAAAATAAATAAAATTGACAGACCCTTAGCCACGCTAATGAAGAGAAGAAGAGAGAGAACTCAAATTACTCGCATATGGGATGAAAAAGGCAATATCACAACAGACACTTCAGAAATACAGAAGATTATCAGAAATTATTTTGAATCCTTATACTCCAATAAATTAGAAGATAGTGAAGGCATCGATAAATTTCTTAAGTCATATGATTTGCCCAGATTGAGTTAGGAGGATATTGACAACCTAAACAGACGAATATCAACTGAGGAAATAAAGAAACCATCAAAAGACTACCAACTAAGAAAAGCCCAGGACCGAATGGTTATACAGCAGAGTTTTACAAAACCTTTAAAGAGGAACTAATACCAATACTTTTCAAGCTATTTCAGGAAAATGAAAAACAGGGAGAACTTCCAAATTCATTCTATGAGTCCAACATCACCCTGATTCCTAAACCAGACAAAGACACTCCAAAGAAAGAAAACTACAGACCAATATCTCTAATGAACCTAGATGCAAAAATGCTCAATAAACTTCTCGCGAACCGGATACAAAAACATATCAAAAAAATTGTGCACCATGATCAAGTAGGATTTATCCCTGGGATGCAAGGTTGGTTCAATATACGAAAATCAATAAATGTTATTCACCACATCAATAGGCTTAAATATAAGAACCATATGATCATCTCGATAGATGCGGAAAAAGCATTCGACAAAGTACAGCATCCCTTTATGTTCAAAACTCTAGAAAAACTAGGGATAACAGGAACATACCTCAATATTGTAAAAGAAATCTATGCTGAGCCTCAGCCTAGCATCATTCTGAATGGAGAAAAACTGAAGGCATTCCCTCTAAAATCTGGTACAAGACAGGCATGGCCTCTCTTACCACTTCTGTTCAACATAGTTCTCGAATCACTGGCCAGTGCAATTAGACAGACAAAAGAAATTAAAGGCATAAAAATAGGAAAAGAAGAACTCAAATTATCACTATTTGCAGATGACATGATTCTATACCTAGCAGACCCAAAAGGGTCTACAAAGAAACTATTAGAGCTAATAAATGAATTCAGCAAAGTGGCAGGATATAAAATCAACACGCATAAATCAAAGGCATTCCTGTATATCAGCGACAAATCCTCTAAAATATATATGAGGACAACCACCCCATTCACAATATCCTCAGAAAAAATAAAGTACTTGGGAATCAACCTAACAAAAGAGGTGTAAGACTTATACAATGAATACTACAGAACCCTAAAGAGAGAATTGAAGAAGATCTTAAAAGATGGAAAAATATACCCTGTTCATGGATAGGTAGAATTAACATCATCAAAATGGCGATATTAACAAAAGTTCTCAATAGGTTTAATGCAATGCCAATCAAAATCCCAATGGCATTTCTTGTAGAAATAGAGAAAGCAATCATGAAATTCATATGGAAAAATAAAAGACCCAGAATAGCAAAAACATTGCTAAGCAGGAAGTGTGAATCAGTCGGTATAGCTATACCAGACTTCAAACTATACTACAGAGCAATAGAAACAAAAACAGCATGGTACTGGTACCAAAACAGGCGGGTGGACCAATGGTACAGAATAGAGGACACAGAAACCAATCCACAAAACTACAACTATCTTATATTCGATAAAGGGGCTAAAAGCATGCAATGGAAGAAGGCTAGCATCTTCAACAAATGGTGTTGGGAAAACTGGAAATCCATATGCAACAAAATGAAACTGAATCCCTTTCTCTCACCATGCACAAAAGTTAACTCAAAGTGGATCAAGGAACTTGATATCAAATCAGAGACATGGCGTCTGATAGAAGAAAAAGTTGGCTATGATCTACATACTGTGGGGTCGGGATCCAAATTCCTAAATAGGACACCCATAGCACAACAGTTAATAACTATAACCAACAAATGGGACTTACTCAAACTAAAAAGTTATTTTCTCAGCAAAAGAAACAATAAGAGAGGTAAATAGGTAGCCTACGTCCTGGGAACAAATCGTTACTCCTCACACTTCAGACAGAGCCCTAATATCCAGAATATACAAAGAACTAAAAAAATTAGACAATGAGATAACAAATAACCCAATCAACAAATGGGCCAAGGACCTGGACAGAAATTTCTCAGAGGAGGACATACAATCAATCAAGAAGTATATGAAAAAATGCTCACCATCTCTAGCAGTCAGAGAAATGCAAATAAAAACCACCCTAAGATACCATCTCACTCCAGTAAGATTGGCAGCCTTTAGGAAGTCAAACACCAACAAGTGCTGGCGAGGATGTCGGGAAAAGTGTACTCTTGTACATTACTGGTGGGACTGCAAATTGGTGCACCCAATTTGGAAAGCAGTATGGAGATTTCTTGGAAAGCTCGGGATGGAACCACCATTTGATCCAGCTATTCCCCTTCTCGGTCTATTCCCTAAAGACCTAAAAAGAGCACACTATAGGGCCACTGCTACATCCATGTTCATAGCAGCACATTTCACAATAGCAAGACTGTGGAACCAACATAGATGTCCTTCAATAAAAGAATGGATAAAAAAATGTGGCATTTATACACAATGGAATATTACTCTGCATTAAGAAATGACAAAATCATAGAATTTGGAGGGAAATGGATGGCATTAGAGCAGGTTATGCTAAGTGAAGCTAGCCAATCCCTTAAAAACAAATGCCAAATATCTTCTTTGATATAAGGAGATTAACTAAGAACAGAGTAGGGACGAAGAGCATGAGAAGAAGATTAACATTAAACAGGGATGAGAGGTGGGAGGGAAAGGGAGAGAGAAGGAAAATTGCATGTAAATGGAAGGAGACCCTCAGGGGTATACAAAATTACATACAAGAGGAAATGAGGGGAAAGGAGGAAAAATATAAGGGGGAGAAATGAATTACAGTAGAGGAGGTAGAGAGAGAAGAGGGGAGGGGAGGGGGAGGGGGGATAGTAGAGGATAGGAAAGGCAACAGAATACAACAGTCACCAGAATGGCAATATGTAAATCAATGGTTGTGCAATTGATGTGATTCTGCAATCTGTATATGGGGTAAAAATGGGAGCTCATATCCCACTTGTATCAAAGTGTGAAATATGATATATCAAGAACTATGAAATGTTTTGAACAACCTACAATAAAATTAATTAAAAAAAAACCAGCATGGTACTGGTACCAAAACAGGCGGGTGGACCAATGGTACAGAATGGAGGACACAGAGATTAATCCAAAAAGCTACAACTATTTTATATTTGATAAAGGAGCTAAAAGCATGCAATGGAGGAAATATAGTATCTTCAACAAATGGTGTTGGGAAAAATGGAAATCCATGTGCAACAAAATGAAACTGAATTCCTTTCTCTCGCCATGCACAAAAGTTAACTCATAGTGGATCAAGGTGCTAGATATCAAATCAAAGACTCTGTGTCTGATAGAAAAAAAAGTTGGCTCTGATCTACATATTATGGGATCGGGCTCCAAATTCCTTTATATGACATCCATAGCACAAGAGTTAATAACAAGAATCAACAAATGGGACTACTTAAACTGAAAAGTTTTTTATCAGCAAGAGAAAGAATAAGAGAGGTAAATAAGGAGCATACATCATGGGAACAAATTTTTACTCCTCACACTTCAGATAGAGGCCTAATATCCAGAATATACAAAGAACTCAAAAAATTAGACAATAAGATAACAAATAACCCAATAAACAAATGGGTCAAGGACTTGAACAGACACTTCTCAGAGGAGGACATACAATCATTCATCAAGTACATAATAAAATGCTCACCATTTCTAGCAGTCAGAGAAATTCAAATCAAAATCACCCTAAGATACCATCTCACTCCAGTAAATTGGTAGCCATTATGAAGTCAAACAACAACAAGTGCTGGCAAGGATGTGGGGTAAAAGATACTCTTGTACATTGCTGGTGGGACTGTAAACTGGTGTGGCCAATTTGGAAAGCAGTATGGAGATTCCTGGGAAAGCTGTGAATGGAACCACAATTTGACTCAGCTATTGCCCTTCTCTGACTATTCCCTGAAGACCTTAAAAGAGAGTAATACAGGGATACTACCACATGGATTTTCATAGCAGTACAATTCACAATTGATACACTGTGGATCCAACCCAGATGCCCTTCAATAGATGAATGGATAAAAAAAATGTGGCATTTATACACTATGGAGTATTACGCAGCACTAACAAATGACAAAATCATAAAATTTGCAGAAAAATGGATGGCACTGGAGCAGATTATGCTTAGTGAAGATAGCCAATCCCTAAAAAATAAATACCAAATGTCTTCTTTGATATAATGAGAGCAACTAAGAACAGAGCAGGGAGCAATAGCAGGAAGAAAAGATTAACTTTAAACAGAGACATGAGGTGGGAGGGTAAGTGAGAGAAAAGGGAAATTGCATGGTAATGGAGGGAGACCCTCATTGTTACACAAAATTACATATTGTTGTGAGTGGAATGGGAAAATAAACATGGAGTGAAATAAATTACAGTAGATGGGGAAAAAAGAGAAGATCGGAAGGAAGGGGAGGGGAGATAGTAGAGTATAGGAAAGGTAGCAGAATACAACAGTAGCTAATAGGGCATTATGTAAAAATGTGGATGTGTAATCGATGTGATTCTGTAATCTCTATTTGGGCTAAAAATGGGAGTTCATAAGCCACTTGAATCTAATGTATGAAATATTATATGTCAAGAGATTTTTAATGTTTTGAGCAACCAATAAAAGAAAAAAAGTAGCAATATATATGCCAATCGAAATTCATCATGAAATATATATAATCCACAAATCGAAAAATATTCATTTTACTGAACATGGATTAATGTATAATGTTATTCAACTAGGAAGCTCACCCATAGGTTGAATTTTCAGTTCCAACAGCATTTAGGAGGAGTTATCCTTTCTCACAATTTGCATCTGCCAATTCAGTTACCTCACAAGTATGTACGTGTGGTACCAGGTAGAATTCTATATGTGCATATAAAAATACATGTGCTGAATTGGCTACAGAGAAAGGGAGACAGGAATTCACATATTTGTTAATTTTAAAAACACATGTAGAACTATTTCAACAAAAAAATGACTAGATTTATAACTCCTACACTATATAATGCAAAAGGCAATTGTAACAATACACCATGCCTCCTCTGAACTGCTTGTATTTCTATTCTGTTTGGGTTATTTTTCACCATCATATTAGAATTATTAGTCAGAGTATAGTAGGGTATGTGTTAGTTTCAGGGCTTCAGTATTTCAAATAGAAAATTGAAAAATGAATCGAATGTGTATGTAAATATGTGCTACACAAAAATCTTCCCACTCACATTCAGAACAATGCCTTGATATTACCTTGGCCCAAGTAAGACACAATTAGAGTAGAAAAGTGTGAAAATCTGTGAATACATATCTGGAATGGAATATGCTCGGGAGTTCACAACCTTGGTGGTGGTAGAGGAGTTTCCAAAAGTAAAGAACAGTGTAAACACTCCACAAACATGGAGCTCTGCTGGCCTAAGACTTCTTGGAAAACTGCCTCTGAGGTTGGGCACTTGAAATATATGTTGTTGTCATTAGCTTTAACTTCCTTTGTAGTGAGACCATCAAAATGGGTCTGCATCTATGTGACCTGGAAGACATGGTTTCTTATATTCCAATGACCATGAGGCAGCAGTGCTGAATTCTCTCTTTGTATGTAAACTGTGGCCACTGGAGGCTAAGTGTCTCCTCGTGTGGACTGTGAAGACATTTGGTCATCCTCCACTTTTCGTGGTGTTTCTTGCTGCTGCACTGGGAATTTGGTATTTGCTTCACCAAATACAAGGAGTTCTACTAGGATACAGTGCTGAAGGGAGTTCTGTCACGTGTGGTGGGTCAGGGTCTGCAGGAGAATGCACCAACCAGGCTTCTATCCCACACAGTTTGCCCCAATAACCATAGTAAACTGATTCTGAACATTGCCCTGAACCTCTCCATATAAAAAATGCCTTTACATATAAGTGTCTGATTTCTGCACTATGTCAGTCATAATCCATTTGGAAGCCAATGGCCGATCCACATGGCCCCACCATGGTGTTTTATCACACACCTGCCCACCACTGCTCTAGGCCCACTAATCAGCAGGATACAAATTACTGGCATCTCTGTTCTACAACATTTTCATAAAACCCAGTAAAACAAGGCATTCTCTGGTATACACATGATCAACCACAGGACTTCCAAAGATTCTCCAGTGCCACCTGGTCATGGAAATTTAAAAAATTTCATGGTATTTATCTAGCCATTTTTCAAAGATTAAGTTGGAGGCACTGTGGGTTTCAAATCATTCAGGAACCATTAAGTGTTGAGAAAGCTCATTTCAATGAAAGCTCTGGAGAACACTCACAGGCAAGGCTTCTCAAAGAGTTGCCAAAAGGTCACATGAAGCCAGGCAAATTGAGGCCTACAATGTGAGGTCCATGTGTGTTTTGACTCTCAACTATACCTGCCAATCTTTCAGAATAAAATCATGTGATATCCTGGCTGAGGTTCCCATTGTTTTGTGGAAAGACACCCTGGGCCTAGATCTCAGTTTCCATGGGTGAGTCTCATGCATGGCCTTCTAAAATCCCAACACAATTCATGGCAATACTTCTCTGAGTTCAGTTCCAGAACTCAGTCTCTAAGGGGAATCACGCCAGAGTTCAAGCCCAGGTGGAACCAGTCATTCCTTCCAACCACCACGAAAATGACCACAATTAAAATCAAAACACTCCCACAGGGCCCTCATCTTCTTCCATATAGACACTCATCATAACCTCTGGCTGGAGATTTCTATGAGGGGCACAGCCTAAGAAAGTGTAAAAAATAAGCTCACTTGCCCCTCATTTGCCTAAAATCATGGTGGCCTGGACACTCCTCCTGTGAACCTGGAGTGATCAAATATTCCTGCTGTTAAAGTGTTCCGCTTCTCCAATTTGAGGCCTACTGGCTGTGAGGTATAGATTCTTTATGTGATTTGGAGTCATGAGAAAACCCAAGCACATATGGGCAAGCCTCTGCAGGGATTTGAAGAACTCATTTAATCCAAAGAATCCCTATTCTCACTTAATGGAGGTCAGGAACCTAAAACAAGAAGGCAAAAAAATTCATCCACAATGACTTCTCTTTTGGCCATTTCGGTTTGGGAAGCACATGGGATTTTTCTTTAGATCCATTGGGTGCTGAGAATCTAAGTCACAGCCTCACACAAGGACCAGAGACTGATTCAGACACATCCCATTCCAAAGCAAATAAGCAAAGAGCCACAGGTGAAGCCCATTCATTTCCATATGAAAACAGTTTTCTTCAGGCTTCACAAAGGGTTGGCATGAGGCAAAGACCTTCCTGAAATTCAGGGTAATTGAAACACAAGTAAGCAAATGGCCCAAGAAGGGTTTCTTCACTGAGACTTTACTGGTCACACTGATATCTGAGTTTTCTGAGATGCTCTCAATCTCTTCAGCTATCCAGTACATGGCCATGTCACAGAGCCTTGTGGTGTTACATATCTGGGACACAAAACCATGAGCGTATTCTGTAGAGTGGCCAGAATTCACGAAGAAAACAGTAACTTAAGAAGACAGTAGGTGTTGCCCATCCATAAGGCAAAGTGAAGTCCATTAATCTATTGGGCAGTATTAATGTGGGGAAGCTTTCTACTAGAGAAAACAAATCCATTGATGCATTCTCTTTTCTAATGTCTACAACCACGGATACAGTGGGATACACAGACATAGAAACCCTCACAATGTCAAAGGACTTACTAGAAACAGTCCACTCCACACCAGAAAAAAACGCCTTTCCTACCTATTCTCAGAACATGAGAAAAAAACCACAAACTCACACCCACAACGGCAAAGCCACCTCCTTCCCCCAAGTAGGTCTGTGACTATCCAGAGTGTCTTCTGACTGGTGGGCCATATTATGTTCCCCCGAAATGGCCTGTCCTCTCTCAGATCTGGTCTCCTTGGCCAACTATGTGAGTTGTCAGGAGACAGCGGTGAGCCACTACCTGCTTTCTCAGGGAAGGTGCCTCTTCAGAGCTCTGCTGGCAATTGGCCATCCTCACATCAGTAGGTACCAAGAAAGACTGGCTCTGTCCTTGGAAAAAGCAAACAAGTTAGCCCAATGGGACTAGGACTGGGACTGGCTCTGGGTGCCTGTCTTCCTGGATCCCAAGTTCAGAGAATTCAATCACCAAGGAAGTGAGGAGAGGTCACTTCCTTCAGGAACTGAATGAGGTCACTGCCTTGAAAACAACTTTGTCCTAACAGTTGCTTCCAAGGGTCCCATGAGATGGAGGCTGCCCCAACATCCTCTGACACATTCAGAAGTTAGAATGGAATATCAACCTTAGGCACCCAGGTACAGCTCTCCACACAGGCCTGGTTTCTTCCAACTTCTTTACAATAAGAAAAGAGAGGCTGACTTAGACCCATCAATTCATCCTGACCAGGTTGTTTGCCATGGAAGATTTCTATTGCTCTCTCAGGTCCAACATAGCTGCATAAATCTTCTCCAAGGATCATTTCTGCATGGATCTTTGAGGTTCTCAGAAGGTGGAAGATCACCTACATTCCTATATTGTAAGACCAACTCTGTCCCTGCTCTTCTGTAAGTTATATTGATGGAACAGTGTATGTTTAGGGTTAATAACATGTTTGATTTGGGTTAGGAATCATTTTGCGAGATGAATAATGGTATTGGCAACCTTCGATATTTACAAGAGTATATAGGTGAAATATAAGTATGAAAGCAGAAAATTAGGAAAGATTTGAAGCCCAGAAGGGAATTGGACCCGTAAGTGGTATACTTAGCTTTGAGTTATGTGCTGCACAGTTGTCTCAGATAAATCAATATACAATGGCATAGGACCTTGTACCTTGGATGATTGAATGTTGAAGAGAACATCCAGTCAAAAAGCGATATTCAGTACGATGAGGAAGGTAGTAGTTAGGTTTAGAATGAAGAGTGAGTATTGGATTTGGACAAAAAGTTCTTTAGCAATAGGGTTTCGGTTAGAGAGTGAGTGTTAATGTCAGCACATGTGAAGAGTCAGTCACAATGATGAACTGGGGAAAATATGAGGGAAAGCAGATATCAATAAAGACATTAGGAAATCAAGCAAAGTACAAAGTGAGTGTTAGGATTAGACATTTTCAACAGGCTTGAGGTTGAATATATAATCTTAGGAAGAATCAAATATGTAGTCACCAATAGGATTGACATTTGAGAGCATTAGGCAACCTGGACATAGATGTTTTTAGTAATCCATGCTCACTTTCCATTTAGGCATTGGTACAATTGAAAGTGTGACCTTTGCTTTTTGTGTCCAGAATATTTCTGTGATAAAATGTATATGTATATCACGTGACATGAGTATTTCTTCCACCATTTCCAGGAGCAATATTTTGAAGACATATAAATTTGTATTGGGGTACAAATAGGTATACCCTCTGTCTATGAATATAGCAATAACGCATGAATAGACCATACTGGGAATAAATAATATAACTGGATCCACTTTAAATAATGGATTGAATGGATATCTGCAAATATATAAGAAATGTTATAAAGATGCACAATCAATCATTCCAACCAGTTATATATCTAATGGTCATCTTAGGGTTATGTTTTATCATGAAGGATGTGTGAGTTTTGCTTAAAAATTGATCATGGAAATTGAAAATAATATATTTGAAAAAAGTCTCATGAAAAGACCAGTCAAGAAACATAGGGAAATACATGTGTTCTGGAGCAAGAAGTGATTGAAAGTGAAACAAATGCCTATAAATTTGCTAAGTAGTGGATGAAATATATATCCTATGATGTGCATAAACTGAAGAAATAGTAATGTACCAGTGTTGAATAATAATTAATGTCAAAATACACATCATGTCCCATAGGAATCTACTAGCATTGATGTTAAACTAGGTCAGTTAATGTAGAAATACTAGGATTTGTTTGCACCTTTCACTGAAGTTAGTTTTCAGTACTAGGAAACAAATATGTATTTCAGGTGGATGAATATTTCTGAGAATAATCTTGTGAAAAGTTGATTATTAATCCACATACATGAACATGAATGAATTTAGGGAGTGTATATAAGACACATATATTTCATATTTTGAAAAATCTGGAGATTTATTTTGCATATATATATATATATATATATATACACACACACACACAAACACACACACAAACAAAGACATTCAAAAGTAGAATTATATATGCCAATCGAATTTCACCATGAAATATATATCATCCACAGATCCAAAAATATTCATTTTACTGAACATGGATTTATGTATAATGTTATTCAACTAGGAAGCTCACCATTAGCTTGAATTTTCAGTTCCAACAGCATTTAGGTGGAGTAATCTCTTCTCACAATTTGTATCTGCAATGTCAGGCACCTCACAAAAATGTACGTGTGATATCAGGTAGGATTCTATATGTGTATATAAAAATTAATGTGCTGAATAGGTTACAGCGAAAGGGAGATAGGAATTCACATATTTGTTAACTTTAATACACATATAAAACTATTTCAATTAAAAAATGACTAGATTTATAACACCTACCTTTTATCTTGCAAAAGGCAAGTCCAATATACACCATGCCTCCTCTGAACTGCTTGTATTTCAATTCCGTTTGGGTTATTTTTCTCCATCATATTAGTATTTGTAGTTAGCGTCTAGAAGGGTATGGGTTATTGTCAGGAATTCAGTATTTCAATTGGAAAATTGGAAAGTGAATCCAATGTGTATGCAATTATGTGCTGCACAATATTCTTCCCACTCTCATCCAGAACAATGGCTTGACATTAACTTCGCCCCAAGTAAGACGCAATTAGAGAAGAAGAGTTAGAAATTCTGTGAATACATATCTGGAATGGAAAATGCTCAGGAGTTCACAACCTTGGAGGTGGTAGAGGATTTTCCAAAACTAGGGGACAGCGTTGATCACCCAACATGATCTTTCATTAAAATTGTGAGCCATCTTGCCACAAAGCCATGAAAAGATAATTTTTGCTTTACTATAAATTACTGAAAATTCTGAACCTGCTTAGAATGCCTGACCATGTTTTGAACTCACCCATGCCTGGCTCTCTGACCAGAAAACGGCCCTCTCTGAAACTTTAATGACACCTCATAAATATTCGCCTTCCCTGGCCAGACAATGACCCTCTCTGAGGCTCTAATGGTCCTCATAATTTCTGATGCTGGGGCCAGAAAAAACAAATGTAAACTACAATTAGTGTGATGCTTGTCAAAGTTCTGTTTTCTGTAACCCCCCTTTTGTGTAACTTTCTGGGCTATAAAGCTGGGCTGTAGGAAAGGTGGGGTTGCTGTCTTGTTCCCGCCATTTTGAGAGGGAGAGGCAGCCCGGCTGCTTGAAATATTAAGCTTGCCTTAATTTGATTTTAATTGGAGTCAGTGGTCTTTTCTTGTGTCCTGGACTAACATTTTGGAGTTCCCCAGCAACATGACCCGACCAGATCACAAAGCCATACTGCTGGAAATTCTGAAGCTGGCCTATCCTCCAGGACTCCAGGCTGGAGAGCCAAGTTCCAAGGCCTTGGAATGAGCCTTCAGTCCGTGGATCACTGCAGTGAACCATCGCACTAAAACTATTATCAAGCACCTGGTGGAGGAGGCCTTCATAGGTAAGAGGCGCCTTTATAACATCTGATATCCGGTTAAGGGAGTTCTCTTCTGATGACAGAGAGGTGGCCTGGGAAGGCTCACATATACTCCTGTCCGGGACAGTAATAGGAATCCTTCTTTCCTCTGTTCTTTTCTGTAGGGAATACCTCTGAAAGTGTAGAGAGGTGCCGACTGGCACGCAGGAGCTCCTACCCCGGAGCTTTAGCAAGACGCTGCATTGCTCCTCTGGTTTTCTGTTTATTCGCCGAGTTTCTGTTTTTTTGTGTGTGTTTTGTTCTGTGTTCTAAATGTTTTTTATTTGTTTGTTTTTGTGCGTTTTGTTGTGTGATTTCTGTGGTAAAAACTTAAGGATATTGGACGTGAAAATGGGTAATAAAGCATGTAAGCCTGTCACCCCTTTGGACTGTGTTTTAAAGAAATGGGATGCACTATACCCCCCTTTGTTAAGCAGGATGAGAGAAGCCCCTAGCTGGCTGTCTGGAGCACACCCACTGCAGAGGGCAATGCCTGCTGGAGACCTAATAACTGAGTATCTCCTAGGTTAACAAGTGAAGCTCCTTTAAAACCCCTTGTCCCTCCAGATCAAGAGAGTCACAACTTTGGACAGAGTCCCCTGTTTTTATCCTTTGTTAGCAAAGCAGTAAACCTCCCTTTTACTTTTTCTCAAACCCTGTCCTTATATTAAATTGGTACTAATTGGCTTCAAGGTCCAGAACCGAAATTTAAGTTACAAATTTTGATACCCCCCCGACCCCGGAATTTTTGAGAGCTGACTACTGAAATGTTAGGAGATTCAGCGTGCTTGGGGTGGAACCAAACCAGAGGAGCTAATCCTGTTTAAGTAAAAGACGGGACTGAGGGACTCCCAGCAGCTGCCGAAGTCCTGTTGCTTCAGTAAATTCCCTCCTTCCTTCCCTGCACTGTAAGTATTATGCCACCTCTGTTTTCTTAAAAAAGAGAAAAAGAAAAAGGAGACACTAAATGCAGTAAAGTCACCATAGAGACCTTTGATATTACATTTCAGGTTGCCCCTCTGTGAAAACATCTGATGCTCTTGTGGGGACATCTATCATGCCACTGGTGTAGGAGATTTTTCTCTTATCTGCTGTTTTAAAGGCTTCTGTCCTGTCAGCCATAGTCTGGAGCTCCTTTCTGTCTGTCTTTTGTCTTTGTTTCTGGCCATTTAAGACATGTGCAATAATGTGTTGATATTATAAATTGTTTCTTGGGAATGATCTTAGCTGAATGTGTGTCTAAATGATGATGTTTTATTGTAACAATATGGTATCTGGATGGGTTTTTGTAGCATTGCTCAATCTTGCAGTTAAAAGTCGGGTTTAGGTAATTTTTTAGTTTATGATTTCAGATAATTCATGCCAGAGAACTTAAATACTTAAAATGGAAAACTAAAGAATTCTACTTCCAAGTTGGCAAGTAACTTCCCAATCATTTAGTCTTTTTTTTCACCAATTTTTAATTGGGTAGCCTGGGTAAATGTAACAGTGTGTCAGTGCATTAATTTGGACAAGGATAGTAAATCATAGTATGGTATCTGTTGACAAAACAAGATGTTAAGGTATAAAATTTTGAATTGTATCTTAAAATTGTATCATAATTTTCAACATCCTCACCTGAAAATTATGGTTAAAGTGCCTTAGGCCTGAGGTGTCCGCTCAGAATAGCAGTTTTGTCCAGCTCCTTCCAGAACTCAGCCAGGACTTATGTTGAAATGTAAATGAAAGAAGCCTACAAGCTCAGTAGGAGACTGATCTGATGTCTAAGTGGGAAAAAAAAAGGTAAATCGTATGGTATTTACTAATTACTGGCCAGTCATTTTTTCTAGGACTCTCATTTTTTTTCCTTAGATTCTGTATTTTTTTTGAGCTCATTATTTTGATCCTAGAGAACTAGGTTAATATTTTTCTCATCAGTTCTATCTTTGACCAACAGTGGAGTTCTGAAACATTACAATGGAGATTTCACCTGTGAAAAGCTACAAGGCCTTACTATTATTATTTGTGCACACTTTTGTTATGTGTTGTATGTCCATATATCCATATGTTCGTATATCATATATATGATATACAAATTAACATATATAAGGAGCGATCATTAAAAAAAAGCACTCATAAAAACAAATTTTAAAAAGTGGATTCGAAGATCTTTAATTCACGTGAGTTAAATGGTTCACTTTAAATTTGGATAAACAAATAACAATAAATGTCTTTAAATTTAAGCTTACAAGTTTTTCTAGCTGCTCAAAAATCTAATAAAATATTAATGTCTATAAAATGTCTAATATGCCTTGGTTGTAGGACTTTTCCTTTAACAAAAAAATGGTTTACACTGTTCAATACATTTCTCTAATATTTTGATAAATAAGTGAAGTAAATTTGATATGGGATTACTCATTCATGAGTACTTTTGTTAGATATCTGATTGATTTAGTAAGGTCTGTATAAGTTTGTTCTAAAGTCTGTATAAGATTGTAAAAATCAGTCATGTGATAAAGCGACACAAATTTCTGAAAACAAAAGTTTACCCATAACATTGTGTTTATTTTTATTTTTCTAGAGCAAGCAACCATAAAAATTAAACAACTGATTAAATAAGAACTGTTATTTTAGAGCACTGTACTGGAATTTCTTTAAAAGCTAAATTTGGTTAATGTAAAAACATCAATGTCATTGTGATGCTATTAATGTGCTCATATCTTCCAGGTATACAAGTCTGTAAGGTAGAAACTTTAAAAGAGCATTACATCAAGCTGGTGTTCTGAAGTTGTATGGTAAAAAAAATATATATATATATATTGGGGATTTATTTACTTGTTATCAATAAGATATGTAAAGTTTTAAGTTAATTTTTACATTGGGGAAAAATTTAAATATATTTTTAAGTTAATGAGCTCCTAATCTATGTAAAGGTTAAAAACTTTCAGCCTTTCTTTAATTCATGTTTTAAATGTGATATCATATGGTGTTAGCTAATGTTCATGTGACCTCAAACAATTTATGTAAACTGTGTAAGATGATATTTAAAAAAAAAAGATCAGCTTTAGAACTAAAAGACTTAAGATTTATATAGAGCCCTGCCTTACCTGAGATAAGGCTCTGTGTCTCATCTTACAACATCTGAGAATAACTACGAAAGCAGTAGGTCAGATGTTATTTAATTTAAAGTTACGTTCAGAAGTTTTTTTTTTTTTTTTTTTTCTGTCAAGATTACTAGGATCTCAAAAAGGGGATATAATTTATAACTCAGCCAAAAATTCAGGGTAGCTATTACACGAACTAAGTATTTTTACTCTTGTTAATTTTATTTTGTAATTTCCTTATAAGTTAACTAAAGATTCCCTGTTAGTGTTTTACAAAAGAGTTGCTTTTGAACACAACATTGGTTAATTTAAGATAATAAGGCATCACCTACAAGACAGAAAAATACAGATCCCAAATAATAAAAAGATAAATAATTTTAAATTATAGACATTAAAGCACAGTACTCTTAATATAAGGCTGTTAAAATTTATTTGCTGGATGTTTAAGATTAGGATTTAAAATTTAATTTAAATGAAAAGGGACAATAAAACAAATTTTGGCTTTTGACCTCTGAGTCAGTTTGTATCCAGGGAACAGGAGACTTCTCTAAAGAACTTTGCAACTCTCAGCCACATAAACACCTGATCAGGAAGATTAATGAGGCCACTGGAGAACAGAAAGCCAATCAGTGCATTTTCTACGAAGAAGAGAGTCATCAGAGAAGGGAGATATTCCTGATGCTTCTGAGAGAAGCCACATGGTCAAGCAAGACCTGGAATCACCTAGCGCAAATGGCACTAGCAGAACTGAGAAGCTGCTCTCAAGTTTCCCCAGAAATGACTCCCATAAAATCTCAGCTGACTGTTAACAATAGATAGAAACAAAAGTCAGTTTTACTGCTTCATCTTAAACTCTTAGCAAAGACAGATAAACCCAAAATACAGCCATTCCTGGGCATTTTAAATAATAATAGTTATAATAATATTTTAACGTATACACTTTATGGTAGCCTCCCAAAATAAGTAAGACTGGAGGCTACAAAGAAAGATTCTCAGAGAGGAATGCCTGATGAGAATAAAAAGAGACTATCAAGAGGAGCTACCAGAGGCAGAAGTTTTTTGTTTAAGGCCTACAGATATTCCTAACCTACACAGGTAGGCTTGGTGTTTGCTAGTATGATTATCCAGCCCTGACTAACAGAATTAAAGGTTTCTCTATTACACACAGAGGTCATACTAGTAAAAGGAATTTGCAAGATCAGATGACATTAAATTATTAAACTGTATCTTATGGGGTGGGACAACTGTGACACTAAAAGTTAAATATTAAGTGGAAAGTCCTGATAACTGGGGATATTGAAGACAGATGAGGGGACATCTATACAGTGACTTGTTTCAGCAGCTGCAACATTTATTCAGTACTCATGGTTTTTGTTTCTCTCATAGAAGAACCCATCCCCAGATGACTTTACAAACTGTTCTACCACAACCAGACTTCAAACCGAACTGACTTCTAAAAGGCAACTCATGTCCCTCATGCTGTGCCCCCTCATGTCACCCTCTCTCAGCTCAGAAGAAGCCAAAATGAGTGACGCCACTCTTCTTACAACAATGGAGCCAAAAATAAATAGACTTTCATTTTAAGTAATTAATTAAGTCAGGTAAAATCAGGGAGACTGGTTTTGTGTGAGTTCAAAAAATATGGAGACTGTTACGTGAGGTATTAAAATTCCCTCAGTGCTCTTCCCCTACCCTATCAAAGATTTGAAAGGGACACATTAGAAAAGGGGGGAATGATAGACCCAACCTGATCTTTTATTAAAATTGGGATCCATCTTGCCACAAAGCCATGAAAAGAAAATTTTGGCTTGACTATAAATTACACCAAATTCTGAACCTGCTTGCAATGCCTGCCCGTGGCCTTGAACTCACCCATGCCTGGCTCTTTGACCAGGAACAGCCCTCTATGAAACTTTATTGACACCTCATAAATACTGGCCTTCCCTGGCCAGACAATGACCCTCTCTGGGGCTCTAATGGTCTTCATAAATTCTGATGTTGGGGCCAGCAAATATATATATATATATATATATATATATATATATAAACTACGATTAGTTTGATGCTTGTCAAAGTTCTGATATTTTAACCCCCCTGTAGTGTAAAATTCTGGGTTATAAACCTGGGCTGTAGGAAATTTGGGTGGCTGTCTTGTTCCCACTGTTTTGGGAGGGAGAGGCCACCTGGGCAGTGGAAAATATAAGCTTGCTTTAACTTGATTTTAATTGGAGTCAGTGGTCTTTTCTTGCATCCTGGTCTAATAGGTAAATGCTATCAAACAAGGAGCTCTGCCAGCCTGAAGACTTCCTTAGAAACTGCCTCTGACGATGGGCACTTGACATATATGTTGTTGTCAGGAGCTTTAGCTTTCTTTCTAATGAGACCATCAAAGCTGGATCTGCATCTATGTGACCTGGAGGGCATGGTTTCTTGTTTTTCAAAGGACATGAGGCAGCAGTGCTGAATTCACTCTTTGTAGGTAAACTGTCGCCACTGAAGGCTAAGTGACTCCCCGTGTGGACTGTGAAGCAATTTGGTCATCCTCCACTTTTCGTGGTGTTTCTTGCTGCTGCACTGGGAATTTGTTATTTGCTTCACAAAATACAAGGAATTCAGCTGGGACACAGTGCTGGAGGGAGTTCTTTCACATGAGATGGGTCAGGGTCTGCAGGAGAATGCATCAACCAGGCTTCTATCCCACATAGCTTGTCCCCTTGACCATTGCACCTGATTCTGAACATTGTCCTGAAACATCTCCATATAACAAGATGCCTTATATGGAGAGTTATCAGACATATAAGTGATTCCTGGCTGCACAATGTCAGCCACAAGCCATTTGGAAGTCAATGGCAGATACATATGGCCCGACCACAGATGTTTTATCACACACCTGCACACCACAGCTCTGGGCCCACTACTCAGCAGGCTCCAACATACTGGTATCTCTGTTCTACATCATTTTCATGAAACCTAGTCAATCAAGGCACTGTCTGGTACACACTTCATCAGCAAGAGGACATTGAAAGGTTCTCCAGTGCCACCTGGTCATGAAAATTTCAAAAATTTCATGGTATTTATCTAGCCATTTTTCAAGGATGAAGTTGGAGAAATTGTGGGTTTCAATTCATTCAGGAACCATTAATGTTTGAGGAAGCACATTTCAAGGAAACTCTGGAGAATTCTCAGAGGCAAGGCTTCCCAAAGAGTGGCCAAAAAGACACATGAAGCCAGGCCCATTGAGGTCTACAATGTGAGGCCCATGTGTGTTTTGACTGTCAACGATGGCTGCCAAGTCTTTCAGTATAAAATAATGTGATGCCCTGGCAGAGATTGACAATGCTCTGTGGAAAGCCACCCTGGGCATTGATCTCAGTTTCCAAAGGCAACTCTCATGCGTGGTCTCCTAAAATCCCAACACAATTCATGGCAATACTTCTCTGAGGTCAGTTCCTGAACTCAATCTGTAAGGGGAATCACACCAGAGTTCAAGCCCAGGTGGACCTAGGCATCTCTTCCAACCACCAAACAAATGACCACAATTAAAACCAAAACACTCCCAAATGGCCCTCATCTTCTTCCACATAGACACTCTTCATAACCTCTGGCTGGAGGTTTCCATGAGGGGCACAGCCCAAGACAGTTTTCCAAATGAACTCCCTTGCCCCTCATTTGCCTAAAGTCAGGGTGGCCTGGACTCCCTTCCTGTGAACCAATAGTGATCAAATAGTCCTGCTCTTAATACTGCTCTGCTTCTCTAATTTGAGGCCTACTGACTGTCTGGTATATATTCTTTATGTGAATTGGTGTCATGAGAAAACACAAGCCCTTATGTGCTAGCCTCTGTAGGGCTTTGAAGAACTGATTTGACACAAAGGATCCCTATTCTCACGTGATGGAGGTCAGGAAGCTTACAGAGGAAGGCGAGAGACTTCATCCACAATGACTGCTCTTTTGGCCATTTTCGTTTTGCATGCACACTTGGAAACTTTCTTTAGATCCATCAGGTGCTGAGAATCTAAGCCGCTGCCTCACACAGGGCAAAGAGGATGATTCAGCCACATCTCTTTCCAAAGCAATTAAGCAAAGAGCCACAGGTGATGCCCATTCATTTCCATTTGAAAACTCTTTTTTTCTGGCTTCACAAAGGCGTTTCCTGAGGCAAAGATCTTCCTGACATTTAGGAAAACAGAACAATAGGTAAGCAAAAGGCCCAGTGCAGTGTTTTTCCACTGAGACTTTAATGGTCACACTGATATGTGAGTTTTCTGAGATGCTTCTATTCTCTTCAGCTATCCAGTACATGGCCATGTCACAGAGCTTGGAGGTGGTACATATCTTGGAAACCAAACCATGAGGCTATTCTGGAGAGTGGCCAGTATTCAGGAAGAAAACAAGAACTTAGGAAGATAGTAGGTGTTGCCCATCCATAAGGCAAGCCTCTCTCCATTCTTAAATTGTGCAGTATGAATGTTGGGAAGCTTTCTACTAGACAGGACACAACCATTGATGCATTCGCTTTTCAAATGTCTACAACCACAGATACAGTGGAATGCACAGACATAGAAACACTCGCGTTGTCAAACGACTTTCTAGAAACATTCCAGTCCAAACAAACAAACAGTCTTTCCTACCTATTCTCAGAAAAGAGACAAAACCACAAACTCACACCAACACCCACAACGGCACCTCCTTCCCCCAAGTATGTTGGTGAATATATTGAGTGTCCTCTGACTGGTGGTCCATACTATGTTCCCCCAAAATGGCCTGTTCTGTCTCAGATCTGGTCTCCTTCGCCAACTCTGTGAAGTTGTCAGGAGCCATGGTTGAGCCACTACCTGCTTTCTCAGAAAAGGCTCCTCTTCAGAGGTCTCCTGACATTTGGCCATTATCACTTCAGTAGGTACCAACAAAGACTGACTCTGTCCTTGGTAAATCCAAACAATTGAGACCACTGGGACTGGGACTGGGACTTACTCTGGGTGCCTGGCTTCCTGGATCCCAAGTTCAGAGTGTTCCATCACCAAGGAAGTGTGTACTGATATTTGCTTCTAAGGGTCCCAGGAGATGGAGACTGCCCCTACTTTCTGTGACAGTTTCACAAGTTAGAATGGTATATCAACAATAGGCACCCGGGAACAGCTCTTCTCACAGGCCTGGTTTGGTCCATCTTCTCTATATTAAGAAGAGAAAGGCTGATTCAGATACATCTCTTCATCCCGACCCGGTTGTTTAACATTGAAAATGACTTTTGCTCTCTCAGGTCCTTCATAGCTGCCTTCTTCTCCATGTATCATTTCTGCATGGACCTTTGAGGTTCTCATCAGGTGGAAGATACCCTACAATCCAGTATTGGAAGACCAACTCTCTCCCTGATCTTCTGTAAAGTTAGATTGAGGGAACAGTGTATGGTTAGGGTTAACAACATGTTCAATTGGGTTAGGAATAATTCTGCAGGATGAATAATGGTTATGGGAACATGTGATATTTACAAAATATACAGTTGAAATATAGGTATGAAAACAGAAATCTAGGTGAGATTTGATGCCCAGAAGGGCATTGGGCCCTTGATTGGGATACTTAGCTTTGAATTAATTTCTGCACAGATGTCTCAGATAAATCAATATACAATGGTATAGGATATTGTACCTTGGATGATTGAATGTCGAAGAGAACATGCAGTCAAAAAGGGATAGTCGGTAGGATTAGAAAGATAGACGGTAGTTTTAGAAAGATGAGTGAGTATAGGATTTGGACAAAATGGTCTTTAGCAATAGGGTTTCATGTAGAGAGTGAATGTAAATGTCAGCACATGTTAAGAGGCAGTCACAATGATGAACTGGGGAAAATATATATCAATAGAGACATTAGGAAATCAGGCAAAGTATAAGGTGAGTAATAGGATTAGACATTTTCAACAGGTTTGAGGTTGAATATATAATCTTAGGAAGAAACAAATATGTAGTCACCAATAGGATCCACATTTGAGAGCAATAGGCAAACTGGACATGGATGATTTTAGTAATCCATGTTCAATTTCCATTTAGGCTTTAGTACAATCATAAGTGTGACATTTGCTTTTTGTTTCCAGAATATTACTGTGATAAAATGTATATGTAGATCAGGTGACATGAGTATTTCTTTCACCATTTCTAGGAACAGTATTTTGAAGACGTGTAAATTAGTATTTTGAATACAAATAGGTGTACACTGTGTCTATGAATATAGAAATAATGCATGAATAGACCATACTGTGAATAAATAATATAACTGGTTCCAACTTAAATAATGGTTCAAATTGATATCTGAAAATATACAGGAAACCTTATATTGATATATATCCATTCATTCAAACCAGTTATACATCTAATGGTAATATTAGGGTTATGGTTTATCATGAAGAATGTGTGAGTTTTGCTTCAAAAGTAATTGTGGAAATCGAAAATAATGTGTTTGGAAAGAAGTCTCATGAAAAGACCAGTCATGTAACCTGGAGGAATACATGTGTTCTGAAGCAGGAAGTGATTGAAAGTGAAACAAAAGCCTTTAAATTTGTGAACTTGTGGATGAAATATATATCTTATGATGTGCATAAACTGAGGAAATAGTAATGTACAAGTGTTGAAAAAAAATGAACGTCAAAATACACATCATGTCCTATAGAAATCTACTTGCATTTATATTAACCTGGGTCAATTAGTGTAAAAATATTAGGATATGTATGCACAATTCACTTAACTTAATTTTCAGTACTAGGAAACAAATACGTATTTCAGGAGGATGAATATGTCTTAGAATAATCTTATGAAAAGTTGATTATAAATACGCACTTAAATATTAATGAATTTAGGGAGTACATAATAAGATACATTTATTTCATATTTTGAAAACTCTGGAGAGTGTATATATATATATATATATATATATATATATATATATATATATATATATATTAAAATACACACACAGAAATTAAAAAGTATTAATATACAAGCCAAATGAAATTCACCATGAAATATATATCATCCACAGATCTAAAAATATTCATTTTACTGAACATGAATTTATGTATAATGTTGTTCAGCTAGGATACTCACTCATAGGTTGAATTTTCCGTTTCAACAGTGTTTAACAGGAGTGATCTCTTCTCACAATTTGTATCTGCCAAGTGAGCCACCTCACAAGAATGTACGTGTGGTACCAGGTAGGATTCTATATGTGCATATAAAAATATATGTGCTGAATAGGCTACAGAGAAATGGAGACATGAATTCACATATTTGTTAACTTTAAAAACACATGGAGAAGTGTTTCAACAAAAAAATGACTAGATTTAAAACTCCTACCATATATAATGCAAAAGGAACGTCCAAATGTTAACCTTGCATCCTCTGAACTACTTGTATTTCAATTTGGTTTGGTCTATTTTTATCCATCATAATAGGATTTGTAGTCAGAGTCTAGTAGGGAGTGGGTTACTATGAGGGATTCAGTATTTTGAATGAATAATTGGAAAATGAATCCAATGTGTATGCAAATATGTGCTACAAAAAAATCTTCCCACTCTCATCCAGAACAATGCCTTGACATTACCTTAGCCCCAAGTAATATACAATTAGAGGAGAAGAGTTAGAAAATCTAGGAATACATATCTGGAATGGAAAATGCTCTGGAGTTCACAACACTGGAGGTGGTAGAGGAGTTTCCAAAAGTAATGGAGACTGTAAAAACTCCACAAACATGGAAGTGTGCAGGCCTCAAGACATCTGGGAAACTGTCTTTGAGGTTGTACACTTGAAATATATGTTGTTTTCAGGAGCTTTAGCTTCCTTTTTAGTGAGACCATCAAAGCTGTGTATGCATCTGTTACATGGAGGACATGGTTTCTTATTTTCCAATGAACATGAGGTAGCAGTGCTGAATTCTCTCTTTGTGGGTTTACTGTGGCCACTGGGGTCTAAGAATCTTTCCGTGTAGACTGTGAAGCCATTTGGTCATTCTCCAATTTTGTTGTGTTTCTTGTTGCTGCACTGGGAGTTTGGTATTTGCTTCACAAAATACAAGGAGTTCCACTGGGACACAGTGCTGGAGGGAGTTCTGTCACGTGTGGTGTGTAAGGGTCTGCAGGAGAATGCACCAACCAGGCTTCTACGCCACATTGCTTGCCCCCTTGACCATAGCAACTTGATTCTGAACATTGCCCTGAAAACTCTCCATCTAACAAGATGGCTTAATATACAAAGGTATGCTGGCTGCACCATGTCAGTCACAAGCCTTTGGAAGCCAAAGTAAGATCCACATGACCCCACCACAGATATTTTATCACACAACTGCACACCACAGCTCTGGGCCCACTACTCAACAGGCTCCACCATACTGGCAGCTCTGTTCTACACCATTTTCATGAAACACAGTCAAGGAAGGCACTGTCTGGTACACTCTTGATCAGCAACAGGACATCCAAAGGTTCTCCAGTGCCACCTGGTCGTGGAAATTTCACAAATTTTATGGTATTTATCTAGACATTTTTCAAGGATGAAGTTGGAGAAACTGTGGGTTTCAATTCATTCAGGAACCATTAAATTTTTAGGAAGCACATTTCAAGGAAAACTCTGGAGAATTTTCAGAGGCAAGTCTTCCCAAAGAGTGGCCAAAAGGCCACATGAAGCCAGGCCCATTGAGGTCTACAATGTGAGGTCCATGTGTGTTTTGACTCTCAACAATGGCTGCCAAGTCTTTCAGAATAAAATCATGTGATGTCCTGGCTGAGATTGACAGTGCTTGGTGAATAGCCACCCCAGGCTTAGATCTCAGTTTCCAATGGCGACTCTCATGCATGGCCGCCTAAAATCCCAACACAATTAATGGCAATACTTCTCTGAGGTCAGTTCCAGGAATCAGTCTTTAAGGGGAATCGCACCAGAATTCCAGCCCAGGTGGACCCAGGATTCTCTTCTAACCACCAACAATTGACCACAATTAAAACCAAAAAACTCCCACATGGCCCTCATCTTCTTCAACATAGACACTCTGAATAACCTCTAGCTAGAGGTTTCCATGACGGGCGCAGCCCAAGACAGTGTCCAAAATAAGCTCCCTTGCCCCTCATTTGCCTAAAGTCAGAGTGGACTAGACACCATTCCTGTGAACCAAGAGTGATCAAATAGCCCTTCTTTAATACTGCTCTGCTTCTCCAGTTTGAGGCCAACTGACTGGTATAGATTCTTTATGTGAATTGGTGTCCTGACAAAACCCAAGCACCTATTGGCTAGCCTCTGCAGAGCTTTGAAGAACTGGTTTGACCCAACGGATCCCTATTCTCACTTGATGGAGGTCAGGAAGCTTACAGAGGAAGGCGAGAGACTTCATCCACAATGACTGCTCTTTTGGCCATTTTGGTTTTGGATGCACACTTGGAAACTTTCTTTAGATCCATCAGGTGCTGAGAATCTAAGCCACTGCCTCACAGAGGGCAAAGAGGCTTATTAAGCCACATCCATTTCCAAAGCAATTAAGCAAAGAGCCACAGGTGACGCCCATCCTTTTCCATTTGAAAACTGATTTCTTCAGGTTTCACACAGGGGTGGCCTGAGGCAAACACGTTCCTGACATTCAGGACAACAGAACAATAGGTAAGCAAAAGTCCAAAGTAGTATTTCTCCACTGAGACTTTACTGGTCGCACTGATATCTGAGTTTTCTGAGATGCTCTCATTCCCTTCAGCTATCCAGTACATGATCATGTCACAGAGCTTGGAGGTGGTACATATCTTGGAAATAATACCATGAGGCTATTCTGTAGAGTGGCCAGTATTCAAGAAGAAAAGAGGAACTTAAGAAGATAATAGGTGTTGCCCATCCATAAGGCAAGCAGCTCTTTATTCTTTAATTTGGCAAGATGAATGCTGGGAAGCTTTCTACTAGACAGGACACAACCATTGATGAATTCTCTTTTCAAATGTCTACAAAAACGGATTCAGTGGGATAAACAGACATAGAAACACTCGCGTTGTCAAACGACTTTCTAGAAACATTCCAGTCTAAACAAACAAACCGCCTTTCCTACCTATTCTCAGAACATGACACAGAACCACAAACTCACACAGACACCCACAACGGAATCTCCTTCCCCCAAGTATGTCTGTGAGTATCCTGAGTGTCCTCTGACTGGTGGGCCATACTATGTTCCACCAAAATGGCCTGTCCTATCTCAGACCTGGACTTCTTTGCCAACTCTGTGAAGTTGTCAGGAGCCATGGTTGAGCCACTACCTGCTTTCTCAGAAAAGGCCCCTCTTCAGAGCTCTCCTGGCATTTGGCCATTCTCACTTCAGTAGGTACTAAGAAAGACTGACTCTGTCCTTGGTAAATCCAAACAAATGAGACCACTGGGACTGGGACTGGGACTGGCTCTGGGTGCCTGGCTTCCTGGATCCCGAGTTCAGAGAGTTCCATCACCAAGGAAGTGTGATAGGTCACTTCCTTCACGAACTGAATGAGGTCACTGGGTTGGCAACCACTTTTTCCTAACAGTTGCTTCCAAGGGTCCCATGAGATGGAGGCTGCCCATACTTCCTGTGACACTTTCACAAGATAGAATGGTATATCAACCATAGGCACCCGGGAACAGCTCTCCACACAGGCCTGGTTTGGTCGATTTAATCTACATTAAGAAGAGAGAGGCTTTCAGACACATCCCTTCATTTTGACCAGGTTGTTTTACATGGAATTTGACTTTTGCTCTCTCAGGTCTTTCATAGGTGTCTACATCTTCTTCAGGGATCATTTCTGCACGGAACTTTGAGGTTCTCAGCAGGAGGAAGATCCCCTACATTCCTGTATTGTAAGACCAACAATATCCTTGTTCTTCTGTTAAGTTATATTGAGGAAATATTGCATGGTTAAGGGTAATAACAGGTTCGATTTGGTTTAGGAATCATTCTGCAGGATGAATTATGGTATTGGGAACCTGCGATATTTACAAGAATATACTGGTGAAATATAAGTATGAAAACAGAAATCTAGGTAATATTTGAAGTCCAGAAGGGCATTGGGTGGCCTGAACACCCTTCCTTTGAATCAGGAGTGATCAAATAGCCCTGCCGCTAATACTGCACTGCTTCTCCAATTTGAGGCTTACTGACTGTCAGGTATAGATTCTTTATGTGATTTGGAGACATGAGAAAACCCAAGCACCTATTGTCTCATGCCACAGCAAATGGTTTATTGGGGGTCCAGCATGTTGGGGCTCAAAGCTCACTTCAGAGGAGGAAAGAACAAAGAGCCCCGAGAACAACTTGAGAAGAGATTATATACAATCTTTAGAGAGTGCAGGGACTTTATATACATCATAGCCTCCTTTAGCAAATATCATATACTGTGGGAAAATCAAATAACAACTCTAAAACATGATTAGCACATTCATTGGCGGGAACAGTTCGGGCAGGGGGTGATTGGTCAGCCCTGAGAAGGGGTATACATTTAAACTGATTGGTTGAAGCCCTGAGATGTATACGTGCTGAGATGCACGGTTTCTGGGAAGGGGTTGTTAAGTAACTAGGTGGTCAGGAAAGATTTCAACACATCTAATGGGCAGTTCCGGGAATTGTCTTCACTGACACAGGAATTTAAGGTTCTGAGCACAGCTTGTAAACTTTACAAAACCTGGTTCTTTACGTTTCAATTTTAATTTCTTTAATTCTTTCATTTCTCCTTTTAAAAGTAATGAATCATAATTTTTGTGGGGTCTCACATTCTATTTCTGCCAGTGAAGTGTATTTCTGTCTGATTACCATCAGTTTTACCTGCCCAATCTGAGCCTGGAGAAAGGAAACTATGAGGTTAAGCAAACAAGGTCCCACAGTTATCAACACCATAAGCATGATCAGGGGTCCAGCTAAGGCTGATAGGAGTGTAGTTAACCAGGGGGACAAGGTAAACCATGACTCAAACCACACTTGTTGAATCTCCCTTTCTCTCTGGTGCTCTTCAAGGCATTTTCTCAATTTACTCATGGATTATTTTACAACTCCAGTATGGTCAGCATAAAAACAGCATTTTTCTCTCAGTACAGCACAGAGGCCCCCCCTCCCTTATTAAATGGAGGTCTAATCCTCACCTGTTCTGTAAAACAACTTTAGAGAGAGAGGTTAAGGATTCCTGCAAAACTGTGATGGAGGTCTCTAACGTCTTCAAGTCTTGATTTATTGCTGTTTCTAATCAGTCCATTTGTTGTGACCCATGGATCATATCAGCTGTTCCTGTACCCACTCCTGCAGCAGCTCCTAGCCCCAATAGGATGGCTAGAGTAAGGGACACTGGCTCCCGGCAAAATCGGGCTGTTTGTCCACCTAGTAGACCTTCAAAGGATTCTGGATCATGATAGAGCACCCTGGGGGGTATCTCCACCATTACACAATAATGTACAGAGCTGTCAAATACCTGGGCTGAAATGCAAGGAGTTCTGACTGTGTGGAGTTCAGTACCATAAAGGTTCCTTTAATTAGTTCCCAGGGGGAGGAGTCAGCTGTACTCTGGACTGGGGAAGTAGGCAAAGACGGAAACTGCGAAGTATGAGATGGTAGAGGGGTTTTGGTAGATCTAGGCATGGGAGGTTTAGGAGGCTTAATTCCAGACTTGAATGGATTGGGCCCTATTGCTGTGGGATTTTCTTCCTTTTTAAGCCGAATGGTGAACCAGAGACCAAAGTCATAGCCAGGGCCATTAATATAGAATCGCATTCCCCAAGTATTTCCCATAGGCCATGTTGTTCTGAGGTAGCCCCTTCCTTTGGAAGTGAAAGTTATATTTAGGGGCTAACATAGACTATTTTTTCCACAGCAAGTTTTTGACACCACTTGGCTAGCAGCACATTTATTGGGATCAATCCAGATGTCATTTCATCCTACCGAATCATACTGTCTGGGGAGTTTGGGTTTCACAATGTAGCTCCCGTGTGTTCACAACCCCAAGATCTACAATAAAAGTCACTGGGTCCTCCACAGGTTTGGGCCTGTTTGCGATTTCAGAAATCAGCTGGGCACACTTAATAAACAAGACTGGCTATTTTACACGTGAGCTGGGGAGATGACATCAATAATTCATGGGGTAAGTTGGTTTGGGCTTTAGTGGGATCTGTGTGGGGTCCACTATGTCAGGGAGATCCCAGTCAGAGAGGCCTATGGCAAGCTGACAAATGTCCGGGTGGAGAGATGGCCACCAAGTCCATAAGGGGGCTGTATGTGAAATAGACCACACTACTTGCCCAGTAGGATTTATAACTTGCCATTGTTGCTGAACAGGCTGATGGGGATTAGGACTGCTGGTGGTCAGGGGAAGAATCCATAGCCCTACCCACACCACAGACATGCAACTTGAGAGGGTTACCAGTCTGTTCCAGTTTCCAGCCAGAGTATGGACAGGGCACAGGATTGAGATGGGAGGCATGGATCCAGGAAGTGATCCCATCCACTTTCACCACTGTAGGTGTTATAAGCAGCACCTGGTATGGTCCTTTCCAGCAGGGTTCCAGGGATGACACCCGATACTGTCTCATGTAGACGAAGTCTCCCACTTGATATCGATGTGGAGTTCCCTCGTCTCCAGGATGATAAGCAGTGGCCAACTGTTTCCACAGGTATCGCTGGGTGCTGGGTTTGTTCAAGGGCTTTAAGTCTGTCTAGCAAGGGTGTGTGAAAGGAATCATTAATCTCAGAGTTGGGGTTAGGTCCCTTAATGGAGGAGGGGCACCGTAGAGAATTTCATAAGGGGTGAGGTTACACAAAGGGGCGGAGGGGTATTTCTTGCACGAAAAAGTACATGAGGTAGGAGCATAGTCCAATTTTTTATGCCGGTCTCCAAGATTAATTTCGTTAAGTCTCTTTGATGGTTCTATTCATCGTTTCTACCTGTCCTGAGCTCTGGGGTCTATAAGCACAATATAACTTCCAAGTAATCCCCAGGGTCCTGGAAAATCCCTGACTTACCTGGGCCACGGATGCTGGTCCGTTATCAGACCCTATTACCTTAGGCAGGCCGAACCTTGGAAAACTGTCTTCTAGGATCTTTTTGACCACCATCTGAGCTGTTTCTTTCTTCATGGGGAAGGCTTCGACCCATCCTGAAAAAGTATCTACAAAGACTAGGAGATATTTAAGTCCATACCTTGCTGGCTTAATTTCAGAAAAGTCCACTTCCCAGAATTGTCCTGGTCTGGTTCCTCGTATGCGCTTCCCTGCAGGAATCTTGGATGGGAAAGTATTAACTAATTGGAAGACTTGAAAAGCTCTAGTCACCTGCTCAGCTATTTTTTCCTCTTTGAGTCAGTCAATAATAAGTCCTTTCTTCGGTCCTTTAAGAGTGCCTATAACTTCTTTGAGCCTAAGTGGTTTAGCTGGTGTACGTCTTTGACATAAAGGTGGGCTTTTTGAAATTGTAAACTTGGCTCTGTAGGGTCCCAGATTTCTGTATCTGTCTCCTCAGATGATAAGTTGCCTGAATGTTCCGGGGCAGCCAAGTCTCCTGATTTTTGTTCCCCCCCGGTGTGGAAAAAGTTAACAGAGTCACTCTGTTTAGGGCTGCCAATTAAGCTTCCTCATCTGCCCTTCTGTTTCCAACTGCCACAGGGTTGTTTCTCTTCTGGTGCCCGGGACAGTCCACTATAGCTAGTTCCTTATGGCCCTGCACTGCTGAGCCAAGGTGGAGGATCTCATCTTTATTTTTTATTTTTTTCCCGGCAGAGGTTAATAGCCCGCATTGTTGGTAAATAGTCCCGAGCATATGAACAGTGGCAAATGCATAGTGGCTATCAGTTTATATGGTGGCCCTTTTCCCTGTTGCTAGTTCCAATGCTTTCATAAGGGCAATCAGTTCTGCTTTTTGGACTGATGTCCCTTCTGGGAGACCAGAGTATCAGATGAAATCAGTTTTGCTAACTGCTGCTGCTCCAGCCCGCAGCTTACCATCTTGGAGGAAGCTGCTGCCATCCGTAAACCATACGACTTCAGGGCGAGGCAGTGGCTGATCCTTCAAGTCTTGTTGTATACTGGTTTCCTTGCCAGTATGTGTTGACACTCATGAGTGACGGGTCCTGATGATTCTTCTGGCAGCAGTGTAGGTGGGTTGAGTGGAGCAGGGGGTCCCAGCGTTATTCTGTCTTTGTCAAGCAAGAGGCTCTGGTAGTGGTTTATTCTGGAGTTTGATTGCCACCTCTCTGGAGGCTAACAGATGATGCTCTCCAGGGCATGGGGGGCTATAATGGTTATCTTCTGTCCCAACGTTAATTAATGAGCATCTTTTATTAGAAAGGCTGCCGCTGCTATAGCACTTAAGCAATGGGGCCACCCGCTAGCCAATGGGTCCAGTTTTTTGGATAAATACGCTACTGGCTTTTTCCAAGGTCCCAAAGACTGAGTGAGCACTCCCCGTGCTATTCCTTTCTTTTCCTCGATATAGAGAGTGAAGGGTTTTCTACATCTGGGAGTGCTAAGGCCGGAGCAGATAGCAGCACCTTTTTTTGACATTATCAAAAGCTTGTTGGTGCTCAGGGGTCCATTGGAAGTGGGCATCCCCCTTTATCAGCGGGTATAAAGGGGCAGCCAGAGATGCGAACCCAGGAATCCATAACCTGCAAAAGCTGGCAGTCCCAAGAAACTCTCTGAGTTTTCTCTTATTAGATGGGGGCAGTATCTGCAAAACGGTTTTTTTTCTGGGCTCAGGGAGCCATCGTTTGCAACCCCTAAGAGAATAACCCAGGAAGATTACTTCTTGCTGACAAGTTTGGGCCTTTTGGCAGAAGCCATATATCCAAGCCGAGCAAGCTCGAATAATAGTGCTTGGGTCCCAGACTCATAGGTCTCCTTGGTGTTGGCTGCCAGTAGAAGATCATCCACTATTGGAGTAGGGTGACTTCGGGGTGTGCAGTTTTGAAGTCATTGATGTCTCTGTGGAGGGCTTCATCAAAGAGAATGGGGGATTTTTTGAACCCCTGTGGGAGTCTAGTCCAGGTTAGTTGGCCAGATGTTCCAGGTTCTGGGTCTATCCACTCTAAAGCTAACAGCAACTGACAGTCCTTATGTAGAGGTGAGCAGAAGTAAGCATCTTTTAAGTCCAGCACAGTGTACCATTTCTGCTCCGGATTCAGAGTGCTAAGCAAATTATATGGATTGGGTACTGTGGGGTGAATGTCCTGCACTCTGTTGTTTAATCTCTCTTAGGTCTTGAACAGGACGGTAGTCCCCAGTTCCTGGCTTTCTTACTGGTACCGGGGGGTGTTCCAGGCTGATTGACAGGGCCTTAGGACCCCAAGACCCAGGTATTTATGAATATGGGGCCTTATCCGATCCTTAGCTTCTTTGCTTAGAGGATATTGTTTAACACTAATTGGAGACGCAGAGGCTTTTAATTCTACTACTATTGGAGGTTGTTGATGGCTAGACCTAACCCAGCAGTTTCTGCCCAGGCATTAGGATAATCTTTTATCCATTTCTGGGGTAGTTTGCCTGTTTGATCAGTCCTAGGGGGCGCGAAGAGTTGATGTTCATCTTCTACAGACATAGTCAAAGATGTTACTATGGGAGTTAATACTGCAGGCTTTAGAACCCCCACTTGGGGACCATTAGGGTTAAAGGTTATTCTAGTTCAGAGTTTTGTAAGCATATTCCTGCCCATCAATGGGGCCGGGCATTCTGGGATTACTAGGAAAGAGTGGTGGACTTTTTCCTTTCCGAGGTCCATATTCATCTTAGTTGTCCAAGCCTGATATCTACTGCCATTAGCCCCTTGAACTAGGGACGATTTAATTGATAGGGGGGCCAGTGAAGTCTTAAGGGCTGAGTATACTGCTCCTGTAATCACTTCAAAGTTCACTGTGTTCCCCTCAACTTCAAATTTTACTCTGAGCTGGGGGAGGGGATCTGAGCCCCGAATTTCCTAGTCCTCTTCTAGAGTCAGCACGGCGGGCTGGCGTGGCTGCTTCTTTTGGGGGCACTCTTTGGCCCAGTGTTCTTTTTTATTACAGTGGGCACATTGATTTGAGGCCAACGGCAGCCTTTGGCGTGGGCCCAGGTATGCCTTTATGTATCCCTGCTTTTTAACTTCTGGCCTATTTGCTGCTGTGACCAGAACCTTAGGCAATGCTTTACTCTGCCATTTGCTTCTTTCCTCCTTCTTTTGTTCCCTTTCCTTCTCTCTCCTCTATTCCCTTTCCTCCTCAGTTTCTCTCTTATAATATACTTTCTCAGCTTCTCTGACTAAATCTCTTAAGGTCATATCTTATAATCCATCTAGACGTTGTAACTTTCTCTTAATATCTAGGGCAGTCTGCTCGATAAAGGCCATTGCAACAGATGGCTTTTGGTCTTCTGCCTGAGGATCAAAAGGAATATATTTCCTATACGCTTCCATAATTCTATCCAGAAACATAGAAGGAGACTCATTAGGCCCTTGGATAATCTCTCTTACCTTGGCCAAATTAGTCGGCCCTCTGGCGGCCGCTCAGAGACCCACTATTAGAGAACGGCGATAAGTGGACAGATGCTACCTACATTCAAAGGTGTTGGGGTCCCAGTTGGGTCGGTTCATGGGCCCGTAGGGACAGAGAGGGAGCATCACTGGGGCTTCCGAGTTTTATATTATTTATCTCCTGCGGGTTCCTTTAGGTGGCCCAGCTTCCTTCAGGGGAGCAGGGTCTGCTGCTGCTCCGGGGAAGTCCCCTGGAGGGCTTGGGTCTGGCCCAATTGCCTCTAGCGGCGGAGAGGCTGAGTCAGCGGCGGGAGGATCATCTGGAACATGTTGTGGGTTGGGGAGCGAGGGTAGAGGATAAGGAGAGAGAGGAGTGTCCAGTCTTCTGACTCAGAATGGAGGGAAGAGGGGGAGGAGCAGAATGTTGGAATGATAAGATCGTGGGGGAAGGGGTATATGGCTGTTAATCTAGGTGGCCAAGTGGCCCCGGTGAAAGACAATATCTCTGACTTTTCGGATTAGAGGGAAGTGGAAGGATTCTTCTCGGGGCCATCCGACTCCTAGGATGGGCCATTCTGAAGCACAGAGAGTCTGCCAGATCCGGCATTTTACTGAAAAAGAAAGATTCTTGGTACTTGAGCGAACATCAGTCCAATGATCAAGGTTAAGGGACAGAGGCATGGAAGTGCTTTGTCCCATAATGTCCCATAATGGGAGTTACTCAAACAGGGACAGTGAATACACAAACGTGACACAGACAAAGACAAACAGTAAACGTTTAACATGAGTCCAAGAAAAAGATTAGAACTGAGTAACTGGCCAAACCTGATGGGTTAGACAATAAAGACAGACAGTAAACTCAACATGAGTTCCTGACAATGAACAAAACTGAGTAGCCAGCAAAACCTGATGGGCTGGAAAACCGAATCCTGAAGCAAAAAATTACCGAGTTGAGGAATCTACTAATCCTCAATTTCCCGAGTCCTCTGGAGTTTCCCCCAGGGACGTGGCCTGTGACTCTGTGACACATCTGTCAGCCACCATCGCAGAGAGCTAATGTTCTTCACCGACAGCCATTTTGCCAAGCCCTAACCTGAAACCTGAAACCAGAAAGAGGCACCTTAATTACTCTGAAAGGAGTCCATTGGGGTCTTTTGTTCGTCACTGCTGGATTTCTCAGCTAGGGCCTCCAGATGAAAAGGTGGGCCGAACTTCGGAGGAAAAGACCACCAAGAGAATTTCTCATGAAACAGCAAAGGGTTTATTGGGGGTCCAGCATGCTGGGGCTCAGAGCTCACTTCAGAGGAGCAAAAAACAAAGAGCCCCAAGAACAACATGAGCAGATTTTATATACATTCTTTAGAGAGGGCAGGGACTTAACATACATCCTAGCTTCCTTTAGCAAATCACCGTATACTGTGGGAAAATCAAATAACAACTCTAAAACATGATTTGCACATTCATTGGTGGGGACAGTTCAGGCAGGGGGTGATTGGTCAGCCCTGAGAAGGGGTATACATTTAAACTGATTGGTTGAAGCCCTGAGATGTATATGTGCTTAGCTGCACGGTTTTTGGGAAGAGGTTGTTAAGTAACTAGGTGGTCAGGGAAGATTTCAACAAACATCTAATGGGTAGTTCCGGGAATTGTCTTAACTGCCACAGGAATTTCAGGTTCTGCGTGCAGCCTGGAAACTTTACAGAACCTGTTTCTTTACGTTTCAATTTCAATTTCTTTTATTCTTTCAGAACCTTACAAAGGAAGGCGAGAGACTTCATCAACAATGACTGCAATTTTGGCCATTTTGGTTTTGGAAGCAGACATGGGATCATTTTTAGATCCATACGGTGCTGGTAATCAAAGCCACAGCCTCACACAGGGCCAAGAGGCTGATTAAGACACATCCCTTTCCAAAGCAATTACTTCTCTGAGGTCAGTCACTGAACTCAGTCTCTGAGGGGAATCACAAAAGAGTTCAAGCCCAGGTGGACCCAGTCATCTCTTCCAAACTCCACACAAATGACCACAATTAAAACCAAAACACTCCACCAAGGCCCTCATCTTCTTCCATATATACATTCATCATAACCTCTGGCTGGATGTTTCCATGAATGGCACAGCCAAAGAGAGTTTCCAAAATAAGGTCTCTTTCCCTTCATTTGCCTAACCTCAGGGTAGCCTGGACACCATTTCTGTGAACCAGGATTGATCACATAGGTCTGCCATTAATACTGCTCTGCTTCTCCAATTTGAGGCCTACTGACTGTCAGGTATAGTTTCTTCATGTGATTTGGAGTCATGAGAAAACCCAATCATCTCTACAGGGCATGAAAGAACTCATTTGTCCCAAAGGATCCCTATTCTCACTTGATGGAGGTCAGGAACCTAAAAGAGGAAGGTGAGAAACTTCATACACCATGACTGATCTTTTTTGCATTTTGGTTTTGGATGCACACATTGGATTTTTCTTTAGATCCAACTGGTGCTGAGAATCTAAGCCACTACCTCACACAGGGCAAAGAGGCAAATTCAGACACATCCCTTTCCAAAGCATTTAAGCAAAGAGCCACAGGTGATGCCCATTTATTACCATTTGAAAACAGTTTTCTTCAGGATTCACAAAGGGCTGGCCTGAGGCAAAGACCTTCCTGACATTCATGGCAACAGGCAAATAGGTTAGCAAAAGGCCCAAAGCAGGGTTTCTCCACTGAGACTTTCCTGGTCACACTGATATCTGAGTTTTCTGAGATGCTCGCATTCCCTTCAGCTATCCAGTACATGGCCATGTCACAGAGCTTGGAGGTCGTACATATCGTGGACACAAAACCATGAGCCTATTCTGGAGAGTGGCCAGAATTCAGGAAGAAAACAGGAGCTTAGGAAGATAGTAGGTGTTGTTAACTAGATTTATAACACTTACCCTATATCATGCAAAAGGCAAGTCCAAATATACACCATGCCTCCTCTGAACTGCTTGTATTTCTATTCTGTTTGGGTTATTTTTCTCCATCATATTAGGATTAGTTGTCAGAGTGTAGTAGGGTATGGGTTAGTGTCAGTTGTCCCGGCCGGCGGGACACATCAACGTGGGCAAGAAACTTAGTTGGGGAGGAATGAAGGGACAAGAGACACGAGAGATTACAGCAAGACTGGAGTTCTGATCATGCTGCAAACTTTTATTGTTCTCACATGGAAATTTATATGCTGTGGATGGGAAAGCTCTCTTATCGGCAGTTGCTGGATGTCTTCAGAAAGTGAGATAACCTCAGGATGTTGCCGGAAGACAGATGGCTGCAGGATGTCTCAGGGAGATAGATGGCTGCGGGATGTCTCCCAGGCAGGATATCTCCCAGGGGGCTGTTTCTTTTCAGTGTCAGGCTATACTTTGAAGGAGAACTTCCTTCTAGCCCCTGACCTCTCCCCCTTTCTTATATAAAATATTTGACCATACCTTACCGGCCAATGTTTTAGGGGGTGATAGAGGCTCTGTTTCTCTAGCAGGCCTTTGAATATCTCCTGATTCGAGAGAGCATGTTTACAAGATTTCGTGGTGGCCTTGGCATATTTTTGGAGGAGACGGCTTTAAAAGGGAAGCATGCCGACCGCCATGCACCAGAGCGTGTCACAAAGAGGTCTTCTGTTTTGGTATCCGTGGATCCATCCTCCTGCAGTCCATCCTGCATCCTCCGTTATTATGGCCTAACGTCCTCACTCCATGGGTGCATCCCCCCCCAAGTGAAGGGGCCCATGGAGGACGAACCCTTATGGCAATGGCAGAAGATGGTTGGTCAGAGCTGTTACTTATAGTTTAATGTAAGAAAGAGAGATCTGTGGGGATGTAAACTTAAGAAATAAGCCTGTGAGAAGGGTAGAACATCCTTTTAAATGTTGGCAGCATGGTCTTCCATCTCCAGGTGATGATAGTGGACCTGTATGGGCTTAGAGGCCAAAATATTAATCTGTTCTATAATAAATTGTACAAGCCTGTTTATAATGCAGGGTCCTATGGACACCATTAAAAGTAAACCCAACAAAGGGCCTAATAGGGGAAGAAGGTAGGGTAGAAATCCATTAAACCCAGTCCAGAGGGGATTTTCAAAAAGTTCCCTTCATCTCTTTTGTAGATCTTCTTGAAGCTGCTTAATTTTAGTGCGTACTATGACTGATTTATTGGCATTAAAGCAGCATCGTGCCCCTAAGGCCAAGCAAATACCTCCCTGGTTAGCTGTCAGTAAATCTAAGCCTTCTCTGTTTTGAAGGAACACTTCTGCCAGGGAGTCTACTAGGTCCTGCAAATCTCTAATGGTTCCTGATAGAGTTTTTACATCATTTATAAGTTGTTGAGACAGGCGACGCTAAGAGTGTATAGCCATGCCTAAGCCAGCTGTACCTGTGTTCACAGCAGCTGTTATTCCAAGGCTGGCAAAGAGTGGTAAGGCCTGTATTGCCCACCTGTGTCTTTTGACTAAGGTGTCTAGACTAGGAATGCATAGAGTTTTGTCTCCTGGGACAATAGTTATATCAGGGAGTAATAAGGCAAGAACACAGCCAACGGTTCAATTCGATGGAAGCCTCAGGAAGGCCGAGTTTCCTCCACACATAAAAACTGTGCCATTGGAGGGACAAAGAGATGGGGTGGGTGAGAAATAGTTTTGTACTGTTGAGCAATTTCCAAAGGAAGGAACTCCAACATCAATATCATAGGTATTATTTTGCATCGCGCCTAAAAGACATATTGTAAAAGTGCCTATAGACTGTACTTTAAAAGGAAATCTGGGTTGGCATGTATTATCATCGTCTATGATAGAATTAATAGGAACTGCAATAGGCATGATTGCCCCTGTTGTCATGGAGAGCCAGCAATCACCAGCAAAGGTGGGGTTGGAATTATTAAGCAAGGAGAAGGTAGTTTTCAAAATATCTAATATATTGTTATCTAAACCGGGGAGCTGGCATTTTCTCTATATTAAGAGATGATATGTGAGCTCAGGGATTTGGGGTTTCAAAAGTTTGATTATCTGAGGATGCTTGACAGCATACGGGAATCCTCCACCATCAGCGACCCCTGTAGGTGCCTTAATGGGGCAGAAGGGGGGTTTACCAACAGGGCCTTGGCACCCAGCTGACTGTAGCTTGGTGTATTTGCCTTCTCCTCCCCGGTCAAAAAGAACGGGGGTATAATGAATAGTGGTCCCTCCTGCTGCATGAGTTTTAGTTAGGGAGGCTTCAAAAAATTGTTCTCCCTTCTTGTTGACACAAATTGAGGCCGACGCATAACAAGTGGCATGCATCTCTTGGGTATGCGTTCAAGTTGCAGAACAATTTTAGAGAGCATTATTTGTACTAGGGGGAATAATCTTTGGCTTGTTAACACATACCAATTTAGGCTGATGAACTCCTCTGAGTTTATGGTCAACCTCGGCTCGGAGGTAAGCCACCTTAGTCACGCAGTCAGCAGTCTGGGTCAAACTAGTGGGAGCCTGAGTCCAAGATCCTCCCTTGCGTTCACAGGGAGGGCCAAAAAGGTACTCCATGATGTTGGAAGGTGGAGGGCCAAAGCCTCCGTGTACAATCCTGTTCAGCAGAAGTGCCTTAAGTAGGATCCTCACACAGATTGTTGGCTGCATCTGAAAAAGAGGAAAATTTGTCCTCAGGGTGAGGGCCTCCATCCCTGTGTTGAGGTAAGCCATTAACCTGTTTAACCAGGCGTTCTGGTAACCATCTTGGGGCTGCTTGCTCTTGGTCCAAAACACAAGCTGAGCCTCGTCCACAGATGAGGACAGGACCTGGGCCTTTCCATTTATTTGTAAGGGGATTGTGCCACATAACAGGTGGCCGAACAGAATTGGACGAGGATTGCCAGTGTCAGTCTGCAGCCGAATGGCCTTCATTGTCTAGGGAAAGAAAAATAAGGGCAAATAATGCATGATTAAGGCGATGCCTGTGAGTGGTAAATACAAGTGCAGAAGCATTAAAGCGGGTTAGCCAAGTCTTTAGGTAAGGTGGGCACGTTCCACAATGCCTGAGGCTTGTATGGAATTCCAGTAGTATGACAAATTTGCGAGGAAGCACAAAACTGTTTAAACTTGGCACTAGTATATGCAGGACAATTATCTTGTTTTTAATATGTATTGGTTTACCCATTACAGAAAACACTGAAACAAGATGAGAAAGGACATCTTTGATAGCCTCTCCAGAATGTGGTGATGCAAAAATAAGGCCGCTGAAGGTATCTACAGAAACGTGTATATATTTGGTTTTTCCAAATTCAGAAAAATGAGTAACATCCATTTGCCAAAACTGATTGGACAGTAATCTTCGGGGGTTAACTCCCAAGTGTTGAATGGGGAGGGAGACAGGGCAACCAGGGCATGCTTTTACTATTTCTCTTGCCTGTTGCCTGGTAATTTTACATAGTTATTGAAGGTTCTGGAAATTTAGATGGTGAAGATTGTGTAAATCCGTGGCCTTTTGAATGGAGCCAACAAAAATTGAAAAGATGAAACGAGTTGCTGCATCAGCTTTGGCATTACCTTGTGTTAGAGGGCTGGGAAGATCAGAGTGTGCCCTGATGTGTCCTAAGAAAAATGGGTTTTGTCTGGCCTGAATTAGCTTCTGAAGCTGGTGAAACCGATGGGCCACATTGGAAGAAGCCTTAATGGTGGGTGAAATCCGAAGCAGGGGCACAGAATGAGCAATGTAGGCACTGTATGTATAAATATTAACAGGATTATCAAGAAATGTTTTAAAAACTTGTGTTATGGCAAACAATTCCACAAACTGTGCTGAATGATAGACAGTATCAAAGGTGTTAGGTTGGTTATTGACAACAAAGACTGCTAGGCCATTACTGGAACCATCTGTAAAGACAGTAAGGACTTGAGGAATGGGAGCCTTTTGAGTAATTTTGGCAAAAATAAATGGATGTAACTGGACAAAATATAAAAGGGGGTCATTGGGGAGGTGGTTATCAATTGTTCTCAAAAAGCCATTCATTCTCTGTCTGTAGTAAAAATTGGGTTTGGTCTTTAGTATATGAAATTAAAATATTATCATGGTCTTTGCCAAAATGTTGTCGAGATAGCAAACGACATTTAAAAATAATAGAAGCTACCTGAGCAAGAAAAACAGTAATAACCTTGGAGAATGTGGTGGGTAAATGGACCCAAAGCAAAGGCAGCCTTTATTTCTAAAATGTGTATTTCGCTGCCGAAATATTCCTGTGGGTGTATGAGGAGTGTGTAAAATAACCAGAACCAGAGGATGGTTATAAGAATGTTCTGTAAAAAACTGTTTGGCAATGGCTTCTGTGACTTGGTTTAATGCCTGTCATGCCTCGGGAGTAAGCTTTTGAGGGGAGGAGGGGTGGGAATCACCTCTCAAAATATCATTAAGGGACAAAAGTATACAAGTGGGTAATTTTAAATATGTTTTTAGCCATTGAATATTCCCCAGTAATTTTTGAAAATCATTAAGGGTGTGAAGATGGTCCACCCATAGTTGTATCTTAGGAATTTGGATCTGATTATCTTGAAGTTTAAGGACCAAATAGGTATAACAGTCCTGTGTTTTAACCTTATTAGGAGCTATCTGTAGTCCCAAGGTTGTGAGGATTTTGTAAAGGTCCAAGTAACAATTATTAAGGTCATGGTTATTAGGTGCAGCAATTACAAATCATCCATATAATGTAAAATATAAATTTGTGGCCATAGCTCTCTCACAGGGTCTACTGCTTGAGCAACATATTTTTGGCAAAGACTAGGGCTGTTGGCCATACCTTGGGGAAGAACCTTCCATTGAAATCTCTGCATAGAGCCCTGAAAATTAAGGTGAGGGAGACTAAAGGCAAAATAGTGTCTATCCTCAGGATGTAAAGGAATGGTAAAAAAAAAAAAAACAATCTTTTAAGTCAATAATCATTTTACAATAGTTTTTGGGAATAGCCACTGGTATGGGAATGCCTGGCTGTAGTGCTCTTATTCGGCACATAGGTTTATTAATGGCACACAAATATTGTAAAAGGCACCACTTGCCTGATTTTTACTTGATAACAAAAATTGGAGTATTCGATGGTGAGGTTGAGGGCTCTACATGGCCGGCTGCCAGCTGTTCCTGCACTAACATGGAGGCAGCCTCCAAATTTTCTTGGGTAAGGGACCATTGATCCAACCACACAAGAGTCTGAGTCACCCAAATAATTTTATCTCCATGGGGTACAGGAGAGTCAGAGACTGACACTAAAAATCCGAATACCCAAGTCCATATGTATTTCTTTTTTGTATGGGTTTTATTGGCTCAACCAGTCCTTGTCTCAGTCTCCCAAGGCCTATACCAGGGACAAAATAAATACAAAGCATTTGATGAGTCACCATGGAATTGGGACTGGCATGAATGACTTCCATTTGACTCAAAATATCTCGGGCGATAGGTTAACAGGGAGGTCAGGAACAATGAAAGGAGTGACAATTCCCTTATTACCCTCTTTATCAGTCCAGATAAGAGCCGTAGAGGTGACCAGAGGATTTTTTGACTGTCCTATCCCTTTAAGGTCAGTCAAGGATGGGGTGAGGATCCAAGCTGAGGACCAATATTTTTGAGAAATAATTGTGGCATCAGCTCCAGTATCTAGAATTCCTTGGAATTCCTTTCCTTCAATAAGTAAGGAAATGGTGGGTCTATTTTGAGAAACGGGTTGAACCCAATTTACATCAGAGCAGCCCAAGGAGGCAGTCCCCCGCGGTAGGTTTGGGTGGTTAAGTGCCTCCTGGATTCAAGGGAAGGAGTATTAATTGTGCAAGACTTGTTCCTGCTGGGATGGCCAAAACTCCATTAATAGCTGTGGCCATTATTTTTTTTTCTCCAGTGAAGTCATTATAATTAATGCCATGGAAGACCTGAACACCATGTAAGTTAGTAGAGGCTCTTCCAAAAATAAGGGCACAGATATGAGATGGAGGGGGACCCATAATTCCAGTGGGTATTATCTGGGGCCCTTGCATTGAGTCTAATATAGTTTCAGTGGTGGCACAGATGTCCAATCCTGCGCTGCCCGGAGTGGCTAGTTGGAGGAAAGCAATTGTGGAGAAGAATTTTGAGGTAGGTTGGGAGTTTGGAAGGGAAAAAATCTTATTGCCCCTGGTTTTGTCCTGGGGGATGTCGTGCCCCGGGGCTGGCCCCGCAGGGAGTTTCCCAAGAAGCAGGAAAAAATAGGCTGTCTGAGGGCATTTGTCTTAGATCTACACTCACTGGCCCAGTGATGACCTTTACCACATCTAGGGCAAAGGGTAGCTTGGGGCGGTATAGCCCCAGTTGAAGGAGATGCTATTCCTAGGCTTTCTTTGCCTGTCGGACACTTGCGTGCAAAATGGCCAGGTTGTTTACAAGTAAAGCAAGTACGTGAGCCAGGATTGTGAAAGGTCTTGGTAAAGGTGACACCTAGGGCAAGACCCATGGCATGAGCTGCACCTACCCCTGCATAGAGTCTAATAAAGTCAGAAAGTTTCCCTTTATCCTTATGTGGTTGAAGAACATCCTGACATGCCTGGTTGGCGTTTTCAAAGGCAAGATGTTTTACAAAAGAGCTTTTGTTTTCACTTGGTCCAAGCAAGCATTCCACAGCTAGGTTAAGCCTGGGAACAAAGTCGCTATAAGGCTCGTCGGGCCCTTGTCGAATTTTTGCCAGGGAAGTGGTAGCCGAGACTTTTGAGGGAGGTGTCTCCAAGCATGTAAGCCAGCCATCTGAATCTGCATCAAAAGTCCAGCAGGGAAATGTGCCTGTTTAGTTTTAGTGTCAAAAGGCTCATTGCCCACTAGCTTAACATAAGTCCCGGACTTAGAGGAGGCCTTAGTTAAAATTTTTTGAGCAGTTTCCCGACAGTGCTCTTTGAAATCTGCATTCCATAACAGGAAGTCTCTGGCACTGAGGGTAGCTTGGTCTAAAAATTTCCAATCATTGGGAGTAAGTCATTGTGTGCTGTGGCTTTCTAATAAAGCCAACATGTAGGGTGCAAAGGGGCCATAGTGAGCACAAGCCTTTTTAAGTTTTTCAGGAAAATGCAGGCTTAATTTTTTGTAGACTCTGGGTTCCTGCCTGCCTAGGGCTGAACTCCTCATCCTCTGAGTCCTGATCTCCTTATTCCATTTCTCCGCTTCTTCCTCTTGATCCTCGTCTAAGTCTTTGACCTCAGCCTGGGCAGGCTTATCTATCTGACTGGTGGTGACTGGAAGGCGAGCACAGGTTGATGGAGTGGCTTCGCCTTTGTATTAGACCACTGTAGGCCAGTTACTTTGACTCCATACCTAAGGCTAATGAACAGAGCTCAGAGTGAAGGGATCTTAATTCTTTTAAAGGTTGGATCTGTTCCTGTCTATGTTGGAAGGATGCTCACAAAGGAGCCAGTTTAGGCAAGGGAAGTGGGGAAAAAATATCTGGGGGGGGCATTTGTACCCTGAAGAGCCAGAGCACAAAAGGCAGGAGGGATATAGGAGGGGTTGGATGTGTAAGTCCTATAGGCTGTGGCAGGGTCTTGAGAGGTGCAGGGTCTTCTGAATGGTAGCGAGCTGCTTCCTTCTCCAAGGTAGCCTCCTCTACAGGGGTCAATGAGTCTCCGGAATTTAAAACTGGATAAAGGCAGTTGGTAACCATTGGAGCCTTAATCCTTAGGGTGGTATTTTGAGGGGGACCAGGAAGGTTCCCATGGTCCTGGGGAGCCTGAGAAGGGTCTATGTCTATACTAACTGATGGGCATGCCGAGGGGATACGAGAAGTATTTGCATAGCCTCTTCCCCAACCTCGACAAGTTTTAAGGTACCATTGTCAAAGGGTGAACTTTTAAGAATTTCATTAATTAAGTTCCAGTAAGAAAAGGTGGGAACAGGCACTTTTTCTGGGCCAAAGGATTCATAATAATCTTTTAAACAGTCTCCTACTCCAAGCCATCTTTTACCATCAATGGTCCTTTCAAGAGGAAACCATGGACACTGCTCTCTTATGTATGAAAAAAAAAATTAAGTCTTTTTTCTAAACACGCGCCCCCATGTCTGCAAGGACTCCTTGTAGCCTGACAAAAACAAATCATATGACGAAACTGCTTGTCCCATAGTGGGTCAATCACCGTGCGTCATCCCCACGCTCCTCCTGGATCTGTCTCTCGGTGGTGTCTTCTGCAGTTATTGGAAGCTCCGCTTGACCAAATCTTCCAGGAGGACGGGGTCCCCCTCAATCAAAAGCTCAAGCCCCAGTCGGTGGGCGCCAGATGTCCCAGCCGGCAGGACACATCAACGTGGGCAGCGAACCTAGATAGGGAGGAATGAAGGGACAAGAGACACGAGAGATGACAGCAAGACAGGAGTTCTGATCAAGCTGCAAACTTTTATTGTTCACACAGGGGTATTTGTATGCTGGATGTGGGAAATCTCTCTTATCGGCAGTTCCTAGATGTCTTCACAAGGTGAGATAACCTCAGGAAGTTTCAGAAAGACAAATGGCCGCAGGATGTCTCAGGGAGACAGATGGCTACAGGATGTCTCTCAGACAGGATGTCTCCTGGTGGCTGTTTCTTGTAAGTGTCAGGCTATTCTTTGAAGTAGAATAGAATTCCTTCTACCTCTGACAGTCAGGGATTCAGTATTTCGAATAGAAAATTGGAAAATGAATCCAATGTTTATGCAAATATGTGCTACCCAAAAGTCTTCCCACTCTCATTCAGAACAATGCCTTGACATTACCTTCACCCCAAGTAAGACACAATAAGAGAAGAAGAGTTAGAAAATCTGTGAATACACATCTGGAATGGAAAATTCTCAGTAGTTAACAACCTTGGAGGTGGTAGAGGTGTTTCGAAAAGTAAGGTACATGGTAAAAACTCCACAAACATGGAGCTCTGTTGGCCTAAAGACTTCTTGAGAAACTGCCTCTGAGGTTGGGCACTTGAAATATATGTTGTTGTCAGGAGTTTTAACTTCCTTTGTAGTGAGACCATCAAATCTGGGTCTGCATCTGTGTGACCTGGAGCACATGGTTTCTTATTTTCCAATAAACATGAGGCAGCAGGGCTGAATTCTCTCTTTGTAGGTAATTTGTTGCCATTTGGGGGCAAAGTGTCTCCCAGTGTGGACTTTGAAGCCATTTGGTCTTCCTCTACTTTTCATGGTGTTTCTTGCAGCTGCATTGGGAGTTTAGTATTTGCTTCACGAAATACGAAGAGGTCAACTAGGACAGAGTGCTGGAGGGAGTTCTGTTACGTGTGTTGGTTAAGGGTCTGCAGGAGAGTGCACCAACCAGGCTTCTATCCCACATAGCTTGCCCCCTTGACAATAGCAATCTGATTCTAAACATTGCCCTGAAACCTCTCCGTATAACAAGATGCCTTTACATACAAGGGTATGGGGGCTGCACCATGTCAGTCACAAACCATTTGGAAGCCAATGGCAGATCCACATGACCCCATCACAGATGTTTTAACAAACACCTACACTCCACTGCTCTAGGCCGACTACTCATCGGGCTCCAAATTACTGGCATCTCTGTTCTACATGATTTTCATGAAACCCAGTCAATCAAGGCATTGTCTGGTACACTCATGATCATCTATAAGACATCCAAAGGTTCTCCACTGACACCTGTTCATGGGAATTTCAAAAATTTAATGGTATTTATCTAGCCTTTTTTCAAGGATGAAGTTTGAGGCACTGTGGTGTTTAATTCATTCAGGAACCATGAAATGGAGAGGAAGCTTATTTCAATGAAATCTCTGGAGAATTCTAACAGGCAATGATTCCCAACGACAGGCTAAAAGGTCACATTAAGCCAGGCATTTGAGGTCTACAATGTGTGATCCTTTTGTGCTTTGACTTGCAACTATGGCTGCCAATTCTTTAAAAATAAAATCATGTGATATCCTTCCTGAGATTCCCAGTGCTCTGTGGAAAGCCACCCTGGGCCTTGATCTCAGTTTCCAAGGGCGACTCTCATGCGTGGCCTCCTAAAATCCCAACACAATACATGGCAATACTTCTTTGAGGTCAGTTCCATAACTCAGTTTCTAAGGGGAATCACACCAGTGTTCAAGACCAGGTGGACCCAGTCATCTCTTCCAACGGCCACAAAAATGACCACAATTAAAACCAAAACACTCCCACATGGCCCTCATCTTCTTCCATATAGACACTAATCATAACCTCAGGCTGTAGGTTTCCATGAGGGCCAAAGCCAAAGACAGTATCCAAAATAAGGTCCCTTTCCCCCATTTGCTTAAAGTCAGTGTGGCAGGGAGACCCTTCATGTGAACCAGAAGTGATGAAAGAGGCATGCCCTTAATACTGCTCTGATTCTCCATTTTGTGGCCTAATTACTGTGGGGTTTAGATTCCTTATGTTAATTGGGGTCATGAGAAAACCCAAGCACCTATGGCCTAGCCTCTGTAGTGATTTGAAGAACTCATTTGACCCAAAGGATCCCTATTCTCAAAGATGGAGGTCAGGAACTTTACAGAGGAAGGTAAGAGACTTCATCCACAATGACTGCTCTTATGGGTATTTTGGTTTTGGATGCACACATGGGATTTTTTTAGATCCATTAGGTGCTGAGAATCTAAGCCACAACCTCACACAGGGCCAAGAAGCTGATTCAGACACATCCCTTTCCAAAGCAATTAAGCAAAGAGCCAAAGGTGATGCCCATTAATTTCCATTTGAAAACTCGTCAGTCTTCACAAAGGGGTGGCCTGAGGCAAAGACTTTCCTGACATTAAGGGCAATAGTACAATAGGTAAGCAAAAGGCCCAAAGCAGGGTTTCTCCACTGAGACTTTCCTGATCACACTGATATCTGAGTTTTCTGAGATGCTCACCATTGCCTTCAGCTATCCAGTACATGGCCATGTCACAGAGCTTAAAGGTGGTACATATCTTGGACACAAAACCATGAGCCTATTCTGGAGTTTGGCCAAAATTCAGAAAGAAAATAGGATCTTAGGAAGATATTAGGAGTGGCCGATCCATATGGCAAGCCGTAGACCATTCATAAATAGGACAGGATGAACGCTGGTAAGATTTCTACTAGATAGGACATATGTATTGATGCGCTCTCTTTTCTAATGTCTACAACCATGGACACAGTGGGATACACAGACATAGAAACACTCGCCTTGTCAAAAGACTTACTAGAAACAATTCACACCAAACCAAACAAAACGACTTTCCTACCTATTCTCAGAACATGAGAAAAAACCACAAACCCACACCCACACCCACACCCACACAGACCCCCAAGTAGGTCTGTGAAAATATGGAGTGTCCTTTGACTGGTGGGCCATAATATATTCCCCCATAATGGGCTGTTCTCTCTCAGATCTGGTCTCCGTGTCCAACTCTGTGAAGCTGTTAGGAGCCAGCGGTGAGCCACTACCTTCTTTCTCAGGAAAGGCCCCTCCTCAGACCTTCCTGGCATTAGGCCATCCTCACATCAGTAGGTACCAAGAAAGACTGTCTCTGTCCTTGGAAAATCCAAACAAGTTTGACCACTGGGACATGAACTGGGACTGGCTCTGGGTGCCTGACTTCCTGTATCCCAAGTTCAGAGAGTTCCATCACCAAGGAAGTGAGGTGAGGTCACTTCCTTCAGGAACTAAATGAGGTCACTGCCTTGGCAACAACTTTTTCCTAAAAGTTGCTTCTAAGGGTCCCATGAGATGGAGGATGCACCTACTCGCTCTGACATTTTCACAAGTTAGAATGGTATATCAATCATAGGCAACCGGGAACAGCTCTCCACACAGGCCTGGTTTGGTCCATCTTCTCTACATTAAGATGAAAGAGGCTGATTCAGACACATCCCTTCATCCTGACCAGGTTGTTTACCATGGAAGTTGACTTTTCCTCCCTCAGGTCCTTCATAGCTGCCTACATCTTCTCCATGGATCATTTCTGCATGGACCTTTGAGGTTCTCAGCAGGTGGAAGTTTCCCTACACTCCTGTATTGTAAGACCAACTCTGTCCCTGCTTTTCTGTAAAGTTAGATTGAGGGAACAGTGTATGGTTAGTGTAATAACAGGTTCGATTTGGGTTAGGAATCATTCTGCGCGATGAATAATGGTATTGGGAACCTGCGATATTTATTAAATTATATTGGTAAAATATATGTATGAAAACAGAAATCTAGGATTTGAAGCCCAGAAGGGCATTGGGCCCTTGATTGGGATACGTAGTGTTGAATTAGGTTCTGCACAGTTGTCTCAGATAAATCCATTTACAATGGCATAGGACCTTGTACATTGGATGATTGAATGAGGAAGAGAACATCCAGTCAAAAAGGGATAGTCGGTACGATTAGGTAGATAGTCGGTAGGATTAGGAAGAAGAGTGAGTACAGGATTTGGACGGAAATTTCTTTTTTTTTTTATTGGTTGTTCAAAACCCTACAAAGCTCTTGACATATCATATTTCATACATTAGCATACATTAGCTTCAAGTGAGTTTTGAACTCCCTTTTTTATCCAAGTACAGATTGCAGAATCACATGGGTTACACATCCAAATTTTTACATCATACCATACTAGTAACTGTTGTATTCTGCTACCTTTTCTATCCTCTACTATCCCCCCTCCCCTCCCCTCCCATCTTCTCTCTCTACCCCTTCTACTGTAATTCATTTCTCACCTTGTTTGTTTTCCCATTCCACTTACAACCTCTTATATGTAATTTAGTATAACAATGAGGATCTCCCTCCGTTTCCATGGAATTCCCCTTTTCTCTCCCTTTCCCTCCCACCTCATGTCTCTGTTTAATGTTAATCATTTCTTCCTGCTCTTCCTCCCTGCTTTATTCTTAGTTGCTCTCATTATATCAAAGAAGACATTTGGTATTTGTTTTTTAGGGATTGGCTAGCTTCACTAAGCATAATCTGCTCTAGTGCCATCCATTTCCCTGCAAATTCCAAGATTTTGTCATTTTTTAGTGCTGCGTAATACTCCATGGTGTATAGATGCCACATTTTTTTAATCCATTCATCCATTGAAGGGCATCTGGGTTGGTTCCACAATCTAGCTATTGTAAATTGTGCTGCTATGAACATCGATGTGGCAGTATCCCTGTAATACGCTCTTTTAAGGTCTTCAGGGAATAGTCCGAGAAGGGCAATAGCTGGGTCAAATGGTGGTTCCATTCCCAGCTTTCCCAGGAATCTCCATACTGCTTTCCAAATTGGCCGCACCAATTTGCAGCCCCACCAGCAATGTACAAGAGAACCCTTTTCCCCACATCCTCGCCAGCACTTGTTGTTGTTTGACTTCATAATGGCTGCCAATCTTACTGGAGTGAGATGGTATCTTATGGTGGTTTTGATTTGCATTTCTCTGACTGCTAGAGATGATGAGCATTTTTTCATGTACTTGTTGATTGATTGTATGTCCTCCTCGGAGAAGTTTCTGTTCAGGTCCTTGTCCCATTTGTTGATTGGGTTATTTGTTATCTTATTGTCTAATTTTTTAAGTTCTTTGTATATTCTGGATATTAGGGCTCTATCTGACGTGTGAGGAGTAAATATTTGTTCCCATGATGTAGGCTCCCTATTTACTTTTCTTATTGTTTCTTTTGCTGTGAAAAAACTTTTTAGTTTAAGTAAGTCCCATTTGTTGATTCTTGCTATTAACTCCTGTGCTATGGGTGTCCTATTAAGGAATTTGGAGCCCGACCCCACTATATGTAGATCGTAGCCAACTTTTTCTTCTATCAGACGCAGAGTCTCTGATTTGATATCAAGGTCTTTGATCCATTTTGAGTTAACTTTTGTGCATGGTGAGAGGAGGGGGTTCAGTTTCATTTTGTTGCATATGGATTTCCAGTTTTCCCAACACCATTTGTTGAAGATTCTATCCTTCCTCCATTGCATGCTTTTAGCCCCTTTATCAAATATAAGATAGTTGTAACTTTGTGGATTGTTCTCTGTGTCCTCTATTCTGTACCATTGGTCCACCCGCCTGTTTTGGTACCAGTACCATGCTGTCTTTGTTACTATTGCTCTGTAATATAGTTTGAAATCCGGTATCGCTATACCGCCTGATTCGCACTTTCTGCTTAGAATTGCTTCTGCTATTCTGGGTCATTTATTTTTCCATATGAATTCCATGATTGCTTTATCTATTTCTACAAGCAATGCCTTTGGGATTTTGATTGGCATTGCATTAAACCTATATAGAACTTTTGGTAATATCGCCATTTTGATGATGTTAGTTCTGCCTATCCATGAACAGGGTATATTTTTCCATCTTCTAAGATCTTCTTCTACTTCTCTCTTTAGGGTTCTGTAGTTTTCATTGTATAAATCTTTCACTTCTTTTGTTAGGTTGATTCCCAAGTATTTTATTTTTTTTGAGGATATTGTGAATGGAGTGGTTTTCCTCATTTCCATTTCAGAAGTTTTGTTGCTGATATACAAGAATGCCTTTGATTTATGCGTGTTGATTTTATATCCTGCTACTTTGCTGAATTCATTTATTAGTTCTAGTAGTTTTTTTGTAGACCCTTTTAGGTCTTCTATGTATAAAATCATGTCATCCACAAATAATGATAATTTAAGTTCTTCTTTTCCAATTTTTATGCCTTTAATTTCTTTCGTCTGTCTAATTGCTCTGGCCAGTGTTTCGAGAACTCTATTGAATAGAAGTGGTGATAGAGGGCATCCCTGTCTTGTTCCAGATTTTAGAGGGAATGCCTTCAATTTTTCACCATTCAGAATGATGCTAGCCTGTGGCTTAGCATGGATAGCTTTTACAATGTCAAGGTAATTTCCTGTTATCCCTAGTTTTTCTAATGTTTCGAACATCAAGGGATGCTGTACTTGTCAAATGCTTTTTCTGCATCTATCGAGATGATCATATGGTTCTTATCTTTAAGTCTATTGATGTGGTGAATAACATTTATTGATTTCCGTATATTGAACCATCCTTGCATCCCAGGGATGAATCCTACTTGATCATGGAGCACAATTTTTTTGATGTGCCTTTGTATCCGATTCGCCAGAATTTTATTGAGGATTTTTGCATCTAGGTTCATCAGGGTTATTGTTCTGAAGTTTTCTTTCTTTGATGTGTCTTTGTCTGGTTTCGGAATCAACGTGATGTTGGCCTCATAGAATGAATTTGGAAGAGCTCCCTCTTTTTCTATTTTCTGAAATAACTTGAAAAGTATTGGTATTAATTCTTCTTTAAAAGTTTTGTAAAACTCCGCTGTATACCCATCCGGTCCCGGGCTTTTCTTGGTGGGTAGTCTCTTGATTGCTTCTTCAATTTCATCCATTGGTATTGGTCTGTTTAAATTGTGTGTATCCTCCTGACTCAGTCTGGGCAAATCATATGTCTTAAGAAATTTATCGATGTCTTCACTATCTTCTATTTTATTGGAATATAGGTTTTCAAAATAATTTCTAATTGTCTTCTGAATTTCTGTAGCATCTGTTGTGATATTGCCTTTTTCATCCTGTATGTTAGTAATTTGAGTTCTCTCTCCTCTTCGTTAGCATGGCTAAGGGTCTGTCAATCTTGTTTATTTTTTCGAAGAACCAACTTTTAGTTTTGTTGATTTTTTCAATAGTTTCTTTTGTTTCAATTTTGTTGATTTCCGCTCTGATTTTAATTATTTCTTGCCTTCTGCTGCATTTGCTGTTGTTTTGTTCATCCTTTTCTAGGGCTTTGAGATGAAGTGTGAGCTCATTTATTTGTTGGTTTTTCCTTTTTTTGAGGAATGACCTCCAGGCGATGATGGTTAGGGTAATAACAGGTTCGATTTCGGTTAGGAATCATTCTGCGCGATGAATAATGGTATTGGGAACATGCGATATTTATTAAATTATATTGGTAAAATATATGTATGAAAACAGAAATCTAGGATTTGAAGCCCAGAAGGGCATTAGGCCCTTGATTGGGATACGTAGTGTTGAATTAGGTTCTGCACAGATGTCTCAGATAAATCCATTTACAATGGCATAGGACCTTGTACATTGGATGATTGAATGAGGAAGAGAACATTCAGTCAAAAAGGGATAGTCGGTACGATTAGGTAGATAGTCGGTAGGTTTAGGAAGAAGAGTGAGTACAGGATTTGGACGGGAATTTCTTTAGCAATAGGCTTTCAGTTAGAGAGTGAATGTAAATGTCAGCACATATGAAAATTCAGTCACAATGATGAACTTTGAAAAATATGTAGAAAAGCAGATAATAATAGAGACTTTACAAAATCAGGCAAAGTATAAAGTGAGTGATAGGATTAGACATTTTGTACACTGTTGAGTTTGAATATATAATCTTAAGAAGAAACAAATATGCAGTGACCATTAGGATTGACATTTGAGAGCATTAGGAAACCTGGACATGGATGCTTTTAGTAATCCATGTTCACTTTCATTTTAGGCTTTGGTACAATTATAAGTGTGACCTTTGCATTTTTTGTCCAGAATATTACTGTCATAGAATGTATATGCGGATCAGATGACATGAGCATTTCTTCAAGCATTTCTGGAAGTAATGTTTTCAAGACCTATAAATTACTATTGGGGGTAAAAGAGGTGTACCCTGTGTCCATGAATATAGACATAATGCATGAATAGACCACATTTTGAATAAATAATTTAACTGTTCCCACTTTAAATAATGGATTGAATTAATATATGAAATATTATAAGAAATCTTGTATTGATATAACATCATTCATTCCAACCAGTAATACATCTATATGTAATATTAGGGTTATGATTATCATGAAAGGTGTGTGAGTATTGCTTCAAAAGTGATCATAGAAATCTAAATTAATGTGTTTGGAAAGAAGTCTCATAAAAAGACCAGTCAAGAAACATGGAGGAAAACATGTGATCTGAAGAAGAAAATGATTGAAAGTGAAACAAATGCCTATAAACTTGCGAACTTGTGGATGAAATATATATCCCATGATGTGAATAAATTGAAGAAATAGTAATGTACCAGTGTTGAATAAAATGAACATCCAAATACACATCATGTCCCATAGGAATCTACTTGCGTTGATGTTAAACTAGGTCAGTTACTGTAGAAATATTAGGATTTGTATGCACCATTCACTAAAGTTAGTTTTCAGTACTAAGAAACAAATATGTATATCAGGAGAATGAATATTTTGAGAAAACTCTTGAGAAAATTTGATTATAAATCCACATACTTGAATATGAATGAGTTAAGGGAGTGTATAATAAGACACATATTTCATATTTTGAAAAATCTGGAGAATATATATATATATATATATATATATATATATATATATATATATATATATATATATACACACACACACAAACACACACAGACATTAAAAATAGCATAATATATGCTATATGAAATTCACCATGAAATTTATATCATCCAGAGATCCAAAAATATTTATTTTATTTAACATGGATTTATGTATAATGTTGTTCAACTAGGAAGCTCACGCATAGGTTGAATTTTCAGTTCTAAAGCGTTTAGGAGGAGTGATCTCTTAAAATTTGTATCTGCCAAGTCAGCCACTTCACAAAAATGTACGTGTGGTATCAGGTAAGATTCTATAATTGCATGTAAAAATACATGTGCTGAATAGACTACAGAGACAGGGAAACAGGAATTCACATATTTGTTAACTTTAAAACACATGGAGAAATATTTTAACAAATAATTGACTAGATTTATAACTCCTACCCTAAATAATGCAAAAGGCAATTCCACTATACACCATGCCTTCTCTGAACTGCTTGAATTTCTATTTTTTTTGGTTTATTTTTCTCCATCTTATTAGGATTAGTTGTCAGAGTCTAGTAGGGTAAGTGTTAGTGTGAGGTATTCAGTATTTTGAAAGGAAAATTGGAAAATGAATCCAAAGTGTATGTAAATATGTGGTACACAAAAATCTTCCCACTCTCATCCAGAACAATGCCTTGACATTACAATCGCGCAGAGTAAGACACAATTAGAAGAGAAGAGTTAGAAAATCTGTGAATAAATATCTGGAATGGAATATGCTCAGGAGTTCACAACCTTGGAGGAGGTAGAGGAGATTCCAAAAGTAAGGGACAGTGTAATCATTCCAAAAACATGGAGCTCTGCTGGCGTAAAGACTTCTTGAGAAACTGCCTCTGAGGGTGGGCACTTGAAATATATGTTGTTGTCGGGAGCTTCAGCTTCGTTTGTAGTGAGACCATCAAATCAGCGTCTTCATCTATGTGACCTGGAGGACATGGTTTCTTATTTTCCCTGAACATGAGTCAGCAGTGCTGAATACTCTCTTTGTAGGTAAACTGTGGACACGAGGGGCTAAGTGTATCCACATGGGCCTGTGAAGCTATTTGGTCATTCTCCACTTTTCGTGGTGTTTCTTGCTGCTGCACTGGGATTTTGGTATTTGCTTCAAGAAATACAAAGAATTCAACTGTTACTCTGTGGGTGAGGGGGTTCTATCACGTGTGGTGGGTCAGGGTCTGCAGGAGAATGCACCTAACAGGCTTATATCCCACATAGTTGCCCCCTTGACCATAGCAACCTGATTCTAAATATTTCCCTAAAACCTCTGCATATAACAAGATGCCTTTACATTGAAGGGACTGCTGGCTGCACCACATCAGTCACAAGCCATTTGGAAGCCAAAGGCAGATCCACATGAACACACCGCAGATGTTTTATCACACACCTGCCCACCAATGCTCTAGGCCCACTCCTCAGCAGGCTCCAGCTTCCTGGCATCACTGTTCTGCACAATTTTTATGAAAACCAGTCAATCAAGGCACTGACTGTTATTCTTATGATCAGCCACAGGATATCCAAAGAATCTCCAGTGCCAACTTGTCATGGGAATTTTAAAAATTTCATGATATATTGACCTAGCCATTTTTCAAGGATGAAGTTGGAGGCATTCTGGAACTATTAAATGGTGAGGAAGCTCATTTCAATGAAATATCTGGAGATCTCTCACAGGAAAGACTTCCCAAAGAGTGGCCAAAAGGTCACATGAATCCAGGAACATTGAGGTCTACAATGTGAGGTCCATGTGTGTTTTGACTCTCAACAATGGTTGCCAAGTTTTTCAAACAAAATCATGTGATATCCTGGCTGAGATTTCCAGTGTTCTGTGAATAATTACCCTGGGCCTAGATCTCAGTTTCCAAGGGCGACTCTCATGCGTGGCCTCCTAAAATTCCAACACTATTCATGGCAATACTTCTCTGAGTTCAGTACGAGAACTCAGTCTTTATGCAGAATCCCACCAAAGTTCAAGCCAAGGTGGACCATGTCATCTCTACTAACCGCCACAAAAATGATTACAATTAAAACCAAAACACTCCCACATGGCCCTCATTTTCTTCCATACAGACACTCATCATAACCTCTGGCTGGAGGTTTCCGTGAGGGGTGCAGCCCAAGACAGTGTCCAAAATAAGCTTCCTTGCCCCTCATTTGCCTAAAGTCAGGGTGGCCTGGACACCCTTCCTGTGAACTAAGAGTGATCAAATAGGCCTGCCGTTTATTTTGCTCTGCTTCTTAAATTTGAGGCCTACTGATGGTGCGATTTAGATTCCTCATGTGAATTGGAGTCATGAGAAAACCCAATCACCTATGGGCTAGAATCTGCAGGGCTTTGAAGAACTTATTTGACCCAAAGGAGGCCTATTCTCACTTAATGGAGGTCAGGAACCTTACCACGGAAGGAGAGAGACTTCATCCACAATGATTGCTCTTTTGGACATTTTGCTTTTGGATGCATACATGGGATCTCTCTTTAGATCCATCAGGTGCAGAGAATCTAAGCCACAGAATTACACAAGGCCAAGAGGCTGATTAAGACATATCCCTTTCCAAAGCAATTAAGCAAAGAGCCACAGTTGATGCCCCTTCATTTGCAGTTGAAAACTTTTCTTCAGGCTTCAAAAAGGGTGGCCTGAGGCAAAGACTTTCCTGACATTCAGGGCAACAGAACATTAGGTAAGGAAAAGGCCCAAAGCATGGTTTCTCCACTGAGTCTTTACTGGTCACACTGATATCTGAGTTTTCTGAGATGCTTGCCATGCCCTTCATTTAACCAACACATGGCCGTGTCACAGAGCTTGGAGGTGGTACATATCTTGGACACAAAACCATGAGCCTATTCTGGAGAGTGGCCAGAATTCAGGAAGCAAACAGTAACTTAGGAAGATAGCAGGTGTTGTCGGTCCATAAGGCAAGCCGCAGTCCATTCATAAATTGGGAAGGATGAATGCTGGGAAGCTTTCTACTAGACAAGACTCATCCATTGATGCATTCTCTTTGCTAATGTCTACAACCACTGACACAGTGAGATACACAGACATAGAAACACTCGCCTTTTCATACGACTTTCTGGAAACACTTTACTCCAAACCAAACAAACCGCCTTTCAGACATATTCTCAGAGCATGAGAAAAAAACCACAAACCCACACCCCCAGCCAGATAAGCACCTCCTTCCTCCAAGTAGGTTTGTAACTATCTGGAGTGTCCTCTGACTGATAGGCCATACTATGTTCCCCTGAAATGGCCTCTCCTATCTCACATCTGGTGTCCATGGCCAATTCTGTGAAGTTGTCAGGAGCCAGCAGTTAGCCACTGCCTTCTTTCTCAGGAAAGGCCCCTCTTAAGAGCTTTCCTGTCATTTGTCCATTCTCACATCAGTAGATACCAAGAAAGACTGACTCTGTCCTTGTTATATCAAACAAGTGAGACCACTGGGTCTGGGACTGAGACAGGCTCTAGGTGCCTGGCTTCCTGGATCCCAAGTTCAGAAAGTGCCATGAACAAAAAAGTGAGGTGAGGTAACTTCTTTCAGGAACTGAATGAGGTTACTGCCTTGGCAACCAGTTTGTCCTAACACATGCATCCAAGTGTCCCATGACATGTAGGCTGACCGTATTTCTGTGACACTTTCACAAGTTAGAATGGTATATCAACCATAGGCACCTGGGAACAGCTCTCCACACAGGCCTCATTTGGTCCATCTTCTCTAGATTAAGAAGAGAGAGGCTGATTCAGACAAAAGCCTTCATCCTGACCAGGTTGTTTGGCATGGAAGATGACTTTTGATCTCTCAGGACCTTCATACCTGCCTACATCTTCTCCAGGGATCAATTCTGCATGGACCTTTGAGGTTCTCAGCAGGTGGACAATCCCCTACTTTTCTGTATTGTAAGACCAACTCTGTCCCTGCTCTTTTGTAAATGTAGATTGAGGGAACAGTTTATGGTTAGGGTTAATTACATGTTTGTTTTGGGTTAGGAATCATTTTGCTGGATGAATAATGGTATTGGGAATCTGTGATATATATAAGAACATAGAGTTGAAAAATATGTATGAAAACAGAAATGTAGTAAGATTTAAAGTCCATATTGGCATTGGGCCTTTGATTTGGATACTTAGCTTTGAATTACGTTCTGCAGTGATGTCTCAGATAAATTGATTATCAATGACATAGGACCTTGTACCTTGGATGATAGATTGTAGAAAAGAACATCCACTCAAACAGGGATAGTCCATAGGATTAGGAAGATAGTCGGTAGGTTTTGCAAGAAGTGTGAGTACAGGATATGGACCAAAAGTTCTTTATCAATAGGGTTTCGGTAATAGAATGAAGGTCAATGTCAGCACATGTGAAGAGTCAGTCACATAGGTAAACTGGGGAAAATATGTAGGAAAGGAAACATCAATAGAGACAGTAGGAAATCAGGCAAAGTATAAAGTGAGTGATAGGATTAGACATTTTAACAGGGTTGATGTTGACTATATAATCTTCGAAGAAACAAATATGTAGTCACCAATAGGATGGACATTTGAGAGAATTAGGCAACCTAGACATCAATGTTTTTAGTAATCCATGCTCCCATTCAATTTAGGCTTTTGTACAAACATATGTGTGATCTTTGCATTTTGTATCCAAAATAGTACTGTGATAAAATGTATAGGTAGATCAGGTGACATAAGTATTTTTTCCACCATTTCAGGGAGCAATATTTTGAAGATGTATAAATTAGTATTGCGGGTACAAAGAGGTGTACCCTGTGTGTATGAATATAGAGATAATGCATGAATAGATGATACTGTGAATAAATAATATAACTGATTCCACTTTAAATAATGGATTAAATTGATATCTTAAAATTTACAAGAAATCTTATATTGATACACAGTCATTCATTCCTATCAGTTATACATCTAATGGTAATATGAGGGTTATGGTTTGTCATTAAGGGTGTGTGAGTTTTGCTTCAAAAGTAATTATGGAAATCGAAAATAATGTGTTTATAAAGAAGTCTCATGAAGAGACTAGTCAAGAAACATGGAGGAATACGTGTGTTCTGAAGCAGGAAGTAATTGAAAGTAAAACAAATTGATATAAATTAGCGAACTTGTGGATGAAATATATATCCCATGATGTGCATTAACTGAAGAAATAGTAATGTACCAGTGTTGAATACAAATGAACGTCAAAATACATATCATGTCCCATAGGAATCTACTTGCATTGATGTTAAACTTGGTCAGTAACTGTAGAAATATTAGGATTTGTATGCATCATTCACTGAAGTTAGTTTTCAGTACTAGGAAACAAATATGTATTTCAGGTGGATGAATATTTCTGAGAATAATCTTGTGAAAAGTTGATAATAAATCCACATACATGAACATGAATAAATTTTGGGAGTGTATAATAAGACACATATATTTCATATTTTCAAAAATCTGGAGAGTGTGTATATATATATATATATATAGATAGATAGATATAGATATAGATATAGATATATATAGATATATAGATATATAGATATATATATATAGATACATATATATACATATGCCTATATATATATACACACACACACACTCACACAGACATTAAAAAGTAGCAATATATATGCCAATCGAAATTTATTACGAAATATATATAATCCACACATCCCAAAATATACTTTTTACTGAACATGGATTTATATATAATTTTGTTCAGCTAGAAAGGTCACCAATAGTTTGAATTTTCAGTTCCAACAGCATTAAGAGGAGTGATCTCTTCTCACAATTTGCATCTGCCAAGTCAGCAACCTCTCAAGTATATACATGTGATACCAGGTAGGATTCTATATGTGCATATAAAAACACATGTGCTGAATAGGCCACAGAGAAAGGGAGAGAGGAATTCACATATTTGTTAACTTTAAAAACACATGGAGAACTGTTTTAATTAAAAATTGAGTAGATTTATAATTCCTAGCCTATATAATGCAAAAGGCAAGTCCAATTATACAACATGACTCCTCTGAACTGCTTGTATTTCTATTCTGTTTTGGTTATTATTCTCCATCATGTTAGGATTAGTAGTCAGAGTCTAGTGGGGTATGTGTTAGTGTCCAAAATAAGCTCTCTTACCCCTCATTTGCCTAAAGTCATGGGGGCCTGGACACCCTGCATTTGAACCAGGAGTGATAAAATAGGACTGCAGTTAATACTGCTCTGCTTCTCCATTTTGAAGCCTACTGCCTGTCAGGTATAGATTCTTTATGTGATTTGGAATAATGAGAAAACCCAAGCACTTCTTTAGGGCTTTGAAGATTTCATTTGAACCAAATGATCCCTATTCTCACTTGATGTAGGTCAGGAACATAACAAAGGAAGGCAAGACACTTCATCCACCATAACTGATCTTTTTGCCATTTTGGTTTGGATGCACACATGGGATCTTTCTTTAGATCCATCAGGTGCTGAGAATCTAAGCCACAACCTCACACAGGTCCAAGAGGCTGATTAAGACACATCCATTTCCAAAGAAACTAAGCAAAGAGCCACAGGTGATGACCATTCATTTTCATTTGAAAACTGTTTTCTTCAGGCTTCACAAAGGGGTGGCCTGAGGCAAAGACCTTCCTGACATTCAGGGCAACAGAAACATAGGTAAGAGAATGGCCCAAAGCAGGGTTTCTCCACTGAGAATTTCCTGGTCACACTGATATCTGAGTTTTCTGAGATGCTCGCCATTCCTTACCGCTATCCAGTACATGGCCATGTAACAGAGCTTGGAGGTGGTACATATCTTGGACACAAAACCATGAGCCTATTCTGCAGAGTTGCCAGAATTCAGGAAGAAAACAGGAACTTAGGAAGATAGTAGGTGTTGTCCCTCCATAAGGCAAGCTGCAGTTCATTCATAAATTGGGCAGGATGAATGCTGGGAAGCTTTCTACAAGACAAGACATATCCATTGATGCATTCTCTTTTCTAATGTCTACAACCACGGACACAGTGGGATACACAGGCATAGAATCACTCACCTTGTCAAAAGACTTACTAGAAACAGTCCATTCCAAACCAAACAAACTGTCTTTCCTACCTATTCTCAGAACATGAGACAAAACCACAAACTGACACTCACACTCACAAAGGCATCTCCTTCTTGCAAGTAGGTCTCTGACTATCTGGAGTGTCCTCTGTCTGTTGGGCCGTATAATGTTCCAATGAAATGTCCTGTCCTGTCTCAGATCTGTCTCCTTTGCAAACTCTGTGAAGTTCTCAGGAGCCAGCGGTGAGCCACTACCTGCTTTCTCAGGAAAGGCCCCTCTTCAGATCTGTCCTGGCATTTGGCAATCCTCACATTAGTAGATACCAAGAAATACTGACTCTGTCCTTGGTACATCCAAACAAGTGAGCCCACTGGGATTGGGACTGGGACTGGCTCTGGCAGCCTGGCATCTTGGATCCCAAGTTCAGAGAGTTACATCACCAAGGAAGTGAGGTAGGTTACTTTCTTCAGGAAATGTATGAGGTCACTACCTTGGCAATCACTTTGTTTTAACATTTGCTTCCAAGGGTCCCATGAGATAGAGGCTGCCCCTACTTTCGGTGACAAGTTCACAAGATAGAATGGTATAACAAACATAGGCGCCTGGGAACATCTCCCCACACAGGACTGGTTTAGTCCATCTTCTCTACATTTAGATAGAGAGACTGATTCAGACACATCCCTTCATCCTGACAAGGGGGTTTGCCATGCAAGATGACTTTTGCTCTCTCAACTCCTTCATAGCTGCCTACGTCTTCTCCAGGGATCATTTCTGCATGGACCTTTGAGGATCTCAGCAGGTTTAAGAACCCCTACATTCCTGTATTGTAAAAGCAACTCTGTCCCTGCTCTTCTGTAAAGTTTGATTCAGGGAAGAGTGTATGGTTACGGTTAATAAAAGTTCAATTTGGGTTAAGAAACATTCCACGGCATGAATAATGGTATTGGGAACCTGTAATATTTACAAGAATGTAAAAGTGAAATATAAGAATGAAAACAGAAATCTAGGTAAGATTTGAAGCCCAGAAGGGCATTGGGCCCTTGATTGGGATACTTAGCTTTGAATTATGTTCTGCAGAAATGTCTCAGATAAATCAATGTTCAATGGCATAGGACTTTGTACCTTGAATGATGGAATGTCAAAGAGAACTTCTAGTCAAGAAGGGATAGTCGGTATTATTAGAAAGATAGTCTGTAGGTTTAGAACTAAGAGTGAGTATAGGATTTGGACCAAAAGTTCTTTTGCAATAGGGTTTCTGGTAGAGATTGAATGTAAATGTGAGCACATGTGAAGAGTCAGTCACAATGATAATCTGGGGAAAATATGTAGGAAAGCAGATATCAATAGAGACATTAGGAAATCAGGCAAATGAAAAAGTGAGTGATAAGATTAGACATTTTCAACGGGCTTGAGGTTGAATATATAATCTTAGGAAGAAACAAATATGTAGTCAAGAATAGGATTCACATTTGAGAGCATTAGGCAAACTGGACATGGAAGTTTTTAGTAATCCATGTTCACTTTCCATTTAGGTTTGGTAAAATCATAAGTGTCACCTTTGCGTTTTGTGTCCAGAATATTACTGTGATAAAATGTATATGTAAATCAGGTGACATGTGCATTTCTTCCACCATTTCTGGGAGCAATATTTTGAAGACATATAAATTAGTATTGGGGGTACAAAGAGGTGTATCCTGTGTCTATGAATATAGAGATAATGCATGAAAAGACCATACTGTGAATAAATAATATAACTGGTTCCACTTTAAATAATGGATTTAATTGATATCTGAAACTAAGTAAGAAATCTTATATTGATATACAATCATTCATTCCAGCTAGTTGTACATCTAATGGTAATACTAGGGTTTGGTTTATCATGACGGGTGTATGAGTTTTGCTTCAAATGTGATAATGGAAATCGAAAATAATGAGTTTGGAAAGAAGTCTCATGAAAAGAGCAGTCAAGAAACATAGAGAAATACATGTGTTCTGAAGCAGGAAGTGACTGAAAGTGAAACAAATGCGTATAAATTAGCGAACTTGTGGATGAAATATATATCCTATGATGTGCATAAACTGAAGAAATAGTAATGTTCCAGTGTTGAATAAAAATGAATGTCAAAATACACATCATGTCCCATAGGAATCTACTAGCCTTGATATTAAACTGGGTCAGTTACTATAGAAATATTAGATTTTTTTTTGGTGTTATAATAGAATTTATTTTACCACTAGCATGCCACAGAATGTTGAGGAAAGAGCAATGGATTTTTAGTTATCGCACTAATAATCTAACATTTAATGACTCTTTTGGATAGTCTAGAAATTACATAAGGCTATGTAACATAATTTTTTTAATTTAACATCCATAAAAGCTTGGAGTTTTGGTAATATTTCTACTTTTTTATTTTTAATTTTTTCAGTTGTGATTGACCTTCATTTTGTTTATTTGTATGTGGTGCTTAGAATAGAACCCAGTGTCCCACACATGCTAGAAAAGCATGTTACCACTGAACCACAAACCCAGCCCCTCCACTTTTATCTTTACATCGAACATGCCTCTCCCTCATCTTTACTCACTTTCTTCCTCATTTTCCCCCTTCTCTCTCTTGCTTTTTCGTTTTCCTTTCATATCTGTTTTTCTCTCATGTCATTACAAACAGTAGTATGCTATAAAATTTAAATTTAAGACTGTTTTTTATAGTCATTGTTCTTTTCTTGAGAAAATTTAATAATTATAATCACCTGATAGATATATTAAAATAAATTTTTATACATATGTATC